>NC_072797.1:134422083-134767500 GCF_028583425.1 Eublepharis macularius
TCCTGTGAGGAAGGTTAGACTGAGAGAGAACGACTGGCCCAAGGTTACCTAGCAAGCTTCCGTTGCAGAGTTCACATTCTGCCAGTGGAAAAAAAAGAGCCAGATTGTATACCCTTTTCATTGTATAAGTTTTTTTTTTAATTTAATTCATTCTTTTTGAGAGAATTAGATAAATTTGGGCAGTTCTTCCACTGGGTTCTGAGGAGACTAATATCAAGCTACCAGAGCTAAATTGTGGATAGGTTTTTTTAAATTCTGAGAATACCTTCCAGGAATTCTGGATTCATGTTAGTGTACCCATAATATCTTTCCAGTAGCTAGATCTGAGCAGAGAATTGTCTATAACCATAGGCCGTCACAAATTTTCCAAACCTCACATCAATTAATAAACAGTTAACTTCCAGTATCACTATTTAAAATGGTTAATTAAAATTGATTAAAACAGTACAGTATACCAAACTATCCCAGGAGTCACGAAAGATTGTGTTCTTGTTATCTGACACTGATAACCATGTGTCTTACAGAGTCTCTCAGTTTGCACTTGCAGCCAAGAAGATAAGATCTAAGGTGGTACTGAATGAGACTTTTCTGGATTTCAGAATGTGTGTTTGTGGCTGGTAGGATTTCTTTAGTGAAAACCTAATTTTTATGTGCGCTATGAGAATGGGGTAAGAGGTGCTGAAATGTGAACTTGGAACTCTGTCCTCCAGGAGGTGAGTGGCTGCAGACTTTCGGGGCTGAAATGAAAACTTTTCTGGGTTGAAGAAAGATGGTGTTTGTTGCTTGATGCTTTTTTGCTTCTGCTTCCATTGAGATGTTTTTATGAATTCTGTGGAATCTGATTTTTAGCTTGTACACTGCCTTGAGTATCTTCGGATGGAGAGGCAGTTGATATATAGTCAAGTTAAGATTATCCTGTTACTTAGCTTTAAACCGCCCCCTCTCCAATCATAGCATGTTGCAATAGAGCCAAGCGAGCTCTATGCTGGAATGCTGGCCTGGGTTATGAGAAAACTTCATATCCTGAGTACTGATAATTAAAAGTATCATTCCATTAATGTGGCCTGGACATTCAGCTGTTTAGATAATTTGAAACTACATCTGGGTTTACTTTGTTTCTTTCCCCACCACCTCAAAAAATGAAAGTTTACAAAAGCCCCCCTTTCATACAGATCTGATAGTTTGGGCGACTTAGACTGTGTTCTAAATTTTAGCTCCTTCTTATAATCAGTGCAGTTTAATTGTTTTGGGGGTACAATTTGAGCCCTTCATTTTCATGGAGAGTAGGCCTTCATATTTTAAAAAATTAATTAGAATGGCTTGGACTATACACTCACTCACATACATACATACATACATACATACATACATACATTCATTCATTCATTTCAGGGCTGTAACCAGGAAGTACCCTCACAATTTAACAAGCTTGACATCCCATCAGCCAGATAGTCAGTGAAGCCCAGCATCTTTTATTTATTTCAAATATTTTTATACCACTTTTCTACTAAGTGTACCCAAAGTGATTTACAGAAAAGATACAAAACAAAACAAAGTGAAAAAGCAAATAGTGTCAGTCATGCAATGCAGCAATAGCCAGATCAACTTGGAGTGGCGGAGTGAGAGTGGGGTAGAGAAATTCCTACACTTCCTTTTTTTTAAAAAAATAATTTTTTATTTTTTAATTACTAAAATCGAAAACTACAAAAAGGGGAACAGGGGGAGAGGGAAGAAACGACATATAAAAAACACACACTGCAACTACAAGTTTTGCATTCCCTTCATAATACAATTATTTAAAGTTAAACTTTCTAATATGCTATTAGATTGGTAGATCTCATAAAATACGAACTACAGTCAGGATCAGGTCTTCTCCCCCCCTGCCCCCGTGTCTCGGTCGCAGCTCTCTCTGAACAGCTACTAGAAATTCCTACACTTCCAAAGCCAGCAGCATAGAACCATTTTGCTTACTATTGAAAGAATAGTACATAATATGCAGTGTGAACTTCATTTAGGAAGAGACTCCATAATTGTGGTGCCACTAAGGAAAAGGCCATTTTTTCAGTGGCCACATGAGACCTCGTGAAGAAGTGGCTCAGAAGGTCAGTGTCATTGCTGCGTGGGTTCATGTAGGAGGAGAGACCCAGCCCCAGACCATTAAAGGGCTTTCAAGATGATAACCAGCACTTTGAATTGTACCCAGAATTTAGCTGTGTACCCTGACCTGGATAGCCCCGGTGAGCTTGATCTTATCACATCTCAGAAGCTAAGCAGAGTCAGCCTTGGTTAGGGTTGCAGAGGCAGGCAGTGGCAAAACACCTCTGTTAGTCTCCTGTCATGGAAAACCCACTGGGGTCGCCGTAAGTCCGCTATGACTAGAGGGCACTCTCCCCCACAGCTCAGTTATGGGCAACTCCAGTAAATAATGTAGATGGTGTACTCTGATCTGAATGAAGTTTCTGAAGACTCTTGCAAGGTAACCCTGTCTACAATGCATTGTGGTAGCCAAGCCTGGATGATACTAAAGTGTGACTAACTGACAACTTTGGTGAAATTGCAGCTTTCCTGGAGGAGACCCAGCTCACATATTGACTGGAGTTGCAGGGGGAGGGGGAGAATTTGTGTGTGTATGAAAGACAGATGCAGTATGAAAAGTGTATAGTGCATTTCTCACCCCCCTACGAGAGAGAGAGAGCTTTTTTATTTTGCTAGAATAGTTCTATGTTCCTAACTAATATAAGAAGGGTCCCTACCTGCACATCTAAGTCTGAAGAGGCAACTGAATGCCCTCAGCCCAACATTCCAGCCCATATTCTGCTTGGTTTGCTCCATACTACGCTGCTGGCCTTTATTATGAGGTATATTCAGGCCCCAGCATGCAGATTCCCCCCCCCCCCCCTGCAATCTAATCATCAGGATGTCTTGGATGATGTGTGTTGCATTTTTCTGTAGCTTGGAAATATTTGAGGTCCTTGCAGAGGTGGAGAATGGTCAGTAAAATCAGTAAAAGTCAGTTTTGGTCAGCAATTTGTCAGTTTTTTAAAATAATTGGTCAGTAAAGTCAGTATTTCTTTGTTTTCGTGAACACAATTTGTGGTTTTGTTTTTGCTACTGCATTTTGGGGGAAACGTGATGACTCAGTGAGAACACAGATAACTAGTTCTGGTAGCCACACTGTGGTTACAGATTGCACAGGAACTATTCTTACTTTACAGTGTCAGAACTTATCTGAGTAATGAAAACAATTTCAGCTGACTGCTTTTGAGCCATCTTGTGAACATACTGGGGAAGCTTTCCAGTTTGTTTCCAAGATTTTTCCCTCTCAAGGACAAAGGCACGGTATCTAACAACAGATGCGCTGGCCCTATACTTCAGAAAACAGTTGCTGAAGGACTTTAATAATGCATATTATACTTTGTGCTATGATGAAACCACAAATGCAGCATCTTAAAAAGAATTGCTGGTAGCTGTTAGATACTGGTCACAAACCAAAAACACGATTGTGACTAGGCACCTCTAGACTTTTTTAATGGGTTCAGCAACAGCTAAAGATATTTACAGTAAACTGGATGAAGCTTTGGCTTTGTCACAACTTCCTTGGTCAAAACTGCTAATGCCAATGGGCCAAATGTCAACAAGGCTGTCACTAAACTCATGAATGATTATCTTATTTTGACAGAGAGACAACCTATGGTAGGCATTGGCACTTGTAACATTCATATAGTCCATAATGTGTTCCATAGGGACATGGCAGTACTGGGAGATGATGTATCAAATTTAATTTTCCTTCTTCATGATTTTTTGATGGGTGGCTGTCACGAGGGGATTTCACGAAAATTCAAAAAGATCTTCGTATCCCAAATCATCATTTCTTGAAATATGTATTTTCTAGGTGGTTATCACTAGAAAGTGCTGCCGCAAGTTATGAATTACTTTAAGGACTTTGTCTTCCATAAAGTATAGAAAGATAATTAACCTCTTAAAACAAGAGACAGTGAAATAGAGGTGATGTTTTGTTGCACGAGTGCCCACTTATTTACAGAGTTCACTGGAGTGTTTCAGAAAGAAGAGCCTTTGGTACATGTGATGCACACTGAAGTAAAAACATTCACAAGAACCGTAATGAATTGCGTTTGTAAGAATTCAGCACCATTGTCCCTTCAAGTCTTCAGTGATGAGTACTAACATAACTGTGAGAGAAGAAATTAGTGGAAGTAGAATGTGTGACAAACAAAACTTTCTGAAAAGGAACAGCTACTCTTTTTAACGGGAGCAAAAAAACATTTCATAGCAGCCTGCAAACAACTTTATTTCAGTCATCTTTGGACAAGCCTATCCTCAGAAATCTTCAGTATTTAGCTCCAGCACAGCAGGTCAAGGAAGGAACTCATAAGGATATAATGAAAGTGGCAGCAGTACTCCCAATGAATTTTCCACTGGACATGATTGCGGATGAATGGACACTTCTTAGACTCGAAGATGAAACTGCCAGTGAAACTTGCCACATAGACACGTACTGGAATCAGTTCTTTGAAAAGACAGGAGAGCTCTGAATGCCCATCTCATGGTCAAAGAAACTTTATATCATGTATACAAAAACAAAGTATACCATGCCATTAAAGAGAAGGAGCAAAAAGAAAAAGGAACAGAAGTTAGAAAGCTTTCAGAAGATAATGAAAAGGATAGTATACAAGAGAAGCACGCAAAACTGAAAGTGCTGAGACAAGAACAGAACAAGAAGAGGATGATTGCTTGAATTTTGCTAAGTGATGCAACCGAATATGGTGGGATTCAACACTGCACGGCTCGTGCTAGAAAGCATGGAGAAAGTAGTGGAAGAAGAGAACGAGAAAAAATGCAGATGCAGTAGAGAAAACTGTTGAGAAACTAAAGAGTTTGTTAATAACTTTTTTCAGCAAAAAACCCAAGGATAAAGTAAAAACAAAGACAAGTTTTACCTAACAGTAATCATGTTTTGTTCTTACAATGATTGCTTTGTGCATGATTTTTAATGTTTTGCTGTTTTATTATCTGCAGTTATGTGATTGTTTTTAAAAGGGAATTTCTTTGCCTTAAATTTTGTACAATAATAAACCAAATCTTTATAAATTTGGTTTCCATTAAAAAGTGTGTGATGGCTGGCTATAGGGTTAGTGAAGGCCAGATAATAATAATTTTTAATGAAGTCTCAGTTTTACTTTTAAAACGCTAATTTATTGATAGGCTGGAATTAAGTTGTTCAGTAATTTGTCAGTTTTTAAAATTTTGGTCAGTAAAATCAGTAATTTTGACCTTTTGACTAGTTTCCATCCCTGCCCTTGAGACCTATGTCTTGAGGAAAAGTACAAAGTTTTCAGATATTTTTCAAAATAATCATGGTGCCTTTTGAGTAGTAACAAATTTCAGGGATTTGTTTCAGGGATCTCCAAGTGATAGCTAATGGGTGAAATGCATTGTGGTTTTGTGTACCCCCTCAGTAGTTTGACCAAGTCTACCTATAGTTTTAATTGGAAGGAAAAGAAACGTGGTGTGTGTGTGTGTGTGTGTGTGTGTGTGTGTGTGTGTGTGTGTGTGTGTGAGAGAGAGAGAGAGAGAGAGAGAGAGAGAGAGACCGGCAGGCCAGGGGTGTGTGTGCCCAAAATCCCTTTTGGGATTTTGCCAAGTCTGAGGGCATGCCACTGGGATGCTATTCTTGCTTGATGGAATCAGCTTAGGCATACTTGCTGTGAAGCTGTCAGTTTCTATGGTGAAATCTATTTCAAGTCCTTGGACCACTGGAGTGACCCCTGTATGTATGGAATTTAGCCAGTTGTGCTATTGTTTCCACTGCGGCACATAAGGAGCAGGTGAACGTGGAAGTCCCATTTTAATCAATGGAATGAATCCTAGTCCTGTCCTCTCACTCCACTGAGCTAAATTTGAAGCCTGCTTCCAATTTTGGTGGCCTTTCTCTTTAAGGAAGATCCACTTGTTGGAAGAAGGCTCCTGGGAGGATAGTTGAACCCACCACCCTAGTGTTCTTAGGATTGCAGCTGTAATGCCTTTTAATTTGCTCCACCTAGTTAGCCAACTGTGGTGTTACCTTTAGTGTCAGGAGTTGCTCACAGTTATTCATGTTCTGATTAAATCCAGGTGGGATTAATGCTATATGTTCTATGTGGGGCTGTCTATAGGGTACAGTTCAAGAGCCTCAGTTGATTTTAAATGGAGCCCTTAGGCCAGGGCATGACAAATCCCAGATGCCAAGTCACCATGGTGCCCAGAAATTTCATTTGTAGTGCTTAATATTTTCAGCCCTGATTTTATAGTCATGTGTCAGCAGTTCTCAGTACAAAACCTATTTATAATTTCACATAAGAATGACATAAAAAAGGACATGAAGTTTTTATCAAAGCTTATTTATAGACTAACTTTATACTGTGCAGTGATTGTAGATGAGTTAATTTCTTGACCAGTTGCTCTTGATATTGGCTCCAATATTAAATTAAATAGATATTTTTAAAGCAATAATGAAATTATGAAAAATTGGAGAGGTTAGGATTAGAGGTTAGCTTTTTGTTTTAATGAAGAAAACAACTTTTTAAAATTCTACATCACTATTGTCATAGCTGTAATAAAATTGCAGGAAACAAGATTAGGTTTTGTGGTTATAATAATTAGAAAACGTAATTTAAAATACAAAATCCTGAAGGCTGAAAAATGCATCTGGTTCTTTCATTTTTGTGCTAGGTCCTAGAGCCAAAGAAATTTTGTCAAGGCCTGCCCTAAGCTATTAACCAGTGTTACTGTTTGAGATCCTGTTTTGCTAGTTTTCTTTGCAGCACAATTCAAAGTGCTAATTTTGACCTATAAGGGCTATATTGGACCTGGAGTCAGTGTGATACCTTATCCCATCGGTACCTAGGATTACTAGGTCCCCTTCACTCCCGGTGGGAGGCACTCACCTTCTCCTGCACGACGACGTCACTTGTGGTGACATTACTTCTGGGCAATGCCATCACGCAGGCCTGTTTGGGGCCCAAATTGGCCTGCTGGCTGCGTTTAGCCGAGGCCTACTTGTTTATGCCCCGTTTTCTGATATTAAGTGGTATGCTTCACACATTGCCTTCTCAGTGGTAACAGCAATGGATGTTTGTCTGCTGGTAAATTTATATTCCTTTAGGTGCCAGATGAAGACATGTTTAATTTCTTCAAGCCTTTTAGATCCCCCCTGAAGTTCAGCTTCCTTGTCCTTTTACCAGAAGCTTTTGGCTGTCTTTCGAATTCTGTTTTTATGCTGTTTGTGATTTGATGTGTGTTGTTGCTCCTGCTTTAACTATTGGTTGTGTTTTGTCTTGATCATGACATTTTATATGCATTTTGTATGCAGCCTTGTATATAGTCATATACAGAGGCAGGGATCTAAATATTGCACACTAATTGATAGCTTTTTGGGAAGTGTCCTGACAGCACATGTAACAGTGGTTGCAAGTAACTGTGTTGATCTGCAGATAAATTCCAAAAAATGTAAGTCTTGTAATACTTAGAAATTTGGATATTACAGTGAGCCACTGAGGTCTAGGCAGCCAGCTTTCTGCCACATATTGGAGGTCAAATTTCTGCTAAGCAGGCCCCCCTCCAAGTTCTAACAGAAACCTACAAAATCATTTGAGCTGGCCAATTTTTATTATAACTGATTACTTAGGATAGGTAAAGGTAGTCCCTGTGCAAGCACCAAGTCATTACTGACCCATGGGGGAACGTCGCATCACAATGTTTTCTTGGCAGAGTTTTTATAGGGTGGTTTGCCATTGCCTTCCCCAGTCATCTACAGTTTACCCCCAGGAAACTGGGTACTCATTTTACCAACCGCAGAAGGATGGAAGGCTGAGCCAACCTTGAGCTGACTACTCATCTTCCCATCTTCCGCCAGGATCGAACTCAGGTTGTGACTCGTGAGCAGAGCTTGGGCTGCAGTATTGCAGCTTATCATTCTGCACCACGGGGCCACCTGATTACTTAGGATGCTTGATGTATTTAGGAAAATACTTGCAACATGGAGTGAATATCTTTGTGCCAACTGTATATTTGAATTGGCACTGGATAAGGTGGTGTGTTAACAATAACTCTGCACAGTAGCGCTTCTAATCTCAGTGTTTTTAACACATTCCTAATTAGGTGTGAAGTGATTGAAGTTGGTAGCATCTCACAGCGAATGAAGCGTATTCGGATTTCCTACAAATGTAGTTTGTTTACTTAGGTGGGTAGTGTATTAAGAGGGGAAGGTGATGTGAATTTAATTGATGAATTGAAGCCTCTTTTTGTTTTTGAAAAAGTTGAATCCATTTCTTTTGGAAGATAATCTTTGTGCTCAAGTTTTTCTCCCTTTTGGTGACTGAACATAGTACTTGAATATATTTCAAATGAATACGGAAAGTATAACGTGAAGACCAAAGTGAAGGGCCAGGTGGCAAACTGAAATAAACTATCTGTCCTCAGTTTGGGAGGACAAAAATGAGTTTGCTGGTAAAACAACCACCTTGTTCATTTATTTTAAAAACATGTTTTTGACTGCATAAGAAGCAGGTTCTAGAAATACAAAGAAGCATAATGAAACAATAAATAGAGCCCAGTCCATAAAGTCAGGCCCGGAATTTGAAGCACAATTTCAAGCATACTCATAGAAGGATTGTTGGCCCCCAAAGGCCCACAGCCCTTCTACACTGAGCTCTCCCTCTTTTCTTTGTAATGTACAGTTATCGAAATGACCCCTGTCATGCATTCTCCCCTCACCCCCCAGTGGGGAGTGTGTGGGGGGAGAGGGTGACTGGCAGTGCACGGTGTTGGAACAACACGTGATAAGGCTCCATAACTGCACTTCAGTGGAAAAGAGATAATTCACTGTGGAGTTGCTGTTTTCAGTGGCAGTACTGTGATTACCTTATCTAATTCTAGTGGCTTTTATAGTGGTTAGGAAGACATACCCTTAATGTGAAGGATGATTTGTTTTTCTTTGGCCTTCTGGATTACCACCTTTTCTCTTAAGAGGTGCCGATATCCTGACACAGAGATTCTATAAATTGGAGGGGAGGGGTTGGGGGAGCCTTGTCGTGGGTGTATGGGGAATTGTCTTCATTTGCTTTCCCCAATCCTTAATTGTTTGCAGGGCTTGCTCATTAAAATTAAAACAAATGAAATATATATGTGTGTCCTTTCTGAGGGCAGAGTGATCAGATGTAAAATTAGCTTCCTGCAGATCATGGTCCTTTGTAAACCAAGAGTAAAATTTTGGTTTTAAGTGGGTTCATAGCTCACCGTTATGAGGGAACTTGCTGTGTATTAAAACAGTGTTTGCACTAATGCAGGTATCATACCTAATTGTGGCTAGTGCTGGAAATGGAAGGGACAACAGATTTTTTTTTAATGAACAAGATGGGAGATGGCACAAGTTCACAAGACTGGTTTTCCAGTTTTCAAATCATGGTTTTAAGCAAGATAGTGTAGCATCTGTATTGGCACTTAGTAATAGATTCAGAAAGAGAAATTTGGTTATATAGAGCAGCACTTGCAGGAAAACACACTTGTGAGTGAGCATTCTGATATCCTCATGATTATGGGCAACTTATTTTTTTCTGTGTTGGTTCCCATAATGTTTAAAAGATGGGCTTTAGTAGTGTGCCTTTAAGCATTGGTGTGCATGTGCTTTGGAGCCTTTACCAGAACAGTATAATTATGTATTAGTACACTTGCCAATTCACACTAAGAATACTTTTACTGCTTTTTTTGAGCCTTTAAAAAGACAGGCGAAGATTCAGTTTTATAAAAATAAATCTTGAGTTAACTCCCCCCCCCATCATTTACAGATGTTGCTATGAACTTCACATGCATGTCAGTGCTATTTGATACCAGAGCTGGAAAAATACTTTAGGTTTCAAGGTGTCATTTTAAGTTCTAGCCCTGAACAGAAATGAATACTTTTATTTCATGGGCATTTAAGCTTAATAAGCTAGCCTGTTAGTACCCAGGAGAAATTAGGCAGTGGCTATTATTGTACTCGGCTTAAGCTGTTTTCTACATTTATATATAATATATGTAATGCATTGATTTGAAAATGGATTTTAAAAAATCAAGTTTTAATCATAATCCAGATAAAGCTTTCTAGTTTGCTTTGATTTTTGGTGGATGAGTCAAATGTATAACTGAATCTCTCCCATTGAAATTGAGGTGCCTAACAGTATCAAGATTTGTCTAGGTCTTGCCCTTTCCTTTTGAATTAGGATTCAGTTTGCATAATCACTGCTTAAAATTGTGTGAATAAACTGAAATGTGAATTAGTTCCAAAAAAATCATTCACATTTGGAACTAGACTTGTATGTGCTAAGCTGCAATAGGATTAGCCTTTTCTGTAGGTATAAAGAATTATTTGGCCTGAATTCCAAGTTGAGAAATCAACTGAGAGGTGAGCTCCACTTGTTCGCTAAGGAACAAGATGTACTAATCTGGAAGGCAGCCTATTCAAAGTATAGCCCATTGATCTTAATAGAATATACCTGTGATATGTTTCACACAGGGTATAAGTAGCCTAATGAATCTCATTTTTAGCCAGCTAGCACTGTGATCTTAGCCACTAGCATGTACATAACATAGAAAAGGGAGAGGGATAACATATCTCTTTAATTGTATTCCTAAGAAACTGATTAAACATCTGCATGTATAGTTGCTGGAATGTATACAGTATATCCATGTCTTGGAACAGAAAAATATATTAAGCTTCTATATCTTGTAACTGTAATAAATCTACTTTCCCTTGTCTGAATATACATAGTTTTGTCTGGTGCAGTTCACAGAATAAGCATATTACTCCCATTTTGCAGTCACTCCATTGGTTGTCTATCAGTTACTGGGTTCAATTCAAGATATTGGCTATCACATGAGAGCCAGATTGTTGTAGTGGTTAAGAGCAGCAGGACTCTAATCTGGAGAACTGGGTTTGATTCCCCGCTCCTCCACTTGAAGCCAGCTGAGTGACCTTGGGTCAGGCACAGCTCTCTCAGAGCTCCCTCAGCCCCACTCACCTCACAGGGTGATTGTTGTGGGGATAATAATATTCTTTGTAAACCACTCTGAGTGGGCATTAAGTTGTCCTGAAGGGCGGTATATAAATCAAATGTTGTTGTAGTAGCAGTTGTTATTATTATTATTATTATACAAAGCCTTTCAGTGTTCTTGGACTCACATTTTTGCGGGACCACTACTCCTTCTGTGCTTTTCTATAATAGCTTTGCTCATCTGAGTAGGACCTTCTGCAGATGCCACCCTGCCAATGGATGCGATAAACAACTGCCCGTACAGGACATAGTTTTGTCCCCACTTTCAGGCTTGTCTGAGAAGGTCAGGAAGACTCCCTTATGCCTGTTAATCAGCATACTATGTAAAACAGAATTGTTCAGGAGGTCATTTTTATAACGGTATCAGGACTGTATTATAATGGAATGGTTCAGGAATAGTTAATAAAGGGAATGGGACTGTGGATGTGTGGTATGTATTATCTGTTTGCTGTTTGTATTATCTTGCTGTCCATGCATTGCTTGTTATTAATGTAATACCACTTTCTCCCTCTGAGGCAGAGGACATCTTGATGGGTGATGCCCACCCTCCATTCAGGGAGGCTGGAACAAGTTTTCTACTTCTTGTCTTCCTAGTGGGAATCACCCTTTCTTTCAGTTTCAGTCCTGCCTCAACAGGGAGAGCAGCTTCATCCGTGCGCTGCCTTGCCTTTCAACTGGTTTTCTTCCTTTCCTTCGCTTCTACTTTTCAGAACCTGATTCTTGCCTTGTTTACTCCTTTCTACTCTCCCTCCTTGCTATTCTCTTCCTCCCTGCGCGCCTGCTGGAAGGCTTGCAGGGGGAGCTTTCTCCTTCCTTCCTTTAGCTGTGGCAGCCATTTCATGGCAAGACAATCACGGACCAGCTCTTCCATCACAATAGGATTCCTCTCCGAAGGAGAGTTGGAAGCCCCCCTCACCGCTGCTTCCTGGCAACAACCCCAGAGACAGTGGGGCAAACCGCGAGGAAGCTGCAGCTGCGGCCACTCATATTGCGAAGAGGCCAGAAGTGCAAAGGGCGCTATTCCTCCCTGGGCGAATGAAACACAGCAGCCATTTCTTGCCTTGCAAATGAGGGCAGCATTGCCAACCAGCTGGGAGGCGGCTGTGGAGTGGATTTCTCCACATCCTTAAGCCAGTCTGATGGCATAAGACCCAGTTCGGGGCAGCCAAGCTGGCCTGAGATTCAACAATCATTTGTGCCTCCAGAGCCCATGGTGAACGAAAGAGGACTACTCGTGAGTAATGCCATGGGATTGGGACCTGTGGTAGTACCTCAGGAATTCCTAACTGTCATTAGATTTTTTTTTTTTTTAAAAAAAAGCTAGGTTATCTTACCTCAGAAAGCCACGGCAGCCATTTCTGGCCTTGCCAATGCTGGCAACCTTGCCAACAGACCAGGAGGTGGCTGCAGAGTGGTTTCCCCACATCCAAAGCAATCAATAGGTGCAGGACCCAGCGAGAGCACCAAATAGCAATGGCCCTAGTGCTGCTGATGGTCTACTTGTGAGTAAATCAATTGGGTCAGGCACTGTGATGCTATTCCCAGATTTCCTAAACTTGATTACATAAACTGAGACTGCCAATTTTTGTCAGAGGGAGACAGGCCTCCCTCTGGTCATTCCTCTAGGCCTTCCACCCCCCCAAACAGGGAACTGTGGAAAAGACCATTTCTTACAAAGGGAATCTTAGCAGGACCTCTGAGGCAGCTAGAAAGGAAACCTATACCAGAAAAAGAGGGGAAACTGAAACTTACGCAGATAGTGAAGTTTTTTCACCCTGTTGGTTCCATATATGCCTACACACCCTTTTTTCCTCCGGGGAATGGGGCCTGCTCTCCCCAGGGTTCTCTATCTCTCTTAATCAGCACAGAGTAACTTTATTCTGTAGAAACAAAGAAAAGAACACAAGGCCTGGCAGGCCTTCAGAGGCCTAGCAGGCCTTCAGCTAGCTCCTGTAGACATGAGTAAACCCTGGACTGTAGCGGAACTGCTCCAGTTTTTAGTATCCTGGGACCAACAAAAAACTCCACAGCATTACAATTGCCTGTGCTAAGAGAATTCTTGCTGCAATTGTGTTCTTCCTATCTCTGGAATCTTTCCTGTATGACACCATTTTTAACAAGAGACAGTTTGGTGTTACGGCTGGAGTGTTGGGCTGGGATCTAGGAGATCCAGATTCTCATACCCTTCTCCTTGGGAGACCTGCCTGTGGCCTTGGGCCTGTGGCATTCTCTAGGCCTGGCTTACCTTATGGGTTTGTTGTGTGGCTAGAATGGAAAAATATGAAATGCTGTATACACCTTGGAGCCCCCACTCGGGCTGAAAGCTGGGATTTAGATAAACACAACCATCTTTATACTCAGAAAGGTGCCCTGGGACAAGAAGTCCTTGATGAACAAACTTTCATTGAATTGGCTAGTGGCAGGGTGTCTGCTGTAACCCTTAGCAAATATATTCTTAGTTCTAGTGGTCATTATTATTGTTGCTGAGGATCTACAGATTAAATCGCACCTCTTCTCTATTTCACTCTCTGTAGACAGCAAATGCTATAGACTGTTAGTCTATGTGAGAACCAGATTTTTCTGTTGCAATTTTTCCTTCAAGCTACTGATGAGCAGGTCATTATGACTTTTCTGCCATCCCCTTGAAGGGAGTATGAAATGTGTTTAACCCTATTCTAGGGCATAAAGGGTATGGGATTGATATCTCTAATAGCAGATTGCATTCTTGTAGGAAAAGATAAAAGCCCGGTGGCTCCCTAAGAGCTAACATTTATTTGCTATGTATTTTTGTGAGTTCAGTTTACTTTTTCAGATATCTGTGTGTTTCGTAGTGACTGTTGCTGTGACTTTACAGAGACTCTGAATTCTTAGGTCCAAATAGACAGCACTCTTGTTACAGGTAAGTGCATCCCTCCTTTCTCATGCCTCCACTTCCCCAGGACAAGAGGAAAAGGAGTGTACACCATATTCTTCACAGTGCCAAAAAGAACGGAGATTGGAGGGTGATACTAGACTTAAAATATTCAAGTTCATAAAACTTAGGCATCTCAGTGTGCAGACAATGAGATCCATCACAGAATCCCTACTACTGGATGGCGCACAGCACAGTGGCAGATCACCTGCCTTGCATACAGAAGGACCCAGGTTCAGACACTGGCGTCAGTTGTTCATGGATCTCAGGGCCAACCTACACCAAAGGAAGCATATCTCCACATACTGATCTTGTCCAGGCACCGAAGACTCCTCCGTTTCTGTGCGACGGGGCTCCATCTACAGTTCAGAGTACTTCCATTTGGCCTCTCTAGGGCACTGAGGGCCTTCACAAAGAATTTGATCAACCCAGTGTAAAGCTAAGGGAGGAACAGCATTAATCTACACACTTACTTGGAAGACTTGCTGATCAGGTTAAGCTCTGCATGCCTACAAGCTTACAGTTCCTGATCAATTTACAGAGAAGTTTTTTATAATCCAAACAGAGACTAGAACATCTGGAAGCCTTATGAGAACAACACACAATTGTTTGTTCCTAATTAAAGCAGTGGCAAAGAAGAGAAAGGCGATGTCACAAGGGATCATCAAGGCCAGGTATTTATTGATGACATTTGCGAAACTGATGGGTCTACCGATTCTGATTATCGCTGCCATCCAGTGAGGTCAACTACATAAAAGACCCTTACAGACTTCTGAGACCCTTCCAACTACAAATTATGAGCAAGAAAGTCTTTCCATTCCCCCTCACAGCAAAAATAAATAAATAAAATAATAATAATTTTAAAAAGCCTTGTATGGTGGACAACTGTGACCAGCCTTCTGCAAGGAAAGCAACACTGCATTCCAGTAATGGAACAGGTTCCACGGACACCAGTCTGTCCAGATGGAGAGCTGCACTAGAAGATCCACCAGTGCAAGGTTGATAGTCCAGCAGTGAGATGAGACCCTCTGTCAACCTACTGGAGCTTTGGGCAATTTATCTATCCCTACTACACTTCATAGATCCAGAGCAGTTAGCCGTGTTAGTCTGTAGTAGCAAAATCAAAAAGAGTCCAGTAGCACCTTTAAGACTAACCAATTTTATTTTATTGTAGCATAAGCTTTCGAGAATCAAGTTCTCTTCATCAGATGCCTGATCCGAACTGGTCAAATACAGAAGAGGAGGGGAGGGGAAAGAACGGGACATATATCACAAGAAGACAGGATGCAATTAGTGTGAAGGCAATCAAAACATTCCTTTGCTTGTAAATGTAAACATCTCCTTTTGGTGTGGAGTCAGTTTGCCGCAGTGAAGGTATACAATTCCTATGTAGTATAAGCCCTCGATAACCACAGCTCTCCATGCCAGCTGCATCTGACAAAGTGAACTGTGGTCCCCAAAAGCCCACACGCACTCAGGCTGAGATAATTGACAAACAAAGCACACACCAGGCGTCTCTGGGCTCCCCCAGACCACGCCTCTGTAAAGGAAATCTGTTACCTGTGATAATGTGATAACCATTCATAGTCTCTATTCAGTCCCAGCTTGACAGAGTCAAATTTGCATATGAATTCCAATTCAGCAGCCTCCCGTTGGATTTTGTTTTTGAAGGGTTTCTGTTGAACCACAGCGACTTTTAAGTCTTTGGTGGAATGTCCTGGTAGATTGAAGTGTTCTCCCACTGGTTTTTGGATGTTTCCATTTCTAATGTCAGATTTGTGTCCATTTATTCTTTTGCGTAGAGGTTGGCTGGTTTGTCCAATGTACAGAGCAGAAGGACATTGTTGGCACATGAGGGCATATATCAGATTGGAAGATGAGCAGCTGTAAGAGCCAGAGACAGTGTAGTTGATGCCATTGGGTCCTGTAATTGTATTCCCTGGGTAGATATAGGGGCAGAGCTGGCATCTGGGTCTGTTGCAGGGCCTGGTACCTGTGCTGGTGGCCCTGCTGGCCGATTCATGGTTGTGAGTGAGAAGTCGTTTAAGGTTGGGGGGCTGTCTGCAGGCAAGGAAAGGTCTTCCACCCAGGGCTTCTGAGAGAGAGGTATCATTTTCCAGGATGGGTTGTAGCTCCCTGATGATACGTTGGATGGGTTTGAGCTGGGAGCTATAGGTGACAACCAGTGGTGTTCTGTTGTTAGTTCCTTTAGATTTGTCCTGGAGCAGACTGTTTCTGGGTACTAGTCTGGCCCTGTTGATTTGTTTCTTCACTTCATTTGGTGGGTACTGTAGTCTCAAAAATGCTTGTTGTAAATCTCTTAAGTGTGAGTCTCGGTCGAGAGCATCGGAGCAGATACGGTTGTAACGTAAGGCTTGGCTGTAGACAATAGACCGAGTGGTATGTTTAGGGTGGAAGCTGGAGGCATGTAGATATGAGTATCGGTCTGTTGGTTTCCGGTATAAGGTGGTATTTATTCATCCATTATGTAGTTGTACAGTGGTGTCCAGAAAGTGTACCTGTTGTGTAGAGTGGTCCAGGCTTAGGTTGATAGTAGGGTGAAAGTTATTGAAGTCCTGATGAAATCTCTCAAGGGCTTCCTTCCCATGGGTCCAAATGATGAAGATGTCATCCAGGAATCTTAAGTATAGTAGTGGTTCCAGTGGATGGGAGCTGAGGAAGCGTTGCTCCAAGTCCGCCATGAATATGTTAGCATATTGTGGTGCCATGCGTGTGCCCATGGCTGTGCCATTAACCTGTAGATATAAGTTGTCACCAAATTCAAAGTAATTGTGAGTGAGTACGAAGTGACAAAGTTCAGTGGCGAGGTGTGCTGTGGTTTTGTCCATGATAATATTCCGTATGGCTTGCAGTCCATCTGCATGTGGGATATTGGTGTACAGGGCCTCCACATCCATGGTTGCTAGGATGGTGTCATCTGGTAGGTTGTCAATGGACTGTATTTTCCTGAGGAAGTCAGTGGTGTCCCGTAAGTAGCTGCGTGTGCTGGTGGCATAGGGCCTGAGGATAGAGTCCATGTATCCCGAGACTTCTACTGTGATGGTGCATTTTCCTGAAACAATTGGGCGTCCTGGGTTACCTGGTTTGTGGATTTTGGGTAGTAGGTAGAATCTTCCTGGTCGTGGTTCCTGGGGTGTGTCCATATGGATGCATTCTTGTATGTCCATGGGGAGTGTTTTTAATATTTTATTGAGTTCCCTTTTGTATTGCTCCGTGGGGTCAGAAGGTAGTATTTTATAGAATGTTGTGTTGGAGAGTTGTCTTTCTGCTTCTTGTATATAATTTTGTTTGTCCATGATGACAACTGCTCCGCCTTTGTCAGCTTCCTTGATTACGATGCCAGAATTATTTTGGAGGCTGTTTATGGCCTCTCTTTCTCCACGGCTGAGATTCTGCTTTAGGTGTTGTTGTTTGTCAATTATCTCAGCCTGAGCACGTCTACGGAAGCATTCAATGTAAAAGTCCAATGAGGAGTTACGGCCCTCAGGGGGTGTCCATGTGGAATTCTTTTTCCTGGAGTTTTGTAACGATGGTTGCGTATTGCTGGGTTGGGGGGGGGTGGGGGCTGCTGAGGCTGCTGTGATGGTGTCTGTTCAGTGCTTTGTTCATCGTTTTGTTCAGCAGAGTAGTTGAAGAATTCTTTCAGAGGCGTCTAAAATAGGCCTCCAGGTCTCCACAAAGTTGTATGGTTTGTGTGGGTCTGGCTGGGCAAAAAGATAGTCCACGTGAGAGGACTGATTCCTCTGCTGGGCTCAGCTTGTAACTGGAAAGATTGATGATGTTGCTTGGTGGATCCAAAGTGTTTTTGCTCTCTGTTGCAGGCAGGAGTTTTGAGAATTTCTTCTCCTTCTTGTTCTGTAATTCAGTGAATAGATTGCAATAAATAGTTTCTCTGGTTGTGGTAAACATCTGCCAGTTCCCGGTCTGTGCAGAAGGGGTGTGCTTCATGGAAGAGTCTAGTTCAGAGATCTCTTGCTTGATCCATTGTTGCTTGCTGTACATCAGTCCAATGAGGTGAATCAAGAGTTTCCTGGATAAGGTGTTGCATAGTTTCTCACTGTAGTCTGTGTAGTAAGTGGATTTCAATGGATTCCTCACACGAAGTCCCTTGGGTAGAATGTCCAGTCTTTTGCATTTAGAAAGAAAGATGATGTCTGTTTGTATTTGTGCCAGTTTCTTCATGAGGTTGATGGATTTCCTCTCCATTCGGCTGAATGCAGTGCTTTCCATGGTCATAGATCCAGAGGAGTTAGCCGTGTTAGTCTGTAGTAGCAAAATCAAAAAGAGTCCAGTAGCACCTTTAAGACTAACCAATTTTATTTTATTGTAGCATAAGCTTTCGAGAATCAAGTTCTCTTCATCAGATGCCTGATCCGAACTGGTCAAATACAGAAGAGGAGGGGAGGGGAAAGAACGGGACATATATCACAAGAAGACAGGGAAGACAGACTTTGTGCTTACTTTACAGCCTGGTGTGCTGTCACTTCTGATACTTGGGTGTTAGATATAATCCAGTTTGGTTATAAAATAGAATTTGATTACTTAACCATGTCTACACTTTTCTGTTAAATCTTCTTCTGTTCCTCAGGCAGAGCTTCTGGTGGAACTGCAAGCTCTGATTGGTAAGGGAGCTGTCCAGTTGGTTTCAGCACAGGTTGAACAACTGAGGTTCTATTCTAAATTCTTCCCAGTGGAGAAAAAAGATGGAGGGTTTAGACCCATTCCAGACTTAAAGAGATCTTAATGGGCATATAAGGTTACAGAAGTTCAAGAAGACTACTCCGTTTGTGGTAATGACACTTTTACCCCCTGGGTCTTGGTTCACAGTGGTTGATGTGAAAGATGCATATTTTCACATCTTTATCCACCCTTCTCGCAGGAAATACCTGTAATTCTCATGTGCTAGTACCACTCCCACAGACCTGAACAGATCAGGCACTGATCAATAATCAATAATGACAAGCAAAGGTTCACATTAAGAGACAAATACGTGAAAACAAATAAACAAGAACATAGAGGGAGACATACCATTTAAACATTTTACCACATGTGAGTCTTTGAGGTTAATAATCAACAAAAAGAAGTCAGATTTGATTCCTAAACAAATGGTAAAATTTATTGGAGCAACGTTGGATGCTAGAACCAATGGCATATTTACCCACTGACAGGATAGACTGGTTGGTTAACCTGGCCAGGCATTTTGAATCAAATAGATTTCAATCAGCACAAGCTATCCAGGTACTGTTAGGGCTGATGACCTCGACCACATCAGTGGTCCCATTTGCACATTTGAGGATGAGAACTTTACAACTGTGGTTCACCAGATGTTTTCACCTTGGGTTTTGATCCCTTCACACAAGATTTTCAATCCCCAGAAAGGTCTTACGCTCTTTAGGCTGGTGGACAGTCTATGATTATTTGTCCAAGGGGGTAGATTTTGGTATGGCATGTCATGAAGTTACTACAGATGCCTCTTTAGGGGGATGGGGTGGCCATTACAGGGATGTGTCCATGAATGGCATTTGTTCTAAATCAGAAAAACAAAACCATATTAATTTCCTGGAACTTCTTAGAGTGTTTTATGCACTTAACTGTCTTGCAGATATGTTGTCACACAAAAAGATCCAGGTCCTATCAAACAATACAACTATGGTATTCTACATAAACTAACAGGGAGGGACCATTTCAAGGAAGCTATGTGAAGAGGCCTACTGTGGGATTGGGCTATAGCCCATGGCATTACACTATCAGGTCTACATATAGCAGGCACACACAACACCAGAGCAGATCAGCTGAGCAGAATGGGCAGATCACAGGACGAGTGGGTCCTGACATACAAGTATGCACATCATACTTGTTGATTTGTTTGCCGCAGAAAACAATGTGAAAACCCCTATGGTTTGCTCCAGAGAAGGGAGAGGCAGTCATTCCCTAGGAGATGCCTTTCAGATTCGATGGACGGGGAAACTGTTTTATGCCTTCCCCCCCAAATCCCCTTGTTCAGAAGGTAGTCTGCAAAATACAAGCAGAAGGGACCAGGTACATACTGATAGTTCCATATTGGCCACATCAGCCATAATTCCATACACTCAAGCGTCTAGCAAAGGGATGTTATATCCACTTACCACTGGTGTCAGACTTGATAACGTATGGGCGCACACTACATCTTAGCTTGGGCAGGTTACACCTGACAGCATGGTTTCTAGAGCAGTAGGCATGCAATTTTCAGTCAAGTTGGCATACATTTTACTTAATGCACATAGACTTTCCACAAGAAGATCTTAATCATATAAGTGGAACAAGTTTGTCGTATGGGCAAATGCTAAGGGCTTAACACCAGATGCATTTCAGTTGTTTAGTATATTTGAATACTTGGTCTCCCTAAGGGCTTTCGGACTGTCATCTTCATCAATAAAGATTCACATGGCAGCCATTAATGCATTCCACAGGAGTGTTGATGGGAAGACAATCTTCTCACATTATTTGTCAAAACTATTTTTGAAATGTAAGTGTTTTACTTCAATAAAAAGTTTTTTTTAAAAAAACTATTTTTGAAAGATTATATAACTTACACCTACGAAGAACCCCAATGTTGTTGTACCCTGCCCTGAGCCCGCTTGTGGGGAGGGTGGGTTAAATATCGAATAAACTCTAAAACTAAACTAAACAATAGTGCCCCAATGGTCCCAAGTTAATGTCTAAGCTGTTTGAACCAATGGCAGTTTGTTCTTTGTTCCTTTTGTCAATAAAAGTAGCCTTTTTACTGGCTGTCACATCTGCTAGAAGAATCAATGAACTTAGGGCATTGAGCATAGAACCCCCTTTCCTATAAATATACCTTGATAGAGTAGTGATGCACACCAGCCTACAATTCTTGTCTAAGGTTGTCTCAAAATTCTGTGTATATGCAGAGCATATCCCTCCCATTGTTCTTCCCAGACCCCACGACAGCCCAAGAACATACTCTACATGTGTTAGATGTCAGAAGAGCCATTTTATTTTACAAAGATAGGACTCAAACCTTTCACAAGGACACAACATTTTTTATTTATCATTCAGGCCCTAACAAGGGCAATGTCAGTTCTAGGGATGGCAGTCCATGGCAGATAGACCCCCAAACCCCTCACAGCAAGCACTCCAGTGCATTGGCTGAAAAGGTTTTATTTTAGAGATCCAGTAAGTTCATGGGTACATCCATAGATGGATAAGTTGGCAGGAATGGGGATACAAGCATATGCACTTTGATATAAGGAGCATGATTCCCCCCTCCCCTTGAGCAGTTAGCAACTAGGTGCGAAAATCCCAAAGTCTCATGAGAAACACAATAGCTTTGTCTGGGCAGAGAAAAACAAAAGATTACAAGGAATCAAACTCCCTCTGTCTCTTGTGAGAAGTTACAGTACAGCTACAAGGTCAAACATACTTTCATTAGTACTTTCGTTTTAGGCAGATCAAGGATGGCATGATTATAATGGTTACAGTATATGAGCATGACATGAAAACACACAGGGTATCTACATTGATCAGATCAATACAGAGAGCAGAGAATATATGAATGGCATGGATGAATGGTATGCAGACATGACAGGCAAAGCTGCATCTACCCAGACTATATCTAGGTGGGTGATTTCTGTGATCAGACATTGTTATAACTTAGCCAATGTCCCATGCCCATTTGTTCTTTGAGCCCAATTGACAAGGGCTCAGGTGACTTCAGCTGCATTTATATGAGGAGTTCTTCTCATGGATATTAGTAGAGCAGCTATATGGTCCTCCAAAGAGACCTTTGTGAAGCATTATGCGGTGGATGTCAATGCTTGAAAAGAGTTGGCAGTGGGTCAAGCAGTGTTGCAGTCTGTCTTCACCTGAGAGCATCACCCCACCACCTGGTGAGTAGCTCAGTGTGGGACTGCACTGAAGACCGTAGATGAAAACAAGGTTGCACTTGCTTGTAACTGCTGTTCATCTAGGTCTTTGTGCAGGCACACATTCCCCCCCTCCCTCCTGCCCCACTGTGAGTTCTTGAGTGCAAGTTGGAGGGCGGCACAGGAGAAGTGGGGGAAGAGAGGGGCAAGCTCCCTGAGCACGTGACCATTTTTGGCAGGAAGCAGTCTGAGGGAGAGGCCGCCCGCCCTTAATGTCTATAAGCTAAAAAAATTCCTATTCTGAGCGGCTGACCAATCAAACATAGTTCCCAATGTGTGCCTGCACAAAGACCTAGACAGCAGTTACAGGTAAGTGTGACCCTGGTTTTCTTTTCACTGTGGTGTGCAAAGTGCATTCAAGTCATAGTTGACTTACGATGATGCCATATTGTTTTCATGGCAAGGGATGAACAGTGGTGGTTTGTCATTGTCTTCCTATGTATAAGGATCCTCAACTTCCCCAGTGTTCTTTCATCCAGTTACTGACTAGTGGCTGGCCCTACTTAGCTTCTGAGGTCTGATGAGGTTATGACTTAGTTAACATATAACATTTCAGCATTGGCATGTTTGTGGAATTTAAAAATACATAAATGTCTTTTTTTCTATAAGAAAAGTTGCAAATAAGCAGAATATTTGAGAAAGAATTATAGACTGCTGCATTCTATGCTATCCTACCAGAGATATGTGAACTTTGATCATCCGAGAGATAGGATAAAATAAGAGTTAATGTTAGAAAACAAATTCTGTAGTTTAAAAAGCTGTATTATTTGGAAAGAAACACACTCATACAATTATTAGGTAGCACTGCCAGCATATTTAGATACCAAGTTAAACTTCATAACATTGAAAAAATGGGACACTTTAATAATATATTATCATTACATCTTATATCACATAAATTGTTAACAAAATTATTTACATATAAGCAAAAACACTTGATAATGGTGTAGTATGCATAGTAATTATCATTATCTAATACTGTACATTATCTTCGTATTTTCGTACTGTACATTTTGAGTAAAACTTTCATTTCACCCATTTTTAAAAAAATCATGCAACCATGGTATCTCTTCTGTGTTCCCCCAATTTTTCCATTAATAACACTGAAAAATTCCCATACTGTATATTTTGAATGAAAGAAACCTTATCTAAGCATTTCACTCATTCTAAAATAGAAAATGTTTCATAAGAATTTTTTAGTGTTCCTCCAAATTTCTCAAGTTTTCCATTAGAAAAATTGAAAAAAGATCCTGGGGGGGGGGGAATCCATTTTCCATTTTCTCTTTTTCTCAGGCTTCCCCTGAGTCTGATCCAGCGATTGCAGCTAGTTCAAAATGCAGCAGTACGTGTCATCACCAGAGTGTCAGGCGGTGCACTTACAACACCGGTATTGTGCCAGCTGCATTGGCTGCCAGTGGAGTACCAAATCAGATTCAAGGTTCTGGCATTAACCAACAAAGCCCTACACTGACTGGGACTGGAGTATCTATGGGACTGCCTCTCCCCGTATGTGCCCCAGAGGATGCTCTGATCAGGAGATAAACAACTATTGGTGGTCCATGGCCCCAAGGAGGCCTACTTGGCCTCAACCTTGGCCAGGGCCTTTTCACTCCTGGCCCCAACCTGGTGGAACTCTCTGTCAAATGAGACCAGGGCCTGGCAGGATTTACTATCCTTTTGCCAGGCCTGTAAGACAGATGTTCCGCTAGGCGTATGGTTGGGGCTGAGCTGGGCTTCCACCAGCTGAATAGAGGCGATCGGGATCCCTCCCTGTCTAGTCGCTTTTTTAATGATGGTTTTAGGTGATTGACTGCCCCTGATTGGTTGACTGCCACTGTTTTTGTATTCTTTTAAATATTTATATTGTATTGCTGTTTTAAACTGTTTTAAAGTGTGCATTTTAACGTAACATTTTTATTGAATGTAATCCGCCCTGAGCCTGCTTGTGCGGGGAGGGCGGAATAAAAATCGAAAACAAACAAACAAACAAACAAATAAATTTTTGTCTCGGACCTTTCCCATCGTTATACAGGAAAAACCATCTGTGTCCCTGTGATCCACTGTGACCTTTCAATATTGGATCTAGTTTTGCTTTTAAGTGCATGTTTTATTTCTTGGATCAGGTTTATATGGGCTTACTGAGAGATTTCAAAGCAGAGGCTCTGCTTTAAAATCTCTGGAAATACATCAAAGTCCGAACTTCTCATTTTTTGGAAACAGTCGGATATTTTTACTTCAGTTAGTTTTTGGTGGCTACAGTAGGGCATCATAGAATGCAGTAGGCAGTCAGTCTCAGCCTAACCTACCCCTCAGGGTTGTTGTGATGATAATATGGAGGCAAGGAGAATGATGTAAGCAGCTTTGGGCTCCCCCATTGCAGAGAAAGGCAGTATATAAATGAAGTAAATAAATAATAAATATATAGATGAAGATAGGGGGGCTGTGAGATAAGTTGTTTAGTGGGTATGAAAAAGAGAAGGATGTAGGGTAAGGCGAGCATATGAAGGCTGCCAGGAAGAGGGAAAGAAAAAATAGTGTTAGGAAGGGGGTACAAAGGAAAGTGAAATATCCCCTGCAAGTCCCCACCATGCAGCATGCAACGGGGCCATGGCAGAGGCTTGAGCGGGGAGGGGAAAGGTGAAGACAGGTATTTAGAAACAGAAGTGGGCATCAGAGGATGTGCCCTGGACTGGTTTAAATAGTTTTTCATAGAACGGACTCAGAAGGTTGCTGTTGGAGATCAGCTATCTCCAGAATGAGAATTATCTTGTGGGGTCCTGTAGGGCACAGTCTTATCTCCCATGATGACACCCAACTCTATATCTTGCTATCCAGGTCCTGACAGGATACAGTAGAAATCTTAGATTGCTGCCTGACAGCTGTGGTGAAACGGCTGAAAAATAACAAATTGAAATTGAACCCAGACAAGAATGAAGTGATGCTTGTTGAGAAGTCAGAGATCTTGAAAGACATTGTACTCCCCACTTTCAGTGGAGTTCATCTGACCCTTGCAGCCTTGTTTAAGAACCTAGCGTTATACTGGATCCAGCGCTACTACTAGAAAAACAAGTTAAGGCAGCTGCAAAAAATGTTTACTACAGTTTCACTCTAGCCCAGAAGATGACTTCTTACCTCGACATGGCCAACCTGGCCACCTGGATCCATGCTATGGTAACATCAAAATTCCAACTATTGTAAGGCACTATACATTGGTCTCCCCTCTAAGTTAACTAGGAGGCTCTAATTAGTGCAAAATGCTGTGGCTTGACTGTTAGCAGGAGCAAACAGGAGCTTGAACATCACCCCCATCCTACAGTCACTCCATTGGCTGCTTATCAGCTACCGTTCTCAATTCAAGGTATTGGTTCTTACATACAAAGCTCTTCATGGCCTTGGCCCAGCATACCTACGAGATAGCCTCACTCCTTATGTTCCTCCATGGCAGCTTTGCTCATCTGAACAGAGTCTCTTGCAGGTGCTAGCCTGCAATTGAAATCAACAGCAGCCCGCACATGGGCTTTCTCTGTGGTGGCCCCTACCCTATGGAATGGTCTGCTGGAGGAGGTCAGGAGAGCCCCCACTCTCCTGGCTTTCCACAAATGATGCGGAACCGAATTATTCAAAAAGGCTTTTTACTCAGATAGGAGGGAAGTATTGTAGGGAGGGGGGGGTCTCAAATGCTTCGCTAATGATTTAGGGGCCAGAGACATTGTTGTGGAAATGTCCTTGACACTGTATGGAAACGTCCTCGATACTTATTGTTTTAATCTTATGCTATATAATCCGCCTTGAGTCTCAGTGAGAAAGGCGGACTATAAATGAAATAAATAAAATAAATAAATTGGCCTTTGAGAGAGGACTAATTGGGATTAAGCCTGGTCACAATGTAAGGTACCCGGTTGTCTGCCAGTGACAGGCAAACTCCTGGCAGTTTGCCTCCATGCTTGCCTGTCGCTGGCATTTGGCAGGAGGTGGCAAGCCTCCCAATGATCCCCCGCCACTGGTAGACAGCCTGGGAAACAGGTGGTGCACATGCTTTGGCCATCACTCCAGAAGTGATATCTTTGTGCTGGCTGTAGGAATGCGCCCCATTTTGTGCAGGGCTCATTTTGGCACCAAAGACTGTGTGATGACATTACTTCTGCAATGTATCTGTTGCTTTAGCTGTCCAGGGAAAAGTAATAATAATAATATTATGAACGCTTTGTTTTGATTTGTGTGCTCGTATTCTTATCTCAATATATGTTGCAGGGCATAAGACTGTAGGGTAGGAATTAACATATTATAAAAGGTTGGATGGTGGTGTAGATAACTGTTCCTCTGTGCTTTAGTTCCTAAAGTGGGGGATTCCAGCATTAAGAGTGCTAGTTTAAGTGAAGTAACTGTGTTTAGGAGTGCACTGTAAATCTGCCTACCAGTCACTCCTACCTAGAAATGCATCTCATAATGTCAGGTAGGTCTGTGATTACTATTTATTGAGGGAATGTGCCAGAGTGCTTTCTTCATCTGTTTGTAGTGCATTTAGAGCAAGTATTAACCTTTGGCTAGCCCCATATCTTCAGGGATCATATAGGGGCAATGTTTCCTCAGAAATACATCACTTTGAAGTTCTTGTCTTCACCTTCCTCAAAATCTGGGATTAGGCCTCAGGTATTGAGGAGGTATAATACTCAGGCAGATTTGAACTCCAGGACTTCACCCAACAAAAAAAAAGAAGTACCTCACTGCAGAAGACAAAAGTGTGGTGGGGCAGGGCATAATATCCAGTCAGTTTTAAGCCCCGCTACCTCTCACTGCAGAGAAGTAAATCTTTGGGGGATCTAAATACATTTCCTGTGCCTCACCTTTCTGCCCCGTTTGGTGTAGTGGTTAGTGCCAGACTAGGATCTAGGAGATCCAGGTTTGAATCCCTCTTCTGCTATGGAAGCTTGGTGGGTGACCTTGGCCAGTCATACAGTCTCAGTGTCACCTACCTTACAGAGTTGTTGTGAAGATGAAATGAAGGAGAGAATGTTATAAGCTACTTTGGGTCCTTATTGGGGAGAAAAATGCAATATAAATGAACAAATAAAAATACTTCTCATGAGAATAATACAGGTACACTAATTAAATCAACAAATGGCTTCATAGCTTGGTTATAAGCAAGCTGTTTTTCCCTGGGTAGCTGATAATATATGGTTGCATAGGTTTCTGTGCATGGCTGCTTGTAGTAACTATTACACATGTGCATTGGAGATGGGAAGCAATAATCTGACTCTGAAACCTCAATGGTGTTTTACATTTAGCATGTATTTAACTTTCATGTAATTTATTTTAGTCTGCCCATCTCTTTAAAGCTATGTGATAATTGAAATTAAATTGAGATTAAAATAGACAAGACGGAAGTGATGCTTGTTGGGAAGGCATCACCTAGGGAGGTGGTGAGCTCCCCTTCACTGACAGTTTTCAAGAAGAGGCTGGATGAATACTTGTCAGAGATGCTTTAGGCTGATCCTGCACTGGGCAGGGGGTTGGACTAGATGGTCTGTATGGCCCCTTCCAACTCTATGATTCTATGAAGGCAGAGATCCTGAAGGACATTGTACTCCCTACTTTTGAAGGAGTTCATGTGACTGTTGCAGATTTGGTTAAGAGCCTAGGGGTTATACTGGATCCAGTGCTATTACTAGAAAAAACAAGTTAAGGCAGCCGCACAAAATGCTTTCTGTAACCTATCCCTAGCCTGGAAAATGGCTCTTACCTCAACATGGCTGACCTGGCCAGCTAGAGCCATGCTATGGTAACATCAAGACTTGACTATTGTAATACACTATACATAGGTCTCCCATTTAAACTAACTAGGAGACTCCAGTTGGTGCCAAACATTGAGACTTGACTGTTATCAGGTGTTAGCAGGAGCATGAACATCACTCCCTGCAGTCACTTCATTGGCAACCCATTAGTTACTATGTCCGGTTCAAAGTATTGGCTATCACATACAAGGCTCTTCACGGCCTTGGTCCAGCATACCTACGGGACCGCTTCTCTCCCTATGTTCCTCCACATCAGCTTTGCTCTTCTGATAGGGTCTCCTGCAGGTGCCACCCTGAACATTGGCAAAAGTGACAGCAGCCCACACTCAGGCTTTCTCTGTGGTGGTTCCCACCCTGTGGAACGGCTTACCTGAGGAGGTCAGGAGAGCCCCCACTTTCCCTGGCTTTCCACAAATGATGCAAAACCAGATTATTCAAAAAGGCTTTTTACTCAGATAGGAGGGGTATATTGTAGGGAGGGGATTTCAAATGATCCGCTAATGAGTTAGGAACCATATGTTGTATTGGATTCCTACTAATGCTATGTCTTTGTGAACTTGTATCTATTTACCCTATGGCATTGATTTCGGAAATGTTCCTGATATTGACTGTACTAATCTCACACTGTGTAATACGTACTGAGTCTCAGTGAGAAAGGCTGACTATAAATAACATAAATAAATAAAATAATGATGCCACACTGGCAGTATATGGTATATACCGTGTGATGTGTAGAATTAATTCGGTCAATACTGCTGTTTGGTGTCACTGGACATTCTCTCATGACAGCATTATGGGACTTGGTTAGTCTTAGAATGTTGAATGATGAGGATCTAAGATCTCTTTCTGTTCACCTCCCCCTATGTACTCATGCCCCACACGAGATATTCCTGGCTCTGGGTTTGTCTTTGGCTCATAGAGTTGCCTTTCCTCTGAAAACTCTGCATTTGCTACCCTTCCTTGTTGTAGTTTGTTGTTTGTATCCTTTCAGAAAGTGAGGAAGGCTTCTGTTGCAGACTCCTCCCCTGCCTGCTTTTATTTCTTATGGGGAACTTATTTGGTGCTGGGGTGGAGGGGCGGTGGGGGGGCTAGAGTCATTGTTTTTCAGCTGAATGACACCAAAATTGCCCAAGAAGATTTTCAGGGTATAAGCTTTCAACAAGCAATGCTCCCTTCTTCAGATACAGGAAGGAGTGGAGCTCTTTGAGCCTTTATATCCCAGTCAGGAAGTGGGAAGGGTGAGGCATAGAAAAGAGTCAGGCTGTAAAGGTACAATACAGCTGATTGGAGCAGAAATTGGCACTTATGGTGAGATAAGAATCCTATGTCTCTATTCAGTCCTGAGGATTCCATTGTTCTGAAACAAACTCAGCAACCTCAGTTGCAGTCATCCCTTGAAGCTTCTTTGTTTGAAGACAGCCACTTTTAGGTCAGCTGTGGAATGTCCTGGAAGATTAAAATGTTCTCCCACTGGTTTTTGAGTGTTGTGATTTTTAATGACAGATTTATGCCCATCTATTCTTTTGCTTAAGGGCTGACCTGTATTTGACCACCAGTAGTGTTCTGTTGTTTCATTTGGGCCAGTCTTGTAACAGGTTATCCTTCGGTATCATTCCGGCCTTGTCAGTCTGTTTCCTTACTGCATCTGGTGGGTATTGCAATTCCAAAAATGTCTGTTGTAGATCCTACAGCTGAGATTCTTTGTCAGAGGAATTGGCACAGGTTAGCATCAAGCTTGGCTGCAAAGCAAGCAAGGAAACTCAAAAAGAAACTGAGAAAAACCACTATTACTCTGTCCCTCGGCTTAAACACGCCTAATACAGATGTTCTGTTAAGGCAGGCTGTCTGTCTTAGAAAGTTCCAACTTACTAAGAAGTCCTCATACCTTTCATGGTTCAGGACTCCATCCTGCACTAGCAATTTAATTTTTGATTTAATTTAATTTATTATATTTATATTCTGCCCTCCCCGCTTTCGCAGGCTCAGGGGCGGATAAGGAATCAGCTCTTATCTCCTTCAGCTTCCAGCTCAAGTCAGCCAAAATGAACCTTCTCCCTGTGCCAGGAGGTTTTATTCTTTCCATTTGCCCAACCCCTGGCCAAGTTAAAGGGGCAGGTCAGAAAGGCTTTCCTTGGAGGTTCCAGGAGGAAACCTTTCTGGCATGTTAGTCCTCTAAGCCCGTGTATTCTGCAACACAATGCATGTGGAAGGGTAAGCTTTTATCAGAAAGTCTTCTGGCAACATCTGCATAACTAAAGTCCAAGGCTGGGTGTGGCTTAGAAAGCATCTGGCCTTCTCTCCCCCCTCCTACTTCTTCTCAGCTAAGAGACACTTTTCAAAATGAGGTGAAGGTTTTGACATAGTCCAAACCTACAAATAAAAGCATTCCTCCATAGATGACTTCAGGCTTTTTTTGTGCTTCCTTTTCCCAGCACGCCAAGGGTGTAGTCTGAGACCAGCTACACCGTGTGTCTGTTGAACTCAGAAAAGCATTCTATACAGAGTGGTGAGGAAGTGGCCTTAAGATCATGCCTGGAGTTCCCCCCCCCCACACACACACTTTAAAACACACCCACACCTACACACACTCCCATACCCTCCCCCCCCCCCCCCGAGGAATTCTGGAGAGCCTGAACGCTTATTGGGCTTCATAAAAAAAAATGGGAGTTGCCTTTGGCTTTGCCTACTGAAATGCTTCTCTTTAGTCTTGACAGTGTTTGACTTCACTTATACATACGGAGGCTTGGTAGAGAAATCTCGAAGAACCCCACTCTGCTCTGGCATGGAAGCATTTGCTTCCAGTTAGCCATACAGCATGATCCAGAGAGTTAGCCGTGTTAGTCTGTAGTAGCAAAATCAAAACGAGTCCAGTAGCACCTTTAAGACTAACCAATTTTATTGTGGCATAAGCTTTCAAGAATCACGTTCTCTTGGTCAGATGCATGGAGGGCAGAAGGAAACCCTCTCCTCCTCTATATTTGACCAGTTTCCTTCTGCCCTCCATGCATCTGACGAAGAGAATGTGATTCTTGAAAGCTTATGCCACAATAAAATTGGTTAGTCCTAAAGGTGCTACTGGACTCTTTTTGATTTTCCATACAGTATGAGTAACAGATCCTTCAAGGCATGTAAGTTGCTAGATCCATTGCTTCAGTCTCATAGTATGAGACTTGAGTCATACAGTATGAGAAACTGTTTCAAGTTTGGGGAGGGCTAATCTGTTTTTGTACTCTTGTGCAAAACCAGCCTAAGTAATTAAAATTCTAGTTACCTGAGAGCCAGTTTCAGATTTCTTGATTCAGCTAGCTTGAGCAAAAGGCTCCTGTGGCAGTGCTTCCTTTTTTGACAGCTTCAAGAAATCTAAGATTTTGGCAGCTTCCTCTTCTGTGCAGTTTTGGAGTTGCTTTGAGCATTTTCACTTGAAGACATCAAACAGATAGGAGCAACCCTCAAGGGAATAACATGATAACAAATAATGAAACAGTGAAAATGTTTCATTATTTGAAACATTTTCCCTCTTATTTGTTTACGCATTTTCACTTGAAGAGCAGGTTTAGCTTTCCTTGGAGCAAGCAGTTTGGACATACCTGTTACCTAGATAGCTACAAGTGTCTACCCTCCGGCGCTAGAGGTGTCCCTCTGAGCACATTCAAAGCATGGACTGGAACCTCTAGGATGAATGCTTGTTGGAATATCCTCCTTTTATATACGTGTACACACACGTGCACACACCCTCCCCAAGTTCTCATGACCTGAGCCAATCAGTACTCTAACAAGGAGCAGGGATGGAAGACTTAATCCCTTAAACTTTTGTGAAATAACAAAAACAAAACTCCATTAGAACAATAGGATCAGTACAGATTTCCCCTATAACAAACATAACAAAAGCAGGGGAATATTCACATGTACACTTTCCATATCCTAAACAATCAGAAATCATATTTTGCTGAATTGCCGAGATCAATTATCCTGGTTAAACCTGAAGTTTCCTAAATATTCATTTAAGTCCTAGTGTATGTCAAAGTATGGATGCAATAATAAAACCATATGAAACTTATAGAATGTAGGGATAAAAAACTAAGTAAAATCTGGGAATCTACTTTGAAGTGACAGCAATTCAGCTGACCAAAGGCAGGTGCTATTCCCATAGCAATAGATGTGCAGGTGAACAGGTGTGTGTATGTGAGGCCAGACAAGTCCATTTGTTTCAAACCACTTCATTTTCCTTGCAGGAGAAAATGAAGTAATGCCTTTGGAGCTCTACTTTCCCCAGAGCTCTTTAGGATTTTGACATCCTGTCCGTGGGATCCGGACCTGTTCATAGAATCAAGTTCTTTAACAACATTTGCTTTGTATTTCACTGAGGAAGCAGCTTCCCTGTGGCAAACACACGTTCCACTAATTGTATTTAAAGCAGTGCAGTAGCATTTTGCGGTGTGGACGTTGTGATGCCACCTGCCTTCCATGCACAAACGACGTTTGAAGCCCCTCATTTATTTCTTTGCCTCTGTGATGGTGTCAGTTATAATCCAAGAGTTGGTTGGGATCACTTGGAGGAGGATAGCTGTAGCTGAAAAGGTAGCTCTGGTCACTATAAGAAGGCAATGGCTTTTTTAAAAAAGTATTTATTAAGCATGTGATAGTCAAATTAATAAGACAACAGTCACTACCATCCAAAGACAGCAACTTGGTTTCATTGGACTGTATTAACTAAGAGATGTTTGTCCCGGAGCAAAGCATTTTGGGGATCTGCTTTGCAGCTTTCACAGCAATATTTTTAAAGGTGCTGATGTTGCAGGGGTGGATAGAGGCATTTGGCATTTATTAGGAAGGCCACTACTTTAAGTGGCATTATATTTAGGTTGGCAACTGTAGCGTTGGCAAAGATGAGAGGGGGCTTTCTCTTTAGTACCTGGCAGCAGAGTGCAGATTCAAAATGCAAAGGCTGCCCTCAGCAGCTAATGAGTTGTATGAGTCATTCTCACATCATAGAGGCTCCTTCCTACCAGACCCTGACTTGAGCAAAGACTAGATTTTTACTGAAGCCAAGCAGAGTCAGTGCATGTAGGGAACACAGAGGGACTTCGTGTCCACAGCTGTAGATTAAACTGTGAGTATTTTCCTTCCTGTTCTTTAGGAATGGCTTAGAATTTAAAAAAATTAAATGTATATATTTACTTCCATTATACCCTACCTTTCTCCAAGTGGGGACCTAACACAACTTATATCATTCTCTTCTCCATTTTATTCTCACAACAGCCCTGTGATGTAGGTTAGGCTTAGATTGTATGACTGACCCAAGGTCACTCAACAAGCCTCCATGGCAGAAAGGATATTCAGACTTAAGTCCAACGCTCTAACCAATGATATAACAAAAATCTTCTTCCTTAATATTAAAGAACTGTGTGTTTTAACTAATTTAGCAGGAAGCTCTTTTTAATTCTTGGACCCATTTAATTTATAGTTTTGCCTGAGCTATAAATCTGACTTAAAATTCCTGTATGAACTGGTTCTGAGTATTCTAGGCACTGTTGGGATCATTTCCAAATTGAAGAAAGCATACTTTTTGGAATTATTTCTTTCTAAACTGAATTTGGATCTCTCCTCCCCCTCCCTCTCTGCCTCCTTGATGGATTATACAGAGCAAGTGAAAATACAATATAATCAACAGCTGGGACATTCACTGAGCAGAGTACAGTAATGGACAAAAGTTGACATTCACTGAAAGAGATACAATAAGGTATAGGGACAGGCACAGAACAAAACAAAAAAAACGAACCACGGAACTGGACCAGTTACGAACCAGTTCATGGTTCTTGGGGTTTAAATGCTCCTTTCCGGCCTTAACAGCAGCAGGGAAAGGGGCATTTAACAGTTTAAAGAGCCCTTTCCTGCATTGCAAGTGGCAGGTCCCTTTAAACTATCAGCTGGCAGGCTGCAGGGGGGATTCCCCCCTCACCACCTGCCAGCTGATAATTTAAAGGGACTTGCCGGTGGCAGGGCCCTTTAAACTGCCCAAATCCCAGCCGCCCCAGCCCCACACTTCCCTTCCCCTGCGGCGCAGCGTCCTTCCTCTCATCCCGGGAGGAGAGGAAGGATGCCGCGCTGCAGGGGAAGGGAAGTGTGGGGCTGGGGGTAGGGAGTAGAGGGCCTGGGGTTTGGGCAGTTTAAAGGGACCTGCCGCGGTAGGTCCCTTTAAACTATCCAGCTGATATCCTGCCAGCTGATAGTTTAAATGGACCTGCCCTTGCAAGTCCCTTAAAGGGGCAGTTTAAATGGCCATTTCCATGGGGAAATGGCCATTTAAACTGCCCCTATAAACACGACCCAATGAACCAGTATGCAGTTCGTGGAAGTTCTGTGAAAAAGAGCTTCCATGAACCCTGGTTCGCGAACCCCGAACCGGCCTGGTTTTGGGGGGGGGGGGGTTGGTCATATTTAGGTTTGTGCCCATCTCTAATAAGGTACAGTAGCAGAAAAAAACAAGCATAAAGTCAAGCATAACTAATTTACATGGCATGTTTAGCAATGTGGAACACTCCCAGGTCTGCATGAGCAGACAGTACCCAACAGAGTAATGATTACCTGCTGTCCTTTCCACACATCCTTATAATCAGGGTAAAAACTCTCCTGATTAATTCAGTTTTGCATAGTTTGCTTTTTCTAAAATGCATTTAAAGGTGCTTGTAAAAGGAATGAGAAAAAAATGACAACTGCAGAGGACCAAAAATACGATACATATTGGTTGATGAGAATTTCAAGCATAAACTAAGGAGACACGCTAAGCCCAGAATATGATGAGAGACACATATACTGCATCATTAGATTTGGAAACAGGTTCTGTAGCACCAAAAAAATAAGAAATCAAGGGGCATCTTTAACAGACTGACACCATTTTATGCCAGTGTAGGTGTTTGTGGATGTTACGATGTTTCGATGTTACGACTGGATCCTCAAAATGTAGTCATTTTGGTGGGGGTGGGGGGAGAAGGGTTAAGCGGCTTTGAAATGCAGAAAGTACACAGTAGAATATAAGTATGTAAAACTCAGATCTGATCAAGAAAAATACAGAGACCATTCACTAGGTTGTTAGGCGTGTAATGGGTGGGTCGCCTGTGGTTATGTTGAGAGAGGTTAACACTTGCAATGAGGAAGGAAACCCACATCTGAAGAAGTGGGCTCTAGTCCACAAATTTATGCTGGAATAAAATTAGTCTTCAGGGTGCCATTAGACTTCTATCACGAACCCTTTTGACCAGCCCAATGACCCTAACTTGGAATGATCAGAGAAAGAGCCTGAGGAGCCAAGGCCACGGAACCTGGAAGTCCAGATGGACCAGGGAGTGCCTGTTTCTGCAGAGACACCGGCTGAGGATGAACCAGCAGCACCAGAGGTCACTCTGCCAGAGCTTGCAGGGGAGATGTTGCTACCGACCTCAGAGATAGCTACCCGGCCTCCACTGGGCAGGGTATGAACCTGGACCTGTAGCCTGTTGGGACTGGCTTTTGTGCCACAAGAGCACTGGTGACGGAAGGCCAAGGCCAAGATAGCGCAAAGGAGGCAAAATGCCTGACTGGCCATGCACAATCTCAGCCTGGATCCAGAGCACAGTGCTGAAAATGGCGCTTCCTCAAAGGATCCTGGCCAGAGCACAGTGCAGCCTCAAGAGCTTCAACACCTGCCAGCAAGCGCAGCTGAGCCAGATTACCTCCCAACCTATTTAGGCTGAGGCTAGAGAAGGCTGCATTGCTGCGTCCACCAGTCCGCTAGGTACAAACCCTGTGCTCCAGCGCTGACCTTCAGCTCCGAGATCCCTGCTTTCAGCTCCTGTTCCTTGCCTGCAGCTGCAGTGGAGGCTTCCAAGTGTCACCAACCAAACCTGAGGCCCAACTCCTGAGGAGATTAGACCAGGCCTGCCTTTAGAACATATGGTTACCCCGTGTGCAATTATAGTACAATAGGATTTTTTAAAAGATTGGGCACTGTAGTGCAACAAATACACTTTTAATATGGTATTTTGTCACAGTGTAGGTTTACTTCAGATTTGCAAAAACATACTCTAAGCCCTGGGTGGGTAGCCTTTGTGAATGTTTTGATCTGAAAGAGAGGGCCACCCATCGCTATTCAATATATGATGGAGAGCCAGTTTAGTGTAGTGGTTAGGAGTGGCAGGACTCTAATCTGGAGAGCTGGGTTTGATTTCCCGCTCCTCTGCTTGAAGCTGGCTGGATGATCTTGGGTCAGTCACAGCTCTCTCACAGAATCACAAAGTTGGAAGGGGCCATACAGACGTTCCAGTCCAACCCTCTGCCCAATGCAGGATGAGTCTAAAGCATCTCTGGCAAATATTCATCCAGCCTCTCAGAGCTCTCTCAGCCCCACGCACCTCACAGGGTGATTGTTGTAAGGATAATAACACACTTTGTAAACCGCTCTGAGTGGGCATTAAGTTGTCCTGAAGGATAGCATATAAACCAAATATTATTAGCAGAAGTATAAAAAGAAAAATGGGGTGGGGGTGGGGGTGGGGGTGGGGGTGGAGATTGTGAGCCCTTGAAAGAGAATGCACAAAGCAAGATCAGAAGGACAGCACTTCCAACAGGTGGACAGCGTCTTTATGCTTTGGTGCCTTGTGCAGCCATCGCCTTTGCTTGTGCAGAGAACTGGCCCTGCATGTACGTAGGCTTTTTTCATATGGGGATGCAGGAGATGTGGGATTTGAGGTGGCAGGAGCAGAGAGTGAGGTGGCAGTCTGCAGATGTCCTGGGGTGAATCCCTTGTAATGAGCAGCAAATGAGAAAGAACAGAGTGACTTAAGAGGACATAATCTATTGAATTACGTTTTCTTTGAACTTAATTTAACAGTAAAATGTAGTAATATCTTGGAGTACCTATTTTTGACTGGCCCTCAGAAGTTCTCATATCCCTGACTTAACTTACTGTCATATATGCCTCCTGCATATCTGCCATGAATGTATATTGGCTCTTTCTCGGGCCTCTGAGAGTATGGGAAATTCTTTATTGCTGCAATGCCAGTAGATTATCTTGCAAATACTTTCTCTTTCTCCGCTGAGCCAGTGTCCTTTGACTGCCAGCTGAAACTGGCTCAAGATGTATTCTTCCTGAAAACCAAAGATAAGTTCATCTTTCTCACTGTCTACTCTAAAACAATGTCTCACTCCACATACGCACACACGCACACACACACGCACACCGTTAATGGTCCTCTTTCCCAAAGGTGGGAATATTCCCTATAATTAACATTGCTAGCCCCACCTACGTCACTTATACAATTCCACTGTCTGAACACCTTGTACTGAATGGATCTCTAATAAAGTTACTCAGGGTTTTTTTCTGGCAAAAGAGGTGGTGGAACTCTCTGTATTACCATGTGCGTGCACGCAGCACGTGCGCGTGTGCTCCCAGAAACACACGATGATGTCAGTTCCGGATGTGATGTAATCGTGCAGCGTGGCCACCCCCAGGGCACTCCCTTGATTCAGGCTTGCTCGCCTCCCCTTACCTGGCAGCAATGTTCCCTCTAAGCGGTTTAGTCTTGTGAGGCAGAATTCTACTTTGTTTTTTTTTTTTTAAAGTTTTTTATTGGGTTAGAACATTATTATTTTTACATTACATTCAATTTTCCCCTAATTTTTCGTTTCTAACCCCCTCCCTTTCCCCCCCTTTTGTTGACTTCCAACAGCTTTCCCACCCTCTGTCCCTTTTCCCTTACTTCTATTAAATTCCTCTGTCTAAAACAAATATACATTCTCCATTATATTAAGCAGTACATCTTTAACTCCTTTACTTATTATACACCCAAACTGTACGTCTTTAGATAAACAATTTATCCCATTTTCCAGTTTTAAATATTTCTATATATCATAAACCTATATATCATAAACCATAAAAATTTCCCACATTTAAATCAAACAATTTGATTTGTTCTCTATATATTACTCATTTCATCTTTTTATGGTAATTCTATATAACTCATCACATAATCAATCAATTTAACTCTTCTATGCATTCAGTTTGGTGCATATATATCTTATCAAAGAAAGAAAATATTGTTAATTACTCAATTCTACTTTGTGAGCAGCAACTTGTAAGTTTTGATCACACCTTTTCCAAAACCAGAATCCATTTGATTAAGACTTTTGAATTAGATTGTCTGAGGCATTGGTATTGGGTGCCATCAGTAAAGTTGGTTAATCTTAAAGGTGCTATTGGACTTTTTACTATTTTGCAACTACAGACGAACATAGCTAACTCTTCTGAATATTAAAGAGTGCATCTGTAATATATGGAGTTCACTGCCACATGAAGTGACAAATCCTAGATGGTATTAGGGACTTTAAAAATGATGAGAGAAATGTGTGGATGAAATGTCTATTCACAGTTATTTTAGCATAAGCGTTACAATCAGTAGTTTTTAAAACCAGTAAAACAGAAAAAAGTAAAACCAGTAGCGCCTGTAAGACTAACCAAATTGATGGTAGGGTATGAGCTTTTGTGAGTCACAATCTGAAGAAGTGAGCTGTGACTCGTGAAAGCTCATACATTACCACCAATTATATGTGCTATTGGGCTCTTGCTTAATTCTTCAGATTCATAATGTTAGCTACTTTACAAAAAGTTAAAGGGTTTGGCCGTTGGACCAGTTTGGGCTGAGAGGGTGTGACTGGCTCAAGATCACCCAGAAAGCTTCCATAGCAAAGTGAGATGTGAACCCAGGACTCCCAGATCCCAGTCCAACACTCTAACCACTACAGCATGCTTGCTCTCATCTACCATCCCCACTACCAGCTTCAAGATTTGGTAACAAAACCTTCACCCTGATTTGACATTCTCCTGAAACCTACCACAGGCAACTGGGGAGCATCAATTCCCGTTACAACCCCCCAGCAGCACAACACTCCTGCAGTGCTAGAGAAATTTTTTTTGCAGGAGTCAGTAATATAACCTACTCTTCCCACATTTGTACCTAGTCTTGGCTAACCAATGGATCAGTAACCATTGCCTCTGGCCCTGGCTAATGGGAAACCCTCATCCCAAGCCTGGGATGTCCCAGCTTGGCCCTGACAGGAAAAACATTCCCTCACAGAACACCTGCATGCCTGAGACCAGCCGAGCCTCTTCACTTGGCCTTTCTGTCTGGCTTCCCAGCTTCTCTGTCTCCCTCCTCCAATCCTTTCCACCTGAAATGGAGGTTCAGTTTCATTCAGCCAAACCTTCACCGTTCTAGTCACATCTAAGAGTGCCTCCATACATCTCGGCTAAATGGCATTCTTCACAGAACTCAAAAGATTTTGGGCTGCGTTTCCCATAGCCAATTTGTGTTTGGAAACTCAAAGCAGTGCTTTTACTCTGCAAGGTGAGGGGGCAAGTTTGCAGGGAAAGAGCAGATGGTGGGGTCAGTAAAGCACTCTTTCTCCCACAAGCTGCTACTCCTCTATAAGAATCTTCTTCACAATGCCACTTCGCAGAGAAGAAATGTTGCTTATTGGGAAACTGGACCACATTAAGGAATGTGTATCTCTGGCCTAATTATGTAGAAAACGTACAGTGAAGTTTCTTCCGACCTTGCTGTTTTCTGACCTAATTATTAGCCTCTATTGGTCTTTGTCCATCTGCACTGTAAATCTAACATGCAAAGAGACCTGCTGGAACCCACTGGTCCATCTAGTTCAGCGCTTGTTTCACATGGTTGCCAACTAGCTGCCCTGGTGGGCAAGAAATAAGACTTAGGGGCTGGTGGGGTCCTCTGATGTTGCCTGCCAGCACTGGTATTTAGAGGTTCACTGACTATAAATGTGGAGGTTTCCTCTGGAACTATAGCTAGTAGCCACTGGTGGACTTATCTTCCATGAATTTATCTAATTCCCTTTTAAAGCAATCTATGCTCATGGACATCACCTCATTCACTGGCAGTGAATTCCACAATTTAACTAATGAGTGAAGATTATTTAATGAGTGTTTGTCCTGAATCTTTCCCATAAATTTCATTGGTTGCCCCCAAGTTTTAGTATTATGGGACAGAGGGGGAAAGTTCTCCACTCCATGCATAATTTTAAGAACCTCTCTTGCTATTACCTGCTATTATCTTCCTTCACAAAGGACTGGCAGTCTCTTGGAACTGGCAGACAGCCTGGATTTTGAAGCCCTGAATCCTAAAGACAGTTATTAATGGCCTGATACTTCAGTTCTGCAAAGGATGCAAAGAACCCAACTTCCCAATGCGAGATACATGGAAAGGAACACAAAAACGTGGAATGCATGCAGGTTTATGGTCTTGGAGGAAGGAAATATTTTGCCATACATTGTGTTTTTTAAGCTCTTTGCAAATCCTGTGCAAATTTTATAACACAATATACATCAATTTCAATAATCAATGACTCATGAATTAAATAGTAAAGAGTCCAGTAGCACCTTTAAGACTAACCAACTTTACTGTAGCATAAGCTTTCGAGCGCCACAGCTCCCTTAATCAGATGCATCTGATGAAGAGAGCTGTGGCTCTCAAAAGCTTATGCTACATAGGTAACTTCTCTGGATCTATGATCATAAATTAAATGTCCTGAAAGTCTCTCTGTCACTGGGCTAAAAGGATGATCATGCATGAAAATATAACAGCTGCGAACATCAGAGCTATGACTGCTTGAGCAGAGTTCCATCACTTAGTATCGTGCCTGAAGGACAAAACAGGTACAGCTCTGAAATCTCAGAATAAAAGGGTGGGGGGCTTCCACATAAGAGTTTCCGCTGTGCCAGATTCTGCCTCATGTCCTTCATTTAAAACTATGAAAAAAGACAGCGAGGAGGGGAGATATAAGCAGCTTGTATAACAGAAAATAACTTCGTACTAAAGAAAGAAAGAAAGAGAAAGGGGAAGGGAAGGGAAGGGAAAGAAAGGGAGGGAGGGAAAGAGAAAGAAAGAGGGACAGAGGGAAGAAAAAAAGAAAGGTAGGCTTGCCCCACCGCTCTTACCTTGTGCTTGGAGTGGGCATCATGGAGAGCGTCATGCAGGGCACCTTGCCAAGGGCCCCCTCAGCCTCTTTGTTCTTGCACTCCACTGCTGACATGGGCGCTGGCAGAGCGAAGAGGGGCCTGGCCCGGGCTCAGAACTGGCCTGCTTTGCCACCACTTGACCTCCTTGGCTGTGTGCTCCGCTGCTGGTGCGGGTGCCTCAGCAGGTGACAGAGGCGAGGAGGGACCAGCTCAAACTCCAGCCAGCCTTGCCACCACTCAGCCTCCATGGCTGTGCACTCCATTGCCAGCACGGGTGCCTCGGTGAGCGATGGTGGTGAGGCAAGGAGGGACCAGCTCCAACTCTGGCCAGCCTTGCTGCTGCTCAGCCTCCTTGGCCATGCATTCCGTTGCCGGCACAGGTGCCTCGGTAGGCAGTGGCGGCGAGGCAAGGAGGGGCCTGGCCAGGCTGCTGCTCCAACATTGCTGCAGCTCGTCATTGCAGGGCAGGAAGCCCCTTAGGGAGGTGGGCCCCCAGGGTCTTTGGATGCTGGGGGCGGGGCCATAAGTCACGTGGGTGGTGGCTGGAGGTGCCGGAATGGTGTTCCAGCGCGTTCCAGCTCAAAAAAAGCCCTGAAGTTACTTCAACTGGAACTGTGGTGTGTTAACTGTGGAGAACTTGGGGATCTAACTGCCAGGGACTGACATTTTGGCAGAAGTCCTTTTTCTCTGAACCCAAAATCCTGAAGTTGAGCTACTGGCGTTATGCCATACGAGACCGACCCAAGGGACAGTTACTCAACCTAGAATCAAAACAGACCAATGGAAACAGGGTGACCGGAGGAACCCCTGTTGGATTAACGCCCAGCCTCAGCATCACTGGCTGGGAGTTCGGGGTGATCCTGGAGAGGAGGATGGATTACAGCAACCGGCCAGTAACCACCCTGAGGGAATGGTCGCCCCAGATGTCGACTGGCCAGCAGACTCAGGAAGAATTCCTGAAAGAATTGGGCGAATACATTGGGGGACCGAGGAGGTGGACCATCCAGACCCCGGCGCCCTCCCCCCCCCGTACCTTCACAGAGATGTCTGGTTGGGCTCCTGGGGAGACCATCGGGCATTCCCCAACCAAGAGGGGGACCTTTAGCCCTGCTGCAGCCAGAGCATCACGTGCAGCCAATAGGATTTCCCATGCATCTTTCACTGCCAGCTGGCATGGACTACGCCAGCATGGACTATGGAAATTAGAGGCCCATATTGACGGGGACCCTGAAGAACTGGGTTATTTTATCATGCAAGTGATGGAATTTTTCTAAGAGTTGTGCCACACCTTCCCAAACGACCTCAGCTGGGTAAGTCACCTGGGATCCCAGCTGGATGGTTCGGCAGCTAAGTGGTATGTACGAGATTGGGGCCCCTGGAACTTCAGAACCTCAATGCATTCATACGAGTGTTGAGGGCCCAGTTTGAGGACCCGTTAGAAAGAAAACAGGCCCAGACGAAACTGAAGCGGATGTGGCAAGGGAACCGCCCAGTCCCTTGGTATACATGGTAGAATGGTAGAATTCAGACAGTATGCAGCGAAGGCGCATGACTGGTCTGAAGGAGTCAAAATCGAATTTTTCCAGGCTGGCCTGAATCTAGGCTTGGTGGCCAAAGCCTTGATGCAAGATGATCCTGCCACCCTGCTGGGATGGTTCCAACTGGTCTGCGAGGTCGAAAACAGACCAGGTGGTGAAGCTCATAAAGATGCAACACCAGTCAGCTGCCAAGAAAACCTCCCTGGGACTGGGGAGGAAAGAGAAGAAGACCTTCGGCCCATGCTCCCTGGACACGGAGTGAGCTACCTGCATGAGAAGGGGATTATATCTACAATGTGGAGGAGTTGGCCATTTCTCCGCCGAATGCCTGGGGAGCAGGAAGGGGTGGATGGAGGGAGGCTACTCAGAAAAACAGGCTGCCCCCAAAGCCACCAAACCACCAAAAAAAGCTCCTAAAAAGAGAAGCAAAGTAGCAACCAGCCTCAACACTATGGATGGGTTGAGTGAGGAACCCTTGGAAGAAGAATAAACTCCTGACCAGCTGGCGGGAAACACCAGCAACCTGTTGTGAGGAGGCCCCTGCAGGTCCCGCCAGAGTCACCGCCTCCTGAGGTGAGACCAAAAGTGTCCTTACTTTACATGCCAGTGACTATAGTTAACCCCCAGCGGGGGACCCATATTAGAGTGCGAGCCTTAATTGAGTCTGGATGCACTAGGGACTTGATTGCCTCAGCTCAAGTCACAGGGTTGGGGCTGAACATGTGTAAACTAAACCACCCCATTGTATTTGAACAAATGGATGGGTCCCGAATGAAAGGAGCCCCGGCCAATGTAGAAACTGAAATGGTCCCAGTGTGAATAGGGAACCATTGGGAAGCCAAAACTTTTGTAGTAACTGACACCACCAAATTCCCATTGGTGTTGGGAATACAGTGGCTATGGGACCACAACCCATATGTGAAGTGGAAAATTGGAGAACTATGTTTTGCAGGGTGCATGTGTGGGGGGAGCGTGAGGAATTGCGTAAATTCATTGACAAGAATCTAGCCAGAGAATTCATCTGCCGGGCTAGCCCAGTATTGTTTTGCAAAAAGAAGGACGGGGCGGGGGGCTAAGACTGTGTACTGATTATAAGGGGATTAATGCTGTGTCAGTGTCCAATGCTTACCCCATCCCTCTGATTAGAGACTTGTTGGGAGTGGTGTCTCAAAGGAAATTTTTTTCCGAAACTGGATTTACTAGACGTGTACTTCTGAGTGAGAATAAAAGAGGGGAAGAATGGAAAACAGAGTTTAACACCCCTTTGGGACAATTTGAATACAGAGTCATGCCTTTCGGATTACAAGGGGTATGGGGGTGTTTATGAACCTAATTAATGAAGTACTACACAAATATTTGTATAAGAGCGTGGTTGTTTAACTTGATGACCTGTTGATCTATTTGGAAGATTATGAGTCCCACGTAAAACTAGTATGTCAGGTACTAAAGACTCTCTGGGACAATCACCTGCCGGTGAAATTATCTAAATGTGAATTCCATAAAAAAGAGTTGGATTTCCTGGGATACAGAACATCAAAGCAATGGTTAAAAATGGACCCCACGAAAATTCAAGTGTTGGTAGGGTGGGACCACCCCAAAACCAGGAGACAATTGCAATTGTTCCTGGGGTTTGCCAAGTTCTATAGACCATTCATAAAAAACTTTGCTCAAATTTCCTTACCCTTAACTGACTTGTTGAAAACCAAGGGTAAAGGACTACAAGGGGTGAAGCCCAGTGCTAAATTAAGTTGGGCTACTTAGTGCCAAGAGGCTTTTGAGCATCTAAAGACTTTATTCACTTCAGAACCTGTCCTACGTCATCCCGATGAGAATCGGAAGTTCGTTGTACAGGTAGACGCGTTGTGGCCATGGGAGGAGTTATCTTGCAGGCAGATGAGGAGAGGAAACTGCACCCCTGTGCCTATGTATCAAAAAAATTCTCTGAGGATGAATGGCACAGGTCGGTGTGGGACAAAGAAGCTTCAGCAGTTAAATGGGCTTTATGTACTTGGAGACATTGGCTGGAGGGGACGAAGGTACCATTTGAAATTTGGACTGGTCATAAAAATTTAGAAGTGTTATGCACCCTGCGAAAATTAGGCACCAAGCACCTCCAGTGAGTGGTGTTCTTCAAATTTAATTTCACGCTGAAGCACCTCCCTGGCAAATTTAACTTCCTAGCAGACGCCCTTTTGCGCATGCCCCAACATGAGAGCCAGAGAGAAGATGTAGTAGATACAATGTTCTCTCCGACCCAGTTGGGGGGGCAATAACCACCCGAAGCCAGGCAGAGTTGTTGAAACATAAGCCTTCAGCCATGGACTGGAAGGAAAAAGTGAAAAAGGAAGCAGAGAAGGAGGGGGATGCCTTGCCCAAAGACGAACTGCAAAAGGGAGAGGGAGGCAGATGGTACCATCATGGCAAACTGTACGTATCAGCTAGTTTGAGGGGGGAGGTGCTGAAACACTGTCAGTATTCTATAAACTGGCTGACCACTTCGGCTATTTAAAGACATTGCATTTGGTACAGACAATTTTGGCGGCCAAACATGAGAAAAGATATATCTCAATATGTATCCACTTGCCAAATGTGCCTGATGGGGAAAGCCGGAGGGGGGAACCACCAGGTCTCCTCCGGCCCCTGGAGACCCCCTCCCGATCATGGTCGGTAATCTCAGTGGACTTTATAACTGATCTCCCCTTTTCCAAGAGGAAGACTGTAATTCTGGTGGTGATTGCCTTATTTTCTAAGCAAGCCCATTTCATTCCGTGCTCTAAAATCCCAATCACCCAGAAATTAGCTATTCTTTTCATGCGACAGATAGTCAGACTACACTCATTTCCAGACAAGGTGATATCAGATCGCGGAGTCCAGTTTGTTGCCAACTTTTGGCGGGAGCTATTGAAACTGGCTGGAATTGAACAAAGACTGAACTCCGCCCATCATCCCGTGACCAACGGGCAAACCGAAAGGGTTAGTCAAGTATTAGAACAATTTTTAAGGTGCTATATTAATTCCCAACAAGACAATTGGACTGATTTTCTAAGTTTTGACGAATACTGTTATAACAACACAGTACACAGCTCCACAGGAGCTTCCCCCTTTATGGTAGCAGATAGTTCACTGTCCGTCTTCTGTGCAGCCCCACATGGGACTGCGCCTGCGCAGGCCTGCCGACCGGATTTTTCTTTTCTAGCTAACGTCCACTAGGGGGCGCACGTCCGATCCAATGCGCATGCGCGGCCGTTTCCCGCCTGAGCGACATTGGGCGACGTCGCTCCCTTCCCCTCAGTTTCTTCTTTGCCGCCGACCGGTAGAGATCTAGCTGTCCGCTGTGAAGAAGATAACACCATTTGTGAGGAGATCGTTCTTTTTGGAGAGTTGCCTGACAAGGCCTTGTTCAAACGCTGTTCGACTTGCGCTACGAAAATGACGAGGACGGATGGCCATTCTGTTTGCCTCGAGTGCTTGGGTGAAGGACACATCGTTGAGAAGTGTGAGAATTGCCAACGATTTACACCTAAGGTCAGGGCTGAGAGGGCAAACAGGTTGAATGCCCTACTCTGGAGGAGGGCTATGAGGGCGTCGGGAGCCCCGGATACCCCTCAAAAAGGGCCATCGCCAGTTAGCGGGACAGTCGGGGCCCCATCGGTGGCTGCACAGTCTGCCTGTAGCTCCGTTTCCACCCCCCGCTCCCGCTCTTCGGATCGGTTCCGACAAGCCCCGACTCCGACTTCGGATCCGAAAGACGCCTTGGGCCCCTCCTCGGATCGCGTGAAGCTTTCAAAGTCGGATCCGACTTGGAAACGACGACATCGATCCAGGTCTCCCTCGAGGTCGGAACCGCCTTCTACGTCGGCTCCGAAGGTGCAGAGGACTTCGTCGGATCCGAACATCCCGGCCGGATCAGCTCCTGAACCGTCAGATCCGACGCCAGAACCGGCATCATCAGTTCCGAAGCATACAGAACCGACTCACCTCAGCCTCGCTCTGAAGCCTAGTGCTCGATCGGACCCGCAGGCTTCGGATCCTTTGACATCTTCGGATCCGGTGCCTCAGAGTCGGGACGGCGACCATGCCTTGCCCTCTCAGGGTGAAAAGAAGGCCAAGAAGAAGTCGAAGCACAGACAGTCGACTTCGGTCCAAACTGAGGAGGTGTTCTGGGAGAAGCCCAAGACTCTTTCCCCGCACCTGTCTCCTCGGTCATCCCATTCTTCTGATGAGGACGATGACCTGCCTGACGCTCCACCTCTTGCTTCCCGTGCCTGGCTGGCTGGTGATTTCACCGGTAGAGAGAATCTACCCTGTCACTCACCGTGGAGAGGCTTTGAGAGAGATGGCTCCCTCTATGCGAGATCCCACTGATCATATTCACCATCCCTCGGCAGAGAGTATTGGGGTGACGTACGGAGTGAGTTCTCCCGCTATGGGTCCCCCGGACGGGGTTCTCCCTACCAGCAGCGCGGGCCTTACCAAGATCCAAGCCCTAGCCCTCCTTCTGACCCATCACCCGAGGACATCATTATCGGGACTGGTCGTATTTCTCCAACGGATGATTACAGACTCTATACAGAGCAGATGGTCCGTATGGCCCGTTCTCTGGACATCGAGATTTCGGCGGTAGATCCGAAGCCGAAAGATAAAATTGTGCAGTATGTCCAATCTGGGAATCCGCAGACCATCTCATTCCCATTCACAGAGGGATTAGTGGAAATCATCAACACGATCTGTGAGAAGCCAGCATCAGTTTACCCGACATCTCGTAAACTGGAAGCTCTATATAAGACCAGAGATGATGTCTGTACGTATCTCTTTGCTCATCCACCACCGTCTTCCCTCATTACTGAGGAGATGCAAACCCGTCAGCGCCAGGGTTCCAACAGCACTCAACCCCCCGTTTTCTAATCTTATTTCTAAATCCTAGTTGTCACTTTTTTATTACTGGTAAAGATCTAAACTATATCTTATTTAATAACTTTCAAAAGACCATAATTGTCCTTTAACATCCCATTTTTTCTCTAAGAAAGTGCTCCTTTCTGACAAATGACACCCGGATCAAGGAAGTTCCCCCCTCATAGTGGATGGACAGCTGCACTACGAAGTGAAGGACATTCTGGACTCTAAGTTAAAAAGGGGAGAACTGTTTTACTTAATTTGCTGGGAGCACTTTGATGAGGGACAAAGGGAGTGAGTAAAAGCCTCAGATGTAAATGTTCCCAAACTGATACGCACATTTCATAAGGCTTATCCAAACAAACCAGGTCCTTTGTGAAGATGGGAGGACTTTCTTGGGGTGGGCAGTATGTCATATATGCCTCCTACATATCTGCCATGAATGTATATTGACTCTGCCTCGGACCTCTGAGATTATGAGAAGTTCTTTATTGCTGCAGTGCCAGTAGGTTATCTTGCAAATGTCTACTTTCTCACTCTGCTGAGCCAGTGTCCTTGACTGCCAGCTGAAACTGGCTCAAGATGTATTCTTCCAACCAAAGATAAGTTCATCTTTCTCACTGTCTACTTTAAAACGGTGTCTCACTCCCCCCCCCCCCATTAACGGTCCTCTTTCCCAGAGGTGGGAATATTCCCTAGAATTAACATTGATAGCCCCACCTACGTCACTTCTTCCAATTCCACTGTCTGAACACCTTGTACTGAATGGATCTCTAATAAAGTTACTTCAACTGGAACCCCTGTGTGTTAACTGTGGAGAACTTGGGGATCTTACTGCAAGGGACTGACACTAACAAGTGTTTAAATTGTGGGATTTACTGATGGCCACATAATAACATTGATGGCTTTAAAAGGTGTTAAATGGATTCATGGAGGATTGGTTTATTGGTGGCTTTTAGCCATGGTGACTAAAGAGATCTTCAACATCCAGAGGTTTGATCCAGCAGGGCTCTTTTGATGTTCTAATTTATTTTTTATTTTTGACTCTTCAAATTACAAAGATTCATAAATGCTGGAAAGTCAGTATAGTTACATAGTTAATTAAGGAAAAACTGAATCAGTTGAAGTCATTCAACAAGAAACCTTGGGAGACAGCCCAAACAAAACAAAATCATACAATAATTAAAAACCAATATCCCATTCTGTTCCAGATTTGCTTTAAATTCAAACAGCTCAGTGAAAACATGAATCATTTCCAAGGTTCTATCATCATGTCTTGCCTTTAAAAAAATCAACTTGAATGAGAATCCCTATCTATTATTAACAGATGCCTATTGAATGATATTAATTAGCTTAATACTGAGTTTTGAATGAGTCAGTGTGTTAAGTTTTCAAAGAACAGAGGTAGCAATGCAATAAAAAAAAGTGTTTTTTGAAGAGTGGATGAAAACCTTTCAGTTGTTTCCAGAAACAAATCAGTAAGCCAATGAAGTGTATTTCATATTGGTAGGATGTTTTCCAACCAGTCAGTTCTAGTGAATAATGTGGGTTCAGTGTTCTCTGTAGTCTTCAAGAGAAGCCCTACCAACAATACATTGTAGCAATCAACTCTAGATGTTATCAAGGCACAGAAAACTAACAAGGCTACCTCTGTCCAGGTAAGGGAGCAACTGGCATGTTAGTCTAAACTGGCAAAAGTTGCTTTGTGCCACAGAAGCCTCCAAAACAAGGTTAATCTAACCACACACCCATCTAGTGAACTTCATCTTCATATAGTTGTATACAGAATAGGTTGAACACTATCTACAAGGCCTGGTGAACAAACCATCAACAGTACTGCTGTGTTGTCCAGATTGAATTTATGTTTATCAACAGTCTGTTTGTCAACTCTGGACACATGTTGCCTCTTCTGATTCGGATAAAAACATAAAAGCAAGTGACACAACACTTTGACTTCAGTTCATTGAATTACCTCTCTCAGCAATTTTATGTAAATTGAGAACAAGTGAGCGGTCTGGCACCCCACAGCACACAATTCATGACAGTAGAGTCTCCCAGTATTGTTCTCTAGATCCTCAGTGACAGACAAGAACTCAGCAAACAAAACTCAGTACCCCAGATACTCAAATTAGGCACAGATGGACAGTGTTGAGAGCACAGATGGACAGTGTTGAGAGCTACTGAGATATACAGGAGAATTAACAGGATTGCACACATTAGGGCTGCCCTGGTTTCAGTATAGAACCTGGGACAAAAGCCAGTTGAACATGAATCTATGCAATGAGTTTCATGCAAGGGGCAGCCCATCAATAGTGGAGAAGCCACTGTGCATTGAAATATCTTGCCTCCAAAGGGAAGATTTTGAGATGTGGCAATAGTTCGGACAATCATTAGAGTCCAAACAGGGCTTCCTAAGGAGCAGTCTAATGAGCGTCTCTTCAGAAAGGTTAGAACTAGATATGGGCACGAATCGAAATGTGAATCAAATTTCATGATGAATCTGAACGATTCATGTATTGCAAAAATGCGTTTCATGGGGCCACATTTTTTCACAAAATCTACGACTTTGGGGGCCAATTCATTTGATTTGTGAATGCTTCATGATGCAAGACAGGCTGGCGCAGATATTGATTCCCTAGGCAACATAGTCCCAGAATGTCTGCAGACCTTTTGTTGCCGTGGAAACCCTAATCTTAGCCCACATAACCTTGATAGGCAGCTCTCCCTGCCAGCCTGAGATCTCCTGTTCTGTTCTTTGAGAGCAATGAGCAGGGGGGAGATGGGTCTTCAGTAGCCATGGGAACACCAATCGCATCCCTCCAAACCCTGTTAGGCAGATCTGTCTGCCGACCAGATAGCTCCTGTTCTACTCTATGTGAACGTTCCTTATATAAGGCACAGCTCTGTGCCTCCTGCTTTCAGTTCCTGTAGACCGAGGGAGAGGGAGAGGGAGGAGCTGTTGCCGGGATTTGGAGTGAGAGAGAGTGAATTTGGGAGCTTTTGGCTGGATTTGCTGCTGCTTCAAAAGAGATTGAAAAGACTCTTATTTTCTGCTCTTGTCCTTGCTGGGAAGGTTGTTGGGTGAGGGTGCCTTTGAAGTCTCCCTGCGAGTTTGGCATCTCTGGGTATGAACGGGGCCATTGTAGGGCCCCGTTCATGAACCTAATGAATTGTTTTGTGAAACGAGACAATTTCATGCAAGTTCATGGTTTGCGGGACGTGATGAATCACGAAACTCAGGGTTCTTTTTTTCCCATTTCATGCCCATCTCTAGTCAGAACCACTTCCCCTTCTCTCAAAGAAGCAACAAATCATCATTTGGACTCAGATAATAATTTGAGTAAGCGCTGTAGTAAGCTGTGGTGCCATTTCCAGTTCAATACCTTGTCACAGCTTGAGGAAGTAGAAAACTGAAATTCATCCAAAGAATAACGGTAAGATGATTTCTCAGCAAAATTTAGCAGCTGTTCTATATCACAAGTGGCCTCCAAGTCAAGGCATCTGTGAACAATTTTATTTTTCAAGTAACTATTCCCTGATTCATCTCCATATATTACAAGCCAACTTGTTTATGTCAATAGGAAACACCCCAACGATTGTCACAGAATATTTAAATCAGTCTCTGGGGAAGAACCATCCTAACTGGTCTCCCACCTCTGTGGAGGGACAGAGCCAAGGTAAAACTAGACTTTGCTAGAAGGATCATGGCAACAGAACCATTGCAACCCGCCCTCCCCCCCGATCACTGTCAGTCTGCCCTGCAAATTAAACCAAGTACAGAGTGCAATAATATGGGAGAATCTCATTGCTGTCGAAGTGGTAGGAAGTTCTGAGCTATCCTATCAACAACAAGATAGCCTAGGCATAGAGTTCTCCAGGCACTGATAGTGGTGGCTCCTTCACCTTTTTAAGCTATGCTAGCATTATGCTAAGGATGCAACTTGTGAGTCCTTGCTCCCAGTCTCATTCCGCATGGCACACTTTAAGACGGTTTTTGACTGTTAATACCAATCGGTGCTGAATTGGCTTGGGCTCTTGGCATTCTGCACTGCATGACATTGAAGCGATTTGGTGCTTTTTATTCCAGACATGTTGAGATGCATCTGAAGCCACCTTTTACAGGGGCTGAAGCTGATGTCACTTTTTAAAAAAAAGTTTCAGCACATGCGTTGTAACGTTGCAGTGGTGGAACCCAGCATGTCCACCACCCGCCTCCTGCTCCTTGTCCCTGTATTTACTAACTGGGCAGTCCTGTGCCTACAATTTTTAAAAAAATTCTGGAGAGGTGATTGGCAGTGGAGTTCTGGGGGGAAACCTACAAAGTACTTTCTGTGCTTGTTCCACTAGCAGAATGCTCTGGCATGGTTTGAATTGTCTGGTTGGCACAAAACGGTGCCTCTCTGCCAGAGCAAAATGTTAAAATGCTGCTGCCCAAACAGAACAGCGTTCTCATTGGCCTCCTCACATCACATGACCATATTATTGAGATGAGTCCCCCATCCCCGTTTCCAAATCATTGAGAACATGAGCCTGGTTATAAAGAACATAAAAAAGTAAACCCAAGAAGTGATCAGCAGGGAATGTGGATTGCCATCAGGGAATGGAACGGACATTGTGCTTAAAGGTGTAGAATGCATGAACATCATAGTGTTGCAACTTTCTCTAATTAAAAGAGAGGGACGTTGGATGCTCAGTTGCTTGGGGTTTGTTTCAGGATTTTCTTAATGCCAAAGAGTCACTCAAATGATAAAAATGTAAGTTGTGAGCACAGTTTGTAAAGTTATGAATTTGTAGTCTTAATTCACAATAGAGCTGTATGAGAAATAATGCTGCAGTGTTTTGACCCTTCTTTCTTTAAAAAAGAAATAGAGTGTGTGTGGAGAGCTAGGGAGGGAGTGATTTCCACGGGGTAGTCAACCAATCAAGGACCAGGGAAAGGAATGGATGGGGAAAGAAGCAGTAGAAGATTAAGAATTCTGCACACTGGTAAGACTCATCAACAGTCACTCAACAGCGGCAGGAAAAAAGTTAGGAAAAGCTGGAGAAAGTTCAGTTCTGCATCTCATACCTCCTTTTCTCGTGTGGAACTCTGGAGATTGAGAGAAGCAGAATGAAATCTGAATTGCTGTAAATTGACCATGTCGAAAACACCCCAGTCTCATCTAGAAAGATCTTAGTAATGCATGCCAGGTAGGCATCCTCATCCAGGATTAAATATATGGACCTGGCAGTAAGGAGCAATGCCACCACAACAACTGAGGTTGGAAACACACGTGCATGTGCACGAATTTTCTTTCTCAACCTTTCTCTTATTTGAAGAACATGTAATAAAGATGGTTTACCAATGTCAGTCTATGGACGACAGGCTATGGCAGATAGACCCCTATACCCTCACGTCAAGAAATCCATGATCTTGATTGAAAGGCTTTATTCAGGAATCCAATCGAATCCACAGATAGGTTCATAGGATTGCTCAGAAGAAAAGCAAGCATACAAGCGAGTTGACAGGAATACCTAAATGTGTGAAAATCATTCTTCTTATAGAGCATAATTACTTATCCTCCCTCCCAACAGTAAAACATAACTTTTGGTGTGAAGAAGTTTGAGTACTCCTCGCATTGTTTACATATCAGTCTAGACACTAGGAAGGCATAAGATTAAAATTGAAACAGTGATTCATGAGAACGAACACTTTACAAGGTCAGAAGCTCTGGGAGCTTCAAAGCAGTTAGATAAGGCACCTGCGGCTTCAGTAGGCCTGTGAAAGCAAGGCAATTTATGGCATTGACAATATGGAGTATATGAGGGTTACTAGGTACTGCAGATCAGCCATCAGAGAGGCCAAAGCTCAGTACGAGCTGGGTCTGGCCAGGAGGGCTCGCTACAATAAGAAAAACATCTACACATATGTGAGAAGCAAACGCAAGGTAAAAGAGGCAATTGGACCACTGTTGGGAGTAGATGGAGAAACGCTGATGGAGGACAGAGAAAAAGACAGGCTTAATGACTTTTTTGCCTCTGTTTTCTCCCTGAAGAACTCAGGCACATCTAGAGATAGTAGAAAATGTGACAGGACACCTGAGTGGCTAATTGACATTGACAGAGAGGTAGTGGAGAGACATCTGGCTGCACTGGATGAATACAAATCCCCTGGGCCGGATGGGGTGCACCCAAGAATGCTCTAAGAACTTTCTAGAGAACTTGCAGAACCCCTGTCCATCATCTTCAAGGCCTCCTGGAAGACTGGGGATGTACCACAAGATTGGAGAAGAGTGAATGTCATCCCAATCTTTAAGAAAGAGAAGAAGGATGACCCGGGAAACTACAGGCCGGTCAGTCTGACTTCTGTTGCTGGGAAGATATTAGAACAGATTTTAAAGCGATCAATCTGTAAGCATCTCAAGGACCGCTCAGTGATCCGGGGAAGTCAGCATGGTTTTGTCCCTAACAGATCTTGCCAGACAAAGTCGGTTTCCTTCTTTGATCGAATGACCAGCTTACTGTATCGGGGGAACTCTGTTGATGTGATTCATCTGGATTTCAGTAAAGCTTTTGATAAGGTCCCCCATGACATTCTGATGAGCAAACTGTGGACTGGACTATAAGACAGTTCGGTGGATAGGGAACTGGTTAGAGGACCGCACCCAAAGAGAGGTGGTCAACGGCATTTCATCAGATTGGAGGGAGGTGTCCAGTGGGGTGCCGCAGGGCTCAGTATTTCAGTATTTTTATCAATGATCTGGAGGAAGGAGTGGAAGGGCTGCTCATTAAATTTGCTGATGATACCAAATTGGGAGGAGTAGCAAACACCCAAGAAGATAGAATTAAAATTCAACAAGACCTGAATACTCTGGAGAAGTGGGCAGCTGCGAATAGGATGCAATTCAACAAAGACAAGTGCACAGTATTACATCTGGGCCACAAAAATGGGAAGGACAAATACTGGATGGGGGATACACTTCTGGGCAGTAGTATATGTGAAAGAGATCTTGGAGTAAGAGTGGACTGTAAACTAAATATGAGCAGTCAGTGTGATGCGGTGGCAAAAAAGTCCAATTCAATCCTGGGTTGTATCAAAGGGGCCATAGCGTCAAAATCGCAGGAGGTCATAGCCCCTCTCTATACTGCCTTGGTCAGGCTGCACCTGGAGTATTGTGTGCAGTTCTGGAGGCCTCACTTCAAAAGGATGTGGACAAAATTGAGAGGGTGCAGAGGAGAGAGATGAGGATGATCGGGGGTCTGGAGAGTGAGCCCTACGAGGAAAGGCTGAGGGCCTTGGGAATGTTTCGTTTGGAGAAGAGGAGATTGAGGGGGGACATGATTGCTCTCTTTAAGTATTTGAAAGGCTGTCATTTGAAGGAGGGCAAGGAGCTGTTCCAGTTGGCAGCAGAGGGTAGGACCCGAAACAATGGGCTTAAATTACATGCACAAAGGTACCGGTTGGATATTAGGAAGAACTTTTTCATGGTCAGAGTAGTTCAGAAGTGGAATCAGCTGCCTAGGGAGGTGGTGAGCTCCCCTTCACTGACAGTTTTCAAAAAGAGGCTGGATGAATATTTGTCAGAGATGCTTTAGGCTGATCCTGCACTGGGCAGGGGGTTGGACTAGATGGTGTGTATGGCCCCTTCCAACTCTATGATTCTATGATACTATGACATCAAGGTACAGCATCAATAGTGGTTCACAGTAACAGCAATGGCTCATTGTAACAGCTCAGCTTGAAATAATGGCATGGATGAGGCGCAGACATGACATTTACTGCCCCCCTAAAGATGGCCCTTCCCCTTAAGGGCCAGGTTTCTCAGGATAGCGTTTGTGAAACTTTGCTATAAGTCTAGGAGCATTTATATGTGATTGTTCCACCCATTCTCTCTGCGATTCATCATAGTCCTTTCATCTTACTAAATAGAAAAGTTTGTGTTTTATTTTAGAATCTAAAATGTCTTCAACTTCATAATGGATTTATCCATCCACTAGCATTGGGTGTGGGGCCCCCCTTTCTGGATGCCATTGGTCAGGTGTGGGGGCCCCCTTTCTGGATGCCATTGGTCAGGTGGGGGAGCCCTTTTTAAAAGGTTGAAGTGGAATATTGGGTGAATTTGTCATAAGTTTTTGGGGAGTTCTACTTCCACAGTTACTTTGTTGATTAATCTCTTTACAGGAAAAGGTCCTAAATATCTCCACCCCAATTTTTTGCTGGGTTGCTCCCCTTTAATGTTCTATGTGGAGATGTACACAAAATCTCCTGGTTGTAGTTTCCATTGTTCAGAGCGTTTTCTATCAGCGAACTTTTTATAGTCCTCTTTTGCTTTGTCCAAAGCCTTTTGTATGATTCCCCATTGGGAAGTTCAATTAGTGCAACATTCTCCTAAGTCTCCTGGCTGTTGGGAGTCAGGGCTTGTAGCAAAAGGCAAGGCATTTCCTTCATATCCATGCACTATTTTAAAAGGGAAGCCCCTGTAGAAGAGTGCACTGAGTTGTTATACGCATATTTTGCAAAATATATAAAATCAATCCAATCATCTTGTTGATAATTGATGTAACACCTTAAGAACTGTTCGAACACCTGATTTGTTCGTTCAGTTTGTCCATTGTTTTGAGGATGATGGGCAGAGCTAAGACCTTGTTCAATTCCAGCAACTTTAAGAAGCTCTCACCAGAAGTTGGCAACAAATTGTACACTTCGATCCGAGATTACCTTGGTAGGAAACGAATGCAGTTTGACTATGTGCTTCATGAAAAGGCTGGCCAATTTCTTAGCTGTAGGAGCAAAATTCTTTATGAAGGGTCAGTAAAAGTTAGCAAAAACCCAGAAACGATTGCAGCTGCCTTATTGTTGTGGGGGGTTCCCACCCCACTACTGCTTGAACTTTTGCTGGGTCCATTTTAAGTCCCTGATGCGAAACCCGGTATCCCAAAAAATCCAGTTCCTCTTTGTGGGACTCACACTTGGACAATTCCACCAGCAGCTTGTGCTTTTGCAAAGTGGTCAGCACCTTTCTGACCAATTCAACATGAGATTTCTTATAAGGAGAATAAATCACATCTAGATAAATAACTACACCTTTGTACAGGTATTCATGCAATACTTGGTTGATTTAGTTCATGAAGACCCCCGAGGCCCCATGTAATCCAAAAAGCATCACAAGTTATTCAGATTGCCCCAGAGGGGTATTTGAAAGCAGTCTTCTATTCGTCCCCCTCCTTTATCCTCACTCGGAAGTAAGCATCTTTTAAGTCCAGCTTTCAAAAGATTCTTCCTTGTGCCACAACACTGAGCAAGTCTCTAATCAGAGGGAGGGGGGGTAGGCATTTGACATGGACACATCGTTTATTCCATGGTAATCAGTACACAGTCTTAGCCCCCCCCCATCCTTCTTTTTGTGGAACAATATGTCATGTCTGTACCCCTACATCCATGTCATTGTTCTAGGTGGTGAACCATTTTGCAAATGCTCTAACCACCACTTTCATTTCTCAAGCAGCCTGAGAACACAGCTGTCATCTCTTTCCTTTGAAGCTCACAGAAGTGACCTTGCACTGTCTGAAATGTTATAGTTTACTCTTATGCCTTTTGTCCTGTCTAGGCTGATGTATAAACCCTAGAGGAAATTCCCAGAACCTTTCCCGTGCAAACCTGTGGTCTAAGTGGGAGGGGGGAAATGATTGAGTATTTAGAGTGTACTTTCTTCAAGTTTCTATTCCTATCAAGGAAGTGTGTACTGCTTAGATGCTTTCTTGGCTCTGAGTAATTCTGTTGGACATAGATATGAAAATGATTGGATTTCTGAATAAAACCATTTTACCAAGAGCTTGGATTTCTTGTTGCAATGGTACAGAGACCTGTCTATGATATCCTGTCATCCATAGCCTGACATTATACAGGCACGGCATGCGGGGAGCTGGCTGACCGGATGAATCCTCGCTCCAAGTTTTTATCAATGAACTCTCGTAATTCCTTCCTTTCTGTAGGTCTCATAGAGTACAATTTTCCCGTAGGTAATTTCCCCCCTGGAAGTAATTCAATAGCACAGTCTGTCCCCACACTTTAGTCCATGCATGTCTTATGCATCGATCTCCTTTAAAAAAAATTCTCCTGTCGACCATTTGATGTATGGATCATGATCCCAAAGCCAACAGCTCCCCAGCACCAGGGGATATTTGGCTACATCACTACATATGTTCTGTTCTCCCAGTGATTCCCCATGCCCGTCGGGGTGAGTTCAGTTCTAAACCCAGCAGGATTCATACTAGACCTGTCCATTTGTTCAAAAACTATGGGTGTCTTTGAGTTCTACAACCTCTAGCCCTAATCCTGTGACTAGGGCTGGTGACATTAGGTCCTGAGTGCATCTGGAATCTATTAAAGCTTGCACTAGCATATGTGTCCCCTTTTTTTGGATTAAGTAACGTCATTGGCATAAACAGTACGGCCCCTTTTTCTCTAACCTCTGGGGGTTTGGGCTCTTGTGGGACCTGACATCGGGACGTTTTTACGGCAGGTCTCTCATTTCCTGACGGCAGAGTGAGGCTGTCTTTGGCTTCTCTCTGTGCGGGTTCTTTGGCGTCTCTGGGATCCTCATTGGCATCCAAGCTGGTCACAGGCCTCCCACGTTTCGGGGCCAATCTTCGGCCCAGCGGTTTAAAGGGGGGGGGATGGTTTTGGCGTGGTGCAGCCCCTTCCCCCTGTGGGCACTGGTCATACAGGGCAGTGAGATGCAAAATGTCCTATGCCCCCACACTGCAAGCATAGTCCTTGTTTCCATTGTAACTCTTGTTCAGTCCCTAGGTGAGGAGGTTTTGGCCCTGGATGGCTGCATCCTCTCCCTCCTGCAGTTGGCTTCCTCGCCCCCACCTGTTGTTGCATTCGCACAAGTTTCACTACTTGGTCCCTATTTTCGACCTTGCATGCTAACTGGATCCATCCCAGTAGGGTTTGTGTGCACACACCCATGCCATTGATGTGTTCTCTGATCTAATGTATTGATCCGATCTGTTCACTGTATTGATCTACTGCATGATTTCATGCCATGCTCACATATTGTGCTTTGTAACATAACCGCATAGTCAGGCCATTCTTGATCTGCCTGAAAACGAAAGTACTAATGCTGACATCACAGGGAAAGTAACCAGCCTGTTATCTCTGAAAATATGCAGCGCTGGTCTTTGATTTTTTGTAATCTTCTGTCGTTGCTATCCAGACTAAGCTATTGTGTTCTCATGCATTTTCATGCCTAAATGCAACCTGCTTCAAGCAAGGGGGGGGAATAGTACTCTCTATATCAATAGTGTCTTTGCTTGTATACTCATTCCTGCCAGCCTTTTCTATCTATGGATGTACCGATGAACTTAATGGTTCTCTGAATAAAAACCTTTTCAACCAATGCACTGGAGTACTTGCTGTGACGGGTTTGGGGGGGTCTATCTGCCATGGACTGCCGTTCCTAGAACTGACAACAAGGAGCAATTTCCTAAGCTGAAAGGGCAAGGATCTCCTTGATCAAGCTGCTGGGATGCCTGGCCAGGTTGATGATGTCTTGAAATCTGTTACTGTAAATGAAATCCCATCTTGGTATTGTCCCCTCTGCTGTCACCCTGACAGTCTCTTGCACACTTCAAGTGCAAACACAAGAGGAGTCTCATGGCACCTTAGGGTCTTAAAAGACCTACAAGATTCCTTTTTGGGTTTCCTGCTGCAGAGTAACATGGTTGGCTCTGGAATTTATCACACTTTGGGGAGGGAGGGATGCAAAACAGGACCCTTTGGTTATCCTTCCACTGCTCTAGGACTTAGTTGGTGTGACATAGTGGATAGAGTGTCAGACTAGGATCCTGGGATACATCGGTCCCAATCCCCACTCTACCGTGGAAGGGTGCTGGGTGACCTTGGGCCAGTTGCATTCTCTCAGTTTAAGCTACTTCACAGAATGGTTGTTATGAGAAAATGTAGTAGGGGAGAATGATGATCTAAGTAACTTTGGGTCCCATTGGGGAGAAAAAATGGGATAAAAATAAAAATAAAAGCATATGAAAAAATAAAGGTGTGCAGATGCCAGACAAAACTGTGTTGCCGGACTAGTTATTCCAGGAACCTTAGAATAACAGGTGGCTTAGAATAGCAGTTCTGATATATTTTCATGAACTTGTCCGCAGGCATGAAAGCTGAAAATTCCTGTTTGAATGAAAGCTGAGATTGTCACTAGTTCTCAATTCTCCTTGCCTGGCTCAGTGTGCTAACTTGCATATTGTACACTCTGCTTTATGAAGCTGTGCCTTGGTCTTCCTCATCTAGTTCTTCTAGTCTGATGGGCAGTATCTCTCCAGAGTCTTAAGTGACAGCTTTTCCTTGCCTACTTTCAGTGACCTGTTAAAACTGGAGATGCCAAGGATAAAAAACTCTAGTCTTTATGATGAAAGCAATGATGAGAGAGAACACCAATCTGCTTTGTAGCTGGCAGAAGAGAGGATTTTAGATTGGTTGGATTCAGTTTTCAAAGTGCTTTTCATCACACTATGAAATAAATGGTTAAGCATGAAGCTCTGAGCATAAAGTTTTATTGTCCCCTTACTATATGTATTCTGTCCTCCCTCCCTGATGGGCTTCATGCTCAGGATGATTCTGATTTTATCTTTGTGGTAAACCAAGTGATGTAACTAAAGCTGGGGGGATGGTTGATAGGGGCAGGATGTTCAGTGATCTCCATATCTGAGCCTAGTGCAAGTAATAAATCTGTCAATCATTTATTACTGTCAGGATGCTAGCATCTGCCATTCCTATGCGGGGCGGGGGGGAGGAATGTTCCAGTGTTATGTCTTGCAGCTTCTCCCGTGAACTGACTATTTCACTAGACTGTTCCTAGCACTGGGAAAGGAGTCTATGTGGCCTTGGAGGCTTTATCCTCCCTTGTGCAGATAGTTCCCAGCAGAAAAGGGGTGGGGGGAGAAATACTAGCCTGGGTATGATATATGTATATATGCTTTTGTGGTGCTTTATTCCTGATAATGACCATCGTAGGATGACCATTGTAAGATCATGATACTAGACTCTTTCAATAAAGCTTTACAAACCCTGTGGAGACTTTTGAAAAGTGTCTGGGCAGATCATTACAGTTGTCAGAAATCAACTTTTTATTTTCTCAACCTCTGAGTACCTGAACCCCAGTGCCTGTTGAATCCTGCTACCTGAGCTTTGACTGGAAGAGGAGAGGATACCAGTCTTGGGAGGCTTCCAGAGAACGAGCTTGGATCAAAAGACCCTGCAGAAGAGTGTGGGCCCAACGCAGATGCATTGGAAGGAACCGGAGGAACTTCCATCGGCTGAGGAAAGCTGTTCAGACCTGACAGACTCTGAGGAGGAATCTTCAGAAGAGTTCTCCAACATGGCAGAAGAGTCGGCGAGTTGACGGAGTAGCACGACGATGTGTACAGGGTTATGGAAGCCCAACTCTGCCTGTATGCAGACCTAGAAGTGATTAAAAGGTGGCTAGCAGCAGCTGATATCCCAGAACTGCAGGACAGAAGTGCTCAGTCGAACGGGGACTCTCCCGCAGCCTCAGATCTGCAGGAGTGACAAAGAAGCCGACTGTTTAGACAGATATATTGTCGAAGGCTTTCATGGCCGGAGAACATTAGTTGTAAATTTTCCGGGTTGTATGGATGTGGTCTTGGCATTGTAGTTCCTGACATTTCGCCAGCAGCTGTGGCTGGCATCTTCAGAGGTGTAGCAGCAAAAGAAAGATCTCTCAGTGTCAATGTGAGAGATCTCTGTCTTTCGGTGCAACACCTCTGAAGATGCCAGTCACAGCTGCTGGCGAAACGTCAGGAACTACAATGCCAAGACCACGACCATACAGCCTGGAAAATCTACAACTAACTGTTTATACAGAGCTTGCTTCCGTGGGAGATGTTCCCTTTGGGGCTTGACGGAGAGCTGGAGGAGAGGGGCCAGTTAAGAGCGACTACTACAGGGGAAGTACAACAGCTCAGGGCCCAGATGGGGGAGATGCGATGTGACATTCACACCTTCTTACGGAATGTTCAGGAGGCGTTGCAGGCGACCTTACAACCAGAGCAGCTGGGGAACCTGGCCAGCCAGCAACTGTTCCTCCCTCCACCCACAGACAAGGAACCCTTGATGGACCGCTGCTGCGGCTGCTGCCGGACGGGTTGGTCCTAGTGGGGCTACCCACACAAGCTGCTCACCCCGGCCTGGTGCCGCCGTCCTAGCCAGTGCTAGGCAGACAGGTACCGTTGGAATTGCCAGCATAACCCACTCATCCCGGCTCGGCACTGCTTCTCCAGCCTCTACTAGGTGGGCAGGTGCCATTGGGACTGCCTGCACAACCTGTTCACCCAGGACCGGCACAGCCGCTGCCTCAGCAGTTGTGGAGGCAGAGGAAATTAGAAGCCCGCTTTGAAGGAGACTCAGAGGAGTTGGGATACTTTTTAGTGCAAGCAGCCGAGTTCCTGCGAGAGTGGGGAGTTACTTTCCCTGATGAAGCAAGCCAGGTGAGCTATTTAGGGTCCAGGCTAGGGTGGGTTCTGGGGAATCAGTAAAGCTCCGGAGCTCCAGAGTGTGGGAGCTTTTATACTTGCATTGCGAGTGCAATACGAAGATCCCCTGGAGGGGGAGAGGGCAAGAACTAAGTTGAAGTGCATGCAGTAAGGGAAGTGGCCTGTGTGTAAATTTGCAACTGAATTTAGAGTATGTGCTGCTAAAATTCCAGACTGGACCGAATCAGTGAAAGTGGAATTTTTCTGTGCTGGATTAAACCCGGATTTAGTAGCTAAAGCAGTGATCGAGGATGATCCACGTATCCTGCTAGGGTGGATCCAGTTGGTGTGTGAGATTGAGAATCAGGAACAAGTAGTGAAGCTGCTCTGACTTCAGCATCAAGCTGGACAGCCTTGGGGAGCCACAGAGATCCGAGGGGGCTACAACTCGAGAGGGAGAGCACTGCTGCACTCAGCTGAGAAGGAAAGGAGCCTGGAACAAGGGCACTGTTTAAAGTGCTGTGGATCTGGCCACTTTGCAGCTAAATGCCCTAGTGGAAGAAAGGCGCCAGTGGAAGCAATCCCAGAGCCTGAGCAGGACAAGCTGTCTCAAAAGGAGAGGGGCAGTGCCGTCGAGCAGTGAGAAGGTGGCAGCTAGGGTAAACCTAGAGCCCAAGAACTCCAGGAATGGCAACAGCGAGGAAGAAGAGAAGGTGATGAGAAACGGTGGAGGCCTGCTGTGAAGGGCACCAGCCAGCGGGTCCAAGAAACATCGGTGCCGCTGCCTATGGTGAGACCAAAAGGAGCTTTTTTTTTTATCCTCGTCACCCAAATGCATCCAAGGTGGGGAACTCATATCAGAGTTTGAGCCCTGATTGACTCTGGATGCAGTCGAGACCACTTTCCCCTGCTCTAGCTGCCAGTTTGGGACTGGATCTGGTGAAATTGTCAGAGCCACTCCAGTTTGAGCAAATGGATGGTTCCCCTGTGAAAGGAACCCTTGTGTATCTATGAGACTGAGTTAACCCCAGTGGGAATGGGAAGCCATTGGTAAGAGAGAACCTTTATCATCAGCCCCACTGCCAACTTTCCAGTGGTGTTGGGTGTCCAATAGCTATTTGACCATGATCCATATGTACAATGGAAGGCAGGGCGCTTATACTTCCTGGCGGAAGAATGCCAAAATCACATATGGAATACTCGTTGGGGCCCCACTCCACTTTCCATGCCAGAGATGGTGTGCCTGACCAGGGAGGAATTTGCAGAGATCCAAGTGCCTAAATAATCATGAATTGGCATACCACAATATCTCATTTTTAATAAAGTCAACAGAAGAACATTGAGACTGCCAGAGTGAAAGCTATCCTGTCACAAGATTGAAGAAGAGCGAATGTTATCCCAATCTTTAAGAAAGGGAAGAAGGATGACCCGGGAACTACAGGCCGGTCAGTTTGACTTCTGTTGCTGGGAAGATATTAGAACAGATTTTAAAGTGATCAATCAGTAAGCATCTGAAGGACCGCTCAGTGATCCGGGGAAGTCAGCATGGTTTTGTCCCTAACAGATCTTGCCAGACCAACCTGGTTTCCTTCTTTGATCGAATGACCAGCTTACTGTATCGGGGGAACTCTGTTGACGTGATTCATCTGGATTTCAGTAAAGCTTTTGATAAGGTCCCCCATGACATTCTGATGAGCAGACTGTGGACTGGACTATAGGACAGTTCGGTGGATAGGGAACTGGTTAGAGGACCGCACCCAAAGAGTGGTGGTCAACGGCATTTCATCAGATTGGAGGGACGTGTCCAGGGGGTGCCGCAGGGCTCAGTATTTCAATATTTTTATCAATGATCTGGAGGAAGGAGTGGAAGGGCTGCTCATTAAATTTGCTGATGATACCAAATTGGGAGGAGTAGCAAACACCCAAGAAGATAGAATTAAAATTCAACAAGACCTGAATACCCTGGAGAAGTGGGCAGCTACGAATAGGGTGCAATTCAACAAAGACAAGTGCACAGTATTACATCTGGGCCACAAAAATGGGAAGGACAAATACTGGATGGGGGATTCACTTCTGGGCAGTAGTATATGTGAAAGAGATCTTGGAGTAAGAGTGGACTGTAAACTAAATATGAGCAGTCAGTGTGATGTGGTGGCAAACAAGGCTAATTCAATCTTGGGTTGTATCAAAGGGGCCATAGCGTCGAAATCGCAAGAGGTCATAGCCCCTCTCTATACTGCCCTTGTCAGGCTGCACCTGGAGTATTGTGTGCAGTTCTAGAGTAGGGGTGTGCAAGCCAAAAATTTTCGGCTATAGCCGAAAGTAGAAAGCCGAAAGAAAATTCTCTATCGTTAAAGCTGAAAGCCGAAACAAGAATCTCTTTCGGGATTCGGGATTCGGGATTCTTTCGGCATTATTTCGGCATTCTTTCGGCTTTTTTCTATGGGAAAATGCCTCCGTCTTCCAGGATGCCTGGAGGAGGCATTTTCCCACCGAATAAGCCCAAAATTGGTGGGGACCTTCCTCTAACCCTTCTCTAACAACCACCCAAGTTTCAGACAGATTGGACTTTGGGGGGCCATGTTATGGCCCCCCAAAGCAGGTCCCCCCATCCTCCCATAAAGGAGCATCTTCTTCATTATTTCCTATGGGGAAAAAATGAAGAAGCAGGCTTCCTTTGCCAGGGGTGGCATTTTGCATGCAAAATGCCCCCTTACCCTCAGGGGCCCTTCTCCCACCCCTCCTCCCACCCCCCACCAAGGCTCAGCCTGCTCCCACTTGGGGGGGCCATTTCATGGCCTCCCCAAGTAGGTGCTCTAATCTCTACCACTGACAGCTGGGGGAGGCTTGTGTTGCCAGGGGTGGCATTTTGCATGCAAAATGCCCCCCAACCCTCTGGGGCCCTTCTCCCACCCCTCCTCCCACCCCCCACCAAGGCTCAGCCTGCTCCCACTTGGGGGGGCCATTTCATGGCCTCCCCAAGTAGGTGCTCTAATCTCTACCACTGACAGCTGGGGGAGGCTTGTGTTGCCAGGGGTGGCATTTTGCATGCAAAATGCCCCCCAGCCCTCTGGGGCCCTTCTCCCACCCTTCCTCCCACCCCACACCAAGGCTCAGACTGCTCCCACTTGGGGGGGCCATTTCATGGCCTCCCCAAGTAGGTCCTCTCAGCCCCTAAAGTCCACCCCTTACAGCCCCACACAAACCCAATTCCCCCCCAGCTGCCGCACACAGACCCAAATCCCCACATTAGCCCCTCACAGACCCAAATCCACCCCCACCTGCCCCACACCCATAACCCCAGGAACAGGCTGGCAAAGGCCAGCCCTCTCCCTTTGTTCCCTATGCTGGGAACTTCTAAACTCTCTTTCCCTGGGCAATTCTGCACAGCCCAGGGGTGCCACAATGGTGGGCACACTTCTGAGTGCCAGCTGGTCCCTGTGAAAGAACACCTGAACCACAGACACCCTCCCTCAAATTCCCCCACCACCTACAGAGATAGCTGGCCAGCCAGCCCCATTGTTCCCTATGATGGGAACCAACTGCACAACAAAGAATAAAACAAGAACAACACAAAATAAAGTTTTTAAAAAATTATTTTCTCCCTTCCAAAGTACAAGTAGGCAAAGCATTATGACACATTACACCAGCAGTCCCCCACACAGAAAAATAACACAACTCACTTAACATCAGAGAATCACAAAGCACGATTCCTGTCAAAAACACTTTATTTCTTGAACAGCTTTAGGTTACACAGCAGGGGGGAACACCAAAGGGCTTGGCAGCAGTATCTTACACAAAAATAACACAACTCACTTAACATCAGAGAATCACAAAAGCACAATTCCTGTCAAAAACACTTTATTTCTTGAACAGCTTTAGGCTACACAGCAGGGGGGGGACACCAAAGGGCATGGAAGCAGTATCTTACACAAAAATAACACAACTCACTTCACATTAAAGAATCACCCCAAAAAATTGCTGTCAAAAGCACTTTATTTCTGTAACTGCTTTAGGTTACACAGTAGGAAGGCACCACAGAGCAGGAAAGCAGTGTACTACACAAAAATAACACAACTCACTTCACATCAGAGAATCACACAAACACAATTGCTGTCAAAAACGGTGAAGTGGGTTGTATTATTTTTTGTAGTACATTGCTATCATGCCCTTTTGTGCCCTCCTACTGTGTAACCTAAAGCTGTTCAAGAAATAAAGTGTTTTTGCCAGGAATTGTGTTTTTGTGATTCTCTGATGTTAAGTGAGTTGTGTTATTTTTGTGTAAGATACTGCTTCCATGCCCTTTGGTGTTCCCCCCCTGCTGTGTAGCCTAAAGCTGTTCAAGAAATAAAGTGTTTTTGACAGGAATTGTGCTTTTGTGATTCTCTGATGTTAAGTGAGTTGTGTTATTTTTGTGTAAGATACTGCTGCCATGCCCTTTGGTGTTCCCCCCCTGCTGTGTAGCCTAAAGCTGTTCAAGAAATAAAGTGTTTTTGACAGGAATCGTGCTTTGTGATTCTCTGATGTTAAGTGAGTTGTGTTATTTTTCTGTGTGGGGGACTGCTGGTGTTATGTGTCATAATGCTTTGCCTACTTGTACTTTGGAAGGGAGAAAATAATTTTTAAAAAACTTTATTTTGTGTTGTTCTTGTTTTATTCTTTGTTGTGCAGTTGGTTCCCATCATAGGGAACAATGGGGCTGGCTGGCCAGCCATCTCTGTAGGTGGTGGGGGAATTTGAGGGAGGGTGTCTGTGGTTCAGGTGCTCTTTCACAGGGACCAGCTGGCACTCAGAAGTGTGCCCACCATTGTGGCACCCCTGGGCTGTGCAGAATTGCCCAGGGAAAGAGAGTTTAGAAGTTCCCAGCATAGGGAACAAAGGGAGAGGGCTGGCCTTTGCCAGCCTGTTCCTGGGGTTATGGGTGTGGGGCAGGTGGGGGTGGATTTGGGTCTGTGAGGGGCTAATGTGGGGATTTGGGTCTGTGTGTGGCAGCTGGGGGGAATTGGGTTTGTGTGGAGCTGTAAGGGGTGGAATTTAGGGGCTGAGAGGACCTACTTGGGGAGGCCATGAAATGGCCCCCCCAAGTGGGAGCAGGCTGAGCCTTGGTGTGGGGTGGGAGGAAGGGTGGGAGAAGGGCCCCAGAGGGCTGGGGGGCATTTTGCATGCAAAATGCCACCCCTGGCAACACAAGCCTCCCCCAGCTGTCAGTGGTAGAGATTAGAGCACCTACTTGGGGAGGCCATGAAATGGCCCCCCCAAGTGGGAGCAGGCTGAGCCTTGGTGGGGGGTGGGAGGAGGGGTGGGAGAAGGGCCCCAGAGGGTTGGGGGGCATTTTGCATGCAAAATGCCACCCCTGGCAACACAAGCCTCCCCCAGCTGTCAGTGGTAGAGATTAGAGCACCTACTTGGGGAGGCCATGAAATGGCCCCCCCAAGTGGGAGCAGGCTGAGCCTTGGTGGGGGGTGGGAGGAGGGGTGGGAGAAGGGCCCCTGAGGGTAAGGGGGCATTTTGCATGCAAAATGCCACCCCTGGCAAAGGAAGCCTGCTTCTTCATTTTTTCCCCATAGGAAATAATGAAGAAGATGCTCCTTTATGGGAGGATGGGGGGACCTGCTTTGGGGGGCCATAACATGGCCCCCCAAAGTCCAATCTGTCTGAAACTTGGGTGGTTGTTAGAGAAGGGTTAGAGGAAGGTCCCCACCAATTTTGGGCTTATTCGGTGGGAAGATGCCTCCCCCAGACGTCCGGGAAGACGGAGGCATTTTCCCATTGAAAAGCCGAATGAAAGACGAAAGAATCCCGAAACGTTTCGGCTTTTTTCTTTCGGCTACCCGAAACGTTTCGGGATTCCCCGAAACGTTTCGGCATTCCCTGAAAGAAGCCGAAACACTTTTGTTTCGGCATTCTTTCGGCATTCTGAATGCCGAAACGCACATCCCTATTCTAGAGGCCTCACTTCAAAAAAGATGTGGACAAAATCGAGAGGGTGCAGAGGAGAATGACGAGGATGATCAGGGGTCTGGAGACTGAGCCGTATGAGGAAAGGCTGAGGGCCTTGGGAATGTTTAGTTTGGAGAAGAGGAGATTGAGGGGGGACATGATTGCTCTCTTTAAATATTTGAAAGGCTGTCATTTGGAGGAGGGCAAGGAGCTGTTCCAGTTGGCAGCAGAGGGTAGTACCTGAAGCAATGGGCTTAAATTACATGCACAAAGGTACCGGCTGGATATTAGGAAGAACTTTTTCATGGTCAGAGTAGTTCAAAAGTGGAACCAGCTGCCTAGGGAGGTGGTGAGCTCCCCCTCACTGGCAGTTTTCAAGAATAGGCTGGATGAATATTCGTCAGAGATGCTTTAGGCTGATCCTGCACTGGGCAGGTTGGACTAGATGGTCTGTATGGCCCCTTCCAACACTATGATTCTATGATTGAGAATCTATTAGGGGTGTGCGCTTCGGGTATCTGATTCGTGTAAAATACCCAAATTGGGCCCGATCCAGAAAGCTTTGGGATTTCAAAAGTATTTGTAATGCTTTGGGAAGCTTTGGGGCCTCCGGGGATTAAGTTTAAAGGCAGGGCTCTTTAAATTTACTCATTTCCCACCCCCACTTGTCCCCACCCCCACTTACCGCTGGAAGAAACAGCCTCTCTCCTGTCCGCTGGCCTCTGGCGGCAGTGGTGGCCCTCTCTGCCAGCAAGCTGCGCCGGTTGTGGCGCCTGCAACAGGGAAGGCTCTCTCTGCCAGCTGGCCGTGCCACCTGTAGCTGCACGCCAACATGGCGACAGCGGCAGGGAAGGCCCTCTCTGCCAGCTGGCCACGGCTGCACAGCGACAACAGCAGGGAAGATCTTCCCCACCGGCCAGTTGGCCAGCGCAGCGTTGGGCCGCTCCAGGCTTCCGCTGGACCAAGTAAGGGGGGTGGGGGTGGGGTTTAAAGGTGGGGTGGGAGTTTAAGGGGGTGGGCCTCCCCCCTCCCCCCTTCCCCCTCCCCCATCACTTCAGTATGCTCCGAATCTTTCTGGAGCATACCGAAGCGACTTGGAAACCCTAATCTGAAGCGGCATGCAGCTTCGGATTTCAGGGCTTTTCCCAAAGCTTTTTCCCACTTTGGGTAAACCCGAAGCGGGAAACACGAATATTTTTTGGGTGCACATCCCTAGAATCTATAAATTAGCTAAACAATTTAACACCAATTTCTTGTTCCTAAAGTGATGGTATTTTGCAGCAAAACTTAAATGGTGTTGAAGTTTGATGTCTTGAATCCTTTGCTTGACAAATGTTGTACATTGTTGTATGGTTCTTGGTGTTCTGGCATTTGAGACGTTCCAGATTTCTAGCCCCAGCTCTGATTTCTCCATCCTCAAGCACTGAAGTCGAACTTTCCATAAAACAGCACTAGTAAAGATTGGGCAAAGCTCAATAACTATACCAAAACACTTGTGTAGGCCCTTAGCCTGCATACAATCAGACTGCAGGGACTTGCCATTTGACTTAGAGCCTTTTTATCCTGATAAGGACAAGGTACTGCCTGATTTTATGTTTCCATTTTTGAAAAATGAACAGTTGATTCAAAAACACAGTGGCATATTTGAAATGGGTACAATACATCTGTTGCCTTCCCTTTACATTGGTTGCTGGCAAATTTCAGATTGATTTCAAGATGGCTGTGCCTGCTTTTAAAGCTTTTACATGCTTTGGGCTTGGCTTATCTGCATCTGTGTACATAATATAACTCTATTGCTGGAATTCTGCTTTGTCTCATAGACATGCTTCTCCTCCCCCCCCCAGCTATTTTCCTTGCAAGTTCAAAAATAAAATTGTTACCTGTAAAGCTTTTCCCCACCTCTTTTTCATGTTTAACCCCTTCTAGCATTTTGATGATGTTGAGTATTTAAAATTTGTTTTCTGTCCATTACTTTTGGGGGGAAGGTTTTTATAAGTGTGGTGGGACACTGTAACAGGCGGAAAACAATTCTGTTTTAAAAATAATATTGGTAAATTTCCAGAAGTAAATTCAGTTGGTTTCTTTTTGTGATGGCTGTTGCTTTGGCTGCAGAACTGGCACTCTTAAGTGCTTCCTCTTTGTTGATGTCTAGGTATCTGGTAGATGGAGGCTTCCTAACAGAAATACAGAATAGGTGCTAGGAAAACATGTAGCTTGAGGGATATACTAAGGGAGGACTAGCTTGAAGCCTCAGCAAATTGGATGTACACTGCTCTGGTTCTGCCCTTGATTGCGGAATAAAGCTCATGATTTCTGCTCCAGTAATGCTGCTTTGCTTTTTGCTGCTAGTCTAATGCTGAAGCACACTGGAAAACTGCCCCACCTTCTTCACACTCAAACAATTTAAATAAGGCTCTGGACACATTATTAGTGCTTAAGGACCTGTTTGAAAGGGCTCTTAATGCAGCTGTTAATCCCAATGCAAGTAGCAGGGACACCAGCAATCTACGAGCTGGTTCAAGTTGTAATGATGTGCAAATATTATGTAAGGGGGGGGTCAGTGCATGGATTTATGAGCCTTTTAAACAATATACCAATATATCAAATGAGAGCATTTCACAGGCCTAGCATCTAGCTTTAAATCAACCCCGCATCAGACACAGAATTTGTTACAATAGGAACTGTGTGACAGCTTTTCCTAAGAGAACCTTCTAAAACTTTCTTAACAATCAAGTCCAAGCATCATGAGTAGAGATGAGCCCGATCTGAATTACGATTTAAAAAAAAACCCGATTTTGGCGTTTGCGCCATCGTGACTCAGCTAATCGGTTCCATCCACGGCATCCGATCCAGCGGTCGGGAGTTTGCTTGTTCAGGACTTGATCAGATTGGTCAGTTTCTGTTCGGAATTGCAGACACTCTGGCACCAATAATTTATTTCCGGGGCAACGGAGTCAGGGGAATGAGCTGTGTTTGCCCTCCTTCTGTCGCCCTCGAAAGCTGTAAGCCCAGCTTTCCTTGATTTGCAGGCTTCCTTCCAACCACGGAGCAGCAACCCAGGGGAAGGAGGGGGAAGGGGGTGTTCTGAAGCCATGAGCACAAAGGGAAGGCAAAAGGCAGCGCAGGAGGCTGGGAGGCCGCCTGCACCATTCACCTTTCCCCAGGACAAGGGGCGGCCGGCTTGCGGGAAAAGCAAAAGGCAGCGCAGGTGGCTGGGAGGCCACTCGCGCCGTTCGTCTTTCCCCAGGACAAGGGGCGCGTGGGCAAGCCGGCCGCCCCTTGTCTTACGGGGCAGGTGAACGGCGCGGGTGGCCTCCAAGCCACTCGCGTTGCCGCCAGCTCCGCAGCGCACTGGGACAGCCGGCTTGCTGCGTGGGCGGGGGGGGGGGGCGACCCAGGCGCTCATGCGTGCATGCGCACAAGAGCCTGACTACGGTTGCCCTGGGCGCTGGCAACCGTAGATCCGGCCTTGGGAATGTCCCCTCCCTGAGGGGAGGCGGCTCGTTGCCGGGTTAAAAACTCCCCCCCTCTACTCTGTGTGTGTGTGTGTGTGTGTGTGTGTGAATGTCCCCTCCCTCCCTGAGGGGAGGCAGCTCATCGCCGCCTCCCCCTGCCTGCCGGGCCTGGCGGCGGCTGCCACCAACCACCATTCCTATATCTCTGGAAACAGAGGGGCCCTCCCACTTTGGCCTCCCTGATTCCCAATTCCAGACCGGAAACGAGACTTGGTCGGTTAGAATCGGCTACCTGCGTTCGGCGCCAGCCCAGATCCACGAACGGCTAGATCGGAATTTTTTTTGGGATCATGCCCATGTCTAATCACGAGATCTCTTTACATTGAAAGAGTTGAGGCTGTTTGGAAATCATACGTCTCAGTTCTATAGAATCATGCACTTTCAAAGAACCTTTCTGTAATTCTATAATGCCACCTTTCTGTCAAGAATCTATGAGATATTCTCATTTTTGGGTACTGGAAATCTACAACCAGGACTGTTTGCCTGTTAGTTTTGAAGCAACCAAAACAAGGGGTGCCTCCACTTGGCTAACTAGCAAACCACAAGCATAAGGAAGGCAATGTGCAATGAAACATAACCTTAAAGGAAAGTTATACAAATCGAATTTATATTTAACCATTATTAAAGTGCAATGTGCCCAGTGTAAATACCCAACGGGTAGCCAAGAGGCCGGCGTAGACCCGTTGTCTACTCTGCAGGGACGGTTTGCCGTGGCTGTTCTACAAAGGACTTTTGATTGTGACATGGTCTACACATAGAGAAATATTTATATACCTATATTTATGCAGCAGTTGGTTTGTTCATATGCATTACGGACGGTTTCATTTGTTGTATGTGGTATTTATGTAATTATTTTCGTATCAATTTGTATTTACACTGGGCATATTGCACTTTAATAATGGTTGAATATAAATTCGATTTGTATAATTTTCCTTTAAGGTTATGTTTCATTGCACATTGCCTTCCTTATGCTTGTGGTTTGCTAGTTTTGAAGCAACGGCACAATGAGTTGCACATCTCAAGATGCAAAGCTTTTGTGGTCATCATTCATTGCAATAGAACTTCATGTGGATTTGTTTCTACTCTCACCTTGAAAATCACGATAGGTTCATGCCAGTGATGTGCATGGCATGGGGGAATCTGCTGCATAGGAGGCAAGGGCAGCTCTGAAGAGTGCAGCTCCTTCTCCCTTTTCATTGTTTGCCACTTTTGCAAGTTTAGCACCAATGGGCCTGGATTCAGTGTACAATTTCATTAACAAGACTGCTCTGATTCATTCTCTTGGCACCATCTGTTCACTAAATGAAGCGGGGGAGGAAGGTGGAAGAAGTGGCACGTGATTATGTAATAACTAGTGTGTTAGAATGAATGATGCTTAATTTGTCACTTGTGGCTGTCTGTTCAGTTTTAACCATTTTTATCTCTGAGTAGTGAATAATACAAACCACAAAGTAAGTGAAACTTTCCGAAGCTTATGGTGTGAACTGGTTTTTCTTCTAGGATAACTACAGCTTAATTCGTAGGGTTATCTGCAAAGGTGCATAAAAATCCTTCTATTAATGGCTTAATCAATGTAGAGTATCCCCTTCCCCCCAGCAAGGGGGTGGGGTATATTCACAAAGCAGCTGTGAGAGTTTTATGCTCTTTTAAAAACCATATATACAAGGGACCATAGTTGGCTTTTGACATTCTTGCATGGGGAAGGTATCTCAGACCTGTGTCATCGTATTTTGTACTTTTTTCCAAGTCTTGGGGAAAAAGAGATGGCAGTTACACATTAGCAAACAGAGTTGCAATGGCATAAACTTGGCTAGTAGTATAAAATTTTTGGTGAGCATGCCAGCATGATGAACATGGTTTGAAATATTTGTTTATCACATACACACATTACAGTTCTAGGTTGCGCTTTAATATGTACCTATAGATGCCATATTGGAGCGAAAGAGTACATGGAGGGGTCATATGAGAGCCGACAAGTTTGGCAGTACTTTTTTGCGGAAAGAACAGATGACTTAAGGTCCCCGTGGACTGCATTCTTCTTCTGACCCAAGTAGGTTTATCAGAGTTACTTGGCAGAAAGGTGGAAGTTGTTAACTGGAAGATTTGTCCTGAATTAACCTTGACAACACACCTGATTTTTCTTAATTTAACTTGCAGGGATCATTTATCTCTGAAGGTTGTTAGAACATTTTCCACAGGACAATCAAGTGATATTTGATCATTGTTCTTTACAAATCTAGTAGCAGTGGTTTGCTGTACCTTTACTTTGGTGGTGGAGAATGCCCTCAAGTCTAAACTGACTTATGGTGACCCCTGGTGGGGTTCTCAAGGCAAGTGACTAACAGAGGTGGTATGCTGTTGTCTGCCTCTGCAGCCCAGGTCTTTGTTGGAGGTCTCCCATCTCATTACTAATCAAAGCTGACCCAGCTTAGCTTCTGAGATCTGATGAGATCAGGCTCACCTGGGCTATCTAGGTCAGGGTCCCTTTATTTTAATTGTACATTATTTTAGTGAGACAAGCAAACCACCAAACTGACATCTGTAGTAAAAAAAACTAACATTCATAGTGGAGTAGTTTGACTCTCGGGATCATAATTTCTTTTGTTACTAAAGCAAGAAAATTGATGCCTTTTCTGGTAAGAAAACAGTTGGAAAAAAACTTACTTTGTTATAAATGGGGCCCATTCCATGAGCATTTGGGCGCGGGGGGGGGTGCTTTTAAAAAATGAAATAGGTTTGGTGGTTGGCGGAAAAGGATATGAGACAGAAAGGGTGTGTAGCTTGACAACAGAGTTGCATTTAGAAGATTTCAATGACAAGTGCACAAGTCAGAGGGGAACTGTTTCCCCCCCCCCACCTGGAAACAACCTTGGGGAGCGGGTAATGAATAAACAGCCCTGGCTGAAGAGAGGCCATTTCTTATTGATGGTAGTGAGAGACTATTGATTTATCTCTGTGTGCGGCAGCTGCATACATCAAACAGGTCAAGACAAGTTGAGAAAGAGGGCTTTCAGGATAGCCTCCTCTACTTCAAGTGGGAAACCTTTGGCCTTCTGTTAGCATAAGTTCAGCTTGATTTTTATTCTGACACTCTTGAATGTTAACTGTAGAAGATTAGCAAAACTTCCCATTCCTGTTGCCCTGTGGTGGCAGGGAAGAATGACATCTCAGGTGGATTTCAATTAGCTGTCCCTTTATTAGCTTCATACATTTAACTTTTCTTCTGGTTTTGGCAGTGTTCACCATTTTAAATGTCAGTATCACCTTCAAATTCATTGAGTTCGGTAATTTTAATTGTTGAATTCACTGAGAATAATGTCCCTTTGGCAATTGTCGTGTTAACTTTCAGGTTTTTTCCTATCTTTTCAGGTCTCTGGATGGCAGACTCTGAAAAGAAATGCAGCTTTAAGAGGTATCCCTCCTAGCAAAATATTACTGTCTGTCTACCATCTTTCTCTCGCATTTCTGTCCTTCCTTTTCTCCAAGGAGCTCGGGGCAGTGTATTTCTTAACATTATCCTGACAACAATCTTGTGAGGATAGATGAGTCTGAAAGATAGTAACTGGCCCCAATTCACTAACAGTGAATGGGCTTAGACTGGAGTAACTCTGCTTAGGATTGTACTATAAGTAATCTTCATGGCTGAGTGTATATTGGAGTTCGTTTCCCCAGTCCTAGATCAATCACTACACCACATTGTCTTTAACCACGTGTCACTGGAAATGTTTGGAAAGAGAATAGGTGTTGTCTTGTTTCAAACCAGTGACATATGAAACAGAAAGCAGATTTAACTCAACCAAAACCAGTCCTTTTGGAGGTCTAATCAAGATGAGGTTTTTTTCTCTCTTTCCATGAGAGAGACTTATTTCTGTTGGTAGTCACTTTAAAGAAAAGCGCTGCTGCAGACTCACCAGGTAGAGCCTGTTTTAACACAAACATCAGGTCCAGTGTAACCTGGTTTTGTATCCGCCTCCAATGCTATGGCATGGCAGCCACGTATCAACTGGAATTGTGCTTCATCGGCAGCCTCTTGGCACTCTTCCACAAAATGCTGTTGAAGATCTCTGTGATCTTTTTAAATTATGCATGCAAAATGCTTGAGATTTTCCAGCTGATCCATCCTTCTACCTAAAGCTAGGGAAATCCCTCTTAGTGGCAAGCATTCATACTCTGGACACAAGAAAATGTTGACACGAGTCTTAATATTTGGGAATGCTGCCGAGTTTTTTTTTCTAGTTAAGTTTGAAGTTTTACTGGGAGTAGCCAGACGTCCCAATAGGAATGGTCAGCTTCAGAATAAAGACACTAACCCATCCATGTCAGAACCAGTCTCCAAATTTCAATCCTGCTCTCCCATCATTCCATCATCATTTCTGATGTGACCAAGAAACAGAACCCCAAGGGATACGAAACAGACAAAGCTGTAGCCCAGTGGTGTTTCTGAATAACCTGTGTTATTCTCTTGTATGTAAGTAAATGGGTGCACTTGGGGGAAACTTTATAGTGGGCAAAATCTGCCCACCAATCTTGATAGTGGCCTGACCTTCATAAGCTGCTGATTAAGTCCAGCTGTTTGGAGCAATTACACTGGCTAGCAAGTGCTGTGCTCCTGAGCAAGGTGTTGGCTTTGGCCTTTAAAGGCCTATGTGGCTGGAAGACCGTCTTCTCCTATATGTTCCTGCCCAGGAATTAAGATCACAGGGAGAGGCTGTCCTGACTGTCGCATCAGCTAAAGAAGCTCAATTGGTAGGTCAGCAACTTGTGGCTCAGTACAGAACCAAATATGGCACTTGAGAAAATCATATGAAGATATATGGAGGAATAGGTTGAGTGCTATATTATGCAACGTGGGTATAAAGGGAATAGCAGGCAAAGATGTTTACAGACTAAAAGGCTTCTTAGAGATGCTTCACAGAAGGTGAATAATCCCAAATGCAAATCAATACAGATTAATACCACTGTATTAAAACAATCATGCAGGGTTCCAGTGGATATTTATTATATATTGTGATATTGTGAGACCCTGTGTGGGCCACTGCTAATAAAGGAGTTGCAACAACCAATGTCTGAGCTGCAGAAGCTTTATGGATGATTAATAAACATGTCAGCTATCAGAAATGTTAAGCTGTATATTTTCAGTTATACAAATGGGTGGTCTTATGTGGGCTCTTTGTTGATCTCTTGCTCTGCATTTTGATGTCATTTGGCTCTTTAATTACAAACCGTTGCTGACCCCTGCTTTAGACTGCAGCAGTTCCCCACCAACTGTACTTTATCAGCCACTGCCACGTAAATGCAGCATGAGTCATTTAAGTAGATGACAGCATCTGACTTTTGATATATATTTTTTCATATGCATATAATATGTATTTGATGCCAAGCAAGATACCTCTTTTGCTTGGGAGGGACTATGAAAAGCAGAAGAATTTTTGCATAGAGAAGCAAGCTTCTTCCAAGAGTTTAAAAGTGTTTGTTTTATACTGAATGGATGTAAATTTTTATCAGATACAGATTATTTTTAAAAAGCAAGAGTAGTATTGACAGGAGGAGAGTTTAGAAATAAGGGGTATGGGTGTGTGGGCTGCATTTCCAGGCTGACCCTTGGGATGAATAGGGAGCAGGAATTGTACAAAGTAGAGGAATACTATTCAATCATTTTATGCATGTTTGCAAACACAAACCAGACTCACATAAGGACTAACACCCCCCCCCCCCCAATTTTTCAAAAATACAAGAGTATGATGCATCTAAAACGTGTGACAGGTGTCAGGCTGTTTAGGCTTGCTCATGCAATGGAATTATATACAAGGACGTAGCCCTGGATGCGGAATGACCTGCTACTATTTGATGTTCAACCTAACCTCAGTTGGTGCTTCTTTTCCCGTGAAGCATGTGAGCTTTCTGTTTTCATAAATCAGCTAAGGTTATGCTGTGTATTTTGAGGATTCGTGGATCTTGTTCACTGCTACCTCTAGGCATTTGATACCTCTGAGGCATACACTTTGTATACAGTGTGCTCAGTAAAATATTCTCCAATAAGAAAGTACTGCTTCATGCAAAAGGTAATTAAGGTATAGGATTAACTGCTAAATGAATGGTGACAGATGAATTCCTGCTCTGTAAAGCATTTTTTCCTTCATGAACCAAAATATATTACCTTAATAAAATGAAAAGTACAGTACTTATTTGGAAAACTCGGATCACAACTGAGGTTTTTTGTAATGACTATTTTAGCTCACCACAGAACTCTTATACAGGTCTGTTAACCTCTTAATCTATGTAAAATTCAAAATCAAAAAATCAAGTTCTCAAGTTCAACTACCACAAGCAACTTTAATGTAATTGCAAACATGTTCAGCGGGAAAGGAATGGAACGTGGGCAAGGAGTCTTAAATGTGGGGGCGGGTTGTATGTGTGGAGAGCATATTCTCAAATCTAAAGACTCAAGTAAATTGAAAATCTTACTGCCTTGAAATTATTAAATGTGTTCCAAAAAAAAAATTAATTAAAATGTTTTCTCAGCCAATGAGTCTCAGCAGTTCTTACTGAAAAGCATCTTCATTTGGTGACACCTGCAGTGTAGGAGCCCATTGCAACAGATGGTGGAACCAGTTTCCCCTCCTGTTTTAATTGTTCCAGACTTCATTTTTCTTCTGCCGCTGCATATTTTTCCTGGTGAGAGAATATGAACAGGTGTTTTCATTTTGCTTCTGATAGTCTTCAGAAGTTCTAGTAAGTCAGTTTCCTGATCATGGACTTTTTTATTCAAGAGCTAAATGTGCTACTCAAATTTGGCTGTTGCCTTTTATCTTCTTTAAAGAGCTTGAAGTCATTTTGGTTGGGATAATTTGTTTTTTAAGGTCAAGGTTTTCAGCCTTTTTGACTTTCAGAGTTCCAGAAGTTCCCCTTGGTGAAAGAAGAGAGGGAGGGAAGGAGGGGTGCACATGTGCACACTGACACCCCCCTCCTTTTGAAAATGAATAAATATCATAAACAACCTTTTGGTTTGTCACCTACAATCCTAAATGCAGTCCTAAGAAGAGTCACTCCAGTGTAAGCCCATTGACTTAATTGGGCTTAGGCTGGAGTTACTCTCTTTAGGATTGTACAGAATATGTGTAATATGTTTACCTGAGGTAAGTTTCCACAGACCCTAGTAACTCTGCATTCCTTGACCTTGGATGCCTAGATTTCTATCAGGCCAGTTTTCACTGACCTGAAGTCAACTGCAGGTTATGCCATTCTAGGAGTTTTACAGTGATAAGCCTATTCTTATCATTGCATGCAAACTGATATTAAACATAATTTGATCCGCTTCACCAGTCCTCTCCCATGGAACATACCGCATGCAGGAGTAAAAAAGCAGAATGCAATGTTTGAGCGCTACATGCTTCAGTAGCAATCAGGGATCTTGATACTTATGCATCTGAAAATGGAACCGTAAAATTTCTTAGCCATTTCAGTATTTTGTGGATACGTATGTGCCAAGTCTGCAGCATTTGGTGATTTGTGCTTATTGTAAGGCAGCGGTTTTAAAACTGTGCAGCAGAAACTCCTGGATTCTTCAGAAGCTTATCTCAGTGAGAAGGTTTGCAGGGAACCTACTCCTGATTGTCCTCTAATCCCCCCTCCCAGTTTCATGAAGATTGGACCCCAGGGGCTAAGCCTATGAGCCCCTCTGAACAAGGTACACTCACCCACTCCATTGTTTCCTATAGGGGAAAAAGTCAAAGTTGACTCGCGCTGCAGAAACACACTGGGGGAAGGCTATCACGGCCAAGACACACTCCCAATTCCCAAATGCATGCAGAGCTCATCCCAGAGAAAGCCCAACAGAAGCAAACTGAAGGATGGGAATGGCATATATCTAGAACAAAAGTGAAGCAAGGGGATCAGCAATCGACATCTGGACTGTACCATTTCAGAGTGTAAATGGGGAGATGTGTGTCTGTATAGCTCCTCCATAAGTATGGGTACTGTTCACACAGCAAACTTAAGGCAGAAGTGCAGAATGGCTAGGCTAAAGTCTTCCCTGGCTTGTTGATTTTGTATGGGCAGGGATATTCTTTTTCATGGTGGGTGTATGGAAAAGTATTGGATTGTGCAAGCCACGCCTGCAGTTTGTAATGGGATCACACTCTGCCTTTTCAGTCTATTCCTCTTATGTCTTTTGTCTTTGTTTTTTAAAGGTTGTAAGTGATGGCAAAGTCCATCTTTTGTTTGATACAAGGTGTTTTGAGGGACGGCTATTGGAATAGCAGGATAGAAATGTACCATTTTAGTTGCATGTTACAACTCAATCTGTCTGCTCTTGGGAGAACCAGATTTCTGTTAAACCTTTTACTCACAAAGAAACATTGCAATATACCCTTTAGGATACCATTTTTATGCTCCTTATTCCTGAACTAACAGTGTAATCCTAAGAAGAGTTACTCCTGTCTAAGCCCATTGAAATCAGTGCTTAGGATTATACTGTGAGTCTTGTAAGTAAGAAAACATATGGCAGGCTTATGCTGAATATCAAGTGTTTCAATTACCCAAACACCAGTTGCATGCATGGATTGCCTTGGTTATCTTACAGACACCAAAGATGCTGACGAGAAAGATCAAGCTTTGGGACATCAATGCCCATATAACCTGTCGTCTTTGCAATGGTTACCTTATTGATGCTACCACTGTAACAGAATGCTTGCATACCTGTAAGTATAAAAACCACTATTTATATAGTCACATTACATTTTTTTTTAATGTAAGGGGATTGGGGTTTTTTGCTGGATGTGGGATAGGATTTGAGTAAGCTGACCTCTCTTTTGCTATCTCACATTTATTTATGGAATGTACTATCTGCTGTTCTATTCAATCTAGGCCACCAAGGGGGCTAACAATTAAAAGCAGAACATTATATGTATCTATTATAACTATCATAAAACTATGAAAATCACGAACATTAGGATCCATGTAAGGGCCGTAAACCTGGTGTGTAAGGCAGAGTGCCTTGCTGTAGTTCTCCCTGCCCTCTGGTGTCCAACTATGCAAAATACCAGGTTTATCAGCATCCCAAGCCTTTCTGAAACTAATACAGCTCTCCAGGCACAGCCTGTGGGTTTGATCCAGACCAACCTGGCAAGTTCCACTGATTCTCCCTCATGACATTCCTCAGGGTCCCACCACTGACCATGATGATCAGTGGGCTGCAGGGGGAGGGGGGCAGGTGAAGAAGAAAAGTTCTTTGTTGGTCTTTCTGGGCAGTCCTGCATGGGACTGTGCACGTGCAAGCCTGCCGATCAGAGGGTTTTTAAGCTAATTTTTCACCACCAGAGTGCGCCCCTTTCCTCCCTAAAATGCCTGCATGGCTGTTTTCCTGCTGAAAACAGCCCTTTAGGGAGACGCAGTGCCCTCTGACCCTCAGTTCCTCTTTTGCCGCTGGTCAGAGAGGTTCACAGCTAAGACTCCTAGGGGTCAAAGCTTCATAGTTTTTTCCTTCGTGTTCTTTGTGTCTGTGTGAGTACAATGTCAGATAAAGCTCTATTCAAGCATTGCAGTAAATGCAACACAAAGATGATGAAAATGGATGGGCATTTTTTATGTCTGACTTGCGTAGGAGAGGAGCACAATACTCAGACATGTAAGCATTGCTAAAGCTTTACACCCAGAGCCAGAGCAGAGAGGGCAGTTTGCTTAAAGGCATCATTATGGGATAAAGCATTGGCGGTAGCGGGACCCTCCCTGAAGACCTCTAAGCCAGCACAGCCTGAAGGCGCCGAGCCCTCGGATCCAAAGACCCCCTAGACTCCGAGACCCAGTTCTTTGGGGTTGAAAACCCCTCAGAGTTGTGCCCACTTGAGGCACTGAATGCATCGGACCCAGCTTGAACCTGACCAGACCAATCAGAACCATTGGTTCTTGTTATGGGAAAATCCAGACTCCCACAGCCAAGAATACATGGAATGTGGCATCTACGGCCACAGGCCTGATCTCCCTTTAAATCTACCCCCCCATCCTCACAGACCCAAAGACATGCTCCCCAAAGTTCCCTGCCACCCCCAGAGCAGGCTGGCCAGCCACTCCCCATTGTTCCCTATGATGGGAACTAACCTGCACACGAGGGAACAATATACAAACACACATTGAATACAGTTTTTAAAAAATTCTAACTTTCAAATTACAACTTTAAAGGCACACTATTGTAACACATCACAGCGGTCTCCCAAACAATAGTACCACAGCTCACTTCACATCAGAGAATCTATCACTTTAGGTTATTATACCATGTGGGGCAAACCTCTGTACCCCCACCTCAAGTCCACTGAAGTTCTAAGTTGAAAGGCTTTATTCCAGAAACCAAGCATTGCTAATACTAGAGGAAAAAATACATTAAGACAGTAATTCTCAATAAGTCTGGCATACACCTGTGTCCAAGGCCACAGTGCTGACTGAGACAGTCTCTGAGTGATAAGAGATAACAGGTGTCCCAGGCCTTTGAAAGGAAGTTGGGTTAAAACAACCACAATATGACATCAAGGCATAGCACAGTCATTTGGCAAGTGGCACCAGCAACCAATGCACAGCTATGACACAGCAACTCAGTGGCATGAATGGGACCCATTCAGGACAGAATAACAAAACCACACAGACACGGTTTCTTTCAAAACCACTTTATTTCTTGGCACAGCACAAGGGCAAGCATCCATCCCTCCCAAACCAAAATGAAAGGGGGAAACCCTTGCAACTTGGTCCAGCAGAACCGTTGTCATTTCCTGTAGTTGGGCTTTCAGTTCAGCCAGTGGGGAAACACCACAGAGCAGAACTGTACCCAGCCACAAGTGCAACACAATGACATTTTCGGAGCACAGTTACAGAGGTTTCCCCCACACACACCCTGCCAGCTTCAGGTTGTACCAGCAAACATCTGTGAAAAACAGTGATGTAGCCTTCATTATCAGCTGGCCACCTGCATCATCCCCACCTGCCCCCACCTCCACCACCCCCACCCCTTCAACATGAACATTTTAACAGCATGCAATAACATTAAACAACATTGGAAAACATCAAAAAACAGTAAAGAGTAAACAGGTGCAAAGTATCCCTAACCTAACCAGTCCCTATCTAACCTATTTCTCCCTCCAGTGGCAATCAACATTTCTGGGGCATGTTATTATTTTCCAGAATAAATCCATAAACATTGTTCTCTTTGCAATGCAAAGCAAGCAGCCAGAAATTCCCGCCTAAATTTCAGGTTGGGAGGGGTTAGGAGGGGTGAGTGCTAGAGTAGGAGAATTATAATTAGAATTATTTTGGTTATTATATGTGAGGCATATAATAACCAAAACTGACACTTTAAGAAGATACGTAAATAAACTGGCAACTAAGAATTTCCCATACCATGAAAAATAAGTTGGATCTTAGTAAATTACCAAAGAGTGACCTTCGGATATATGCTCTATCTGAGGGGGGGAATTCCAGATATTTTGGTTCCAACATTTACTGATTCTAGGAAGCTATTAGCCTCATAGATTGCTATTTTAATTGATTTGTTTACCTCTTAACCTAATGTTATTATTTGTTGTAAGAACCAAATCTTCTAAAACTTTACTTTATAGCATGTTTTGCAATATGGTCAACCCTAATTGCGTATAACGGAATGTATGCCTTCAGTATCTCTTTTACATCTGTAATCCTTAGAATCTCAGTGGGGAAGAAGCTCCTGGGTCAGAATCACCAATGATCTTCACAGAGTCTTCATGGAAGCCTAGATTATTTTTTCTGAATTCAGAGTCTGCTTGTAATGAATATCGAAATTCAGTTCCCTTTTCCACATCAGTAGTTTTCTCCCACTGTTTCTTAAGTTCTTGGATGGCTTGATTGGTTCTTTGAGATGCCTGATTTGTTTTGGACAGTCCAGAAGGTCATTCAAATCCATCATCATGATCTTCAGGAACTCCTTCCATGGCCTGATCAGCTTGCTGAGATAGCTGTACTAATTCATTGTCTTGTGAATTTAGTTTTGACTGATCTTTCTCTCCTTGACACATCTTGGCCAAAATATTTCCATAATCTTGCTTTGCTTAGCAAACTTTCAAGTTTCTTTGTGAGGGAGGAAGAGATCCTTTGTATAATTTCTTCTCGAGGCTGATTCATGACTGCAACCATTTTTTTAGACCAGCAGGTGGTGATAGATGGTGAAACTACGCAGTTCAAAAATCCACCATATTCTCTCCCCCCCCCTTTTTATCACATATCTGTGATATGTATAAATCTGTGATTTGACTTGGCAGTACTGGTGAAGAAGTTTAACATGTGCCTGTTTAAGTACTTGCTAGAAAGTAAGGCGCTTAACACTGTATCCCTGTGAGTGTTCTGACTACGAATTCTTCTGCAAACAGTCTGCAGGAGTTGCTTGGTAAAGTATCTGGAGGAAAATAACACTTGTCCAACATGCCGAATTGTCATACACCAGAGCCATCCACTACAATATATTGGGTAAGTAGGATGTGAAAAGTAATGGGCTTGCTTTTCTAATCAGCAGGTCAATTTGCAATGATGATTTATGCTTATTTTTTATTTGTATCCTATTTTTTTCTCCCTGATCAGGGACCCAGAGTGGCTCCCGATTGCATTTTTGGTCCATCTAATTTATCATCCTCTAATTACTGGGCACTTGATTCAAACTAGTGTGGGAAATCACTCATTTTTCCTTTTATTAGCACTGTCATCTGCATTTAGGTATAGCCAAGTTATTTTTTCTTTTTTATATTTAAATTCTGAATTTTAATTATATTCTCTATTTTTATCTATTTTATAAAATATTCTATTTATCATATTTTTTATCTTACAGATATTGTACTTTTAACCCATTGTTATTTAGTAATTGCATATCTGTACCTGATTTTAATCATATTAAATTATGCTCAAGGCCTATGGCCATATAAACAGAATAAAGGATGATGATGATGATAATGATTTTTCCTTTTATTTAAGCTATATGTGTCTTAAGGTTAAGGGATGAATGGCTTCAGTGCTCATTCCATTATTCAGTGTTAAATAACAATTAGAAATTCTTCATGGCAGAACTTGCTTTTAGACTTCTGTTTTTCTTTTCTTGCCAGTCATGACAGAACAATGCAAGATATTGTTTATAAACTTGTTCCAGGTCTTCAAGAAGGTAAGTTATGCTATACTCTTGAGTAAACATTACATGAGGTTAAAATTCTTCTGTGTAGAGCTTTGAAGGTATGGAGTCATGGGTAAAATGGCATCATGTCTGATTATGTTTCGACTTGCTTTAGCAAGTGAGCAACTCCAGGCAGAGTAATTGTTCATGACTAGAGATGGGCATGAACCGAATTACAAAACAAAGTTCATCACAAACTGGGCAGGTTCATGGTTCATGAACCAGCGGTTTGTGGGAGCTCATTTCTCACAAACTGACGAATTTTAGCCCAGTTCATTTGGTTCGTATTTCAGTTTGTCACTGCAGACAGCCTGGCGTTGATCAATCAGTTACCTAGGCAACGGTGGGGAGCTCTCTGCAGACCTTCTGCTGACCAAGAAGTGACATTTTCGTGAACCAAATGAACCGGTTTGCAAACCAGGGCAAGTTTGTGAAAGTTCGTGGTTCGTGAACAAACGAGCCGCCATTTTTTCAGTTCGTGTCCACTTCTATTCATGACCATTTGGCTATATCCTTGTTTGTGCATGTGTTGTTATAGGTGAATATTGACATTTAGGAGTCATTCTTAAGATTAGAAGAGGCTCCATTTATGGTGGAAGCACTCTTGTTTCTAGGACTATGGGACCCAAATTAGTGGTGTCACTTTACAAATAACTGGGAGACAACTGACAATGTGATATGCTAAATTTTATTGTAAATTATGTTAATAAAGACAGTCAAATAACTATTATTTCAGGTTCTGTAAATTGCTGCAGAAGTGATTTTTGGCACAATATTGGTAAATAGTATCTATTCAGTCTCAGAATAGTTTTTCAGATATAGCAGAAATGAATATATCAATTAATGTAGTACAATGAAGAAATTGTATTTGTAGTAATGTAAACATACTGGGAAAATGGAATCCCTTTATTTAATGTAACCTTGTAAGTATTGATATCCTATGGGAGAAATATTTAATTTTTGTAATAAGCATTAAAAACTTCTAAAATAAAAGATATCAAACCCAGCTGAGTACCTGTAGTAAACAGCCAAATGTCATCCTCGTTTCCACCATACACCAGTAAAGAACACATACCAAAGAAATACAAATGTATATGTCAAAAACAAATCTCTTAAAACAAACATTTCCCATTGAGAATTCTAAAATCTCAAGAATTACAGGTATAAGCTAACATTGTTCAGACATCTGACATTTACTATATAACATGTATAAAGATGGAATCAAACTATACGTATTGTTCAAAGCAGTGTGAGATTATTTGTTTTCAGGATATGGGTTTCTATGCCTTTTCTTTTAAGAAATAATAAAAATTTTGAAAATATGCAAATTATTCTAGGAAATTGTCAATCCCATTTCTTTGCCGTTCTTTGTACTGCATGCCTCTGAGAATGCAATGTAAATATCATTACTGTTTTTGACTTAAAAGTTGCATTAAGAGTATATCTGGCAGAAGGGGAAGAGACTGTCCCCCAAGTACAACTGAACTAGTGCATGTGATAGATGGCAATAATATGAGATTTTAGATTTAAAAGTAGAATTGTGCCCTTTGGGAAGTGGTTTACGCTCAGAGAAAATGTGTCCAGTTTCTGCTCAGCAGATTAACTACAGAAAAAATACCAAACATTAGAGGGTGCTCTTGACACATTTGTTGAAATTGCTAGAAGAGGAAGGAACTGTTTACTTGACTTGGTGAAGTCCATTGATCTTAACAAAAGACACTGTTTTAAAATGTTAAACAGCGGAAATGAGGAAGCAGAGGGAATTCTACCACAAATTGGGCATGGAAGTACCAGGTGACATCAAAGGGGAGACGTGCTCAGCCAAGCAACATTTAGATTCCCACCGTAATGGTAAATAGACATTGCGTGTGTTTTGCTGTTTTAAAAGAGTCCTTGTATTTCCCAAAGAAAAACTGTTTGAGCTTTATTTCAAGGTGGTTTGAAGTAGTGTGTATTTTACTAAACAGCCTTTGCTTAAAGAGCCAGGTACACAGTGGCTTGTGAGATACAGTGTGTTTAGTTTGCCATGGGTTGGAAATTGGGTTGCCACCAAGTGCTGGCAACTGGTTGGGAGGCTTGGGTGGGTGGGGTTATTTAAAACACCATTGCTTGGGTGGCATGACATCACTTTCAGGTTCACACCAGAAGTGATGCCACAATGCTGACGTGACCCTGATTTTTGCAGCATTTCCTCCCTGCCACCATACCAAGAGATGGTGGGTTTGGGGGTGGGGGGCTGCCAGCCAGTGGTAGACCTGGCAGCACTAGTTGGAAAGTTGTCCCCATAATCTTTAAATGTTAAGATTCTCTGGTGTAGGACTCATCGTCTACTTAATACACACACACAGTGGGCAAACGTTTCGTATTCAATAGCCAGTTTTCAGTCTTCAAATCCCTAGTGTGTCTGTACCATAAGTGATTGTCTTGCCAGTAAAACAAGGGGCAGTGGTTCAGTGGTAGAACATTTTCTTTATGTGCAGAAATCCCTGGCATTTCCATTTAAAAGAATCAGGTAATGAATGATATGAAAAGCCCTCTACCTGAGACCCTGGATATTCTGCCAGTCAGAGTAATCACGACTGAACTTGATGGACCAATGATCTGGTTTCAGTGTAAGGCAGTGACATATGTCCGTATGTCCAAAAGCCCAGTCTTACGAGTTGCTGCGAATTCTAGCAGTGTTGATGGGTTTTTTGCAACTACAGAACAAATACTCCGGCACTTAAGTGGTTTATTGCAACATGATCTACTTGAGGTAAGAGCCTAGTTCAGGTATACAGTGTAAGCTGAGAAGGCAGCAACTTACAGGATCTAAGCTAGGATTGAGTCCTTGTCTTAAGGGTGCAAGTGGCCCTCTAATACAGGTGGTGGTGCAGGAGTTACCAGTGATGCTTTTGTGGCCAGTGGCTCCTGTTTCCCTTGTGATTCTGTATCATTACTGTACAAGGGAGCCTGTCCCTCTTTTAGGGTGTGGAAAAGGGTCAGTTTCCCTCTCTGTTCTCTCATTTTGTTTGCCAGTTTTGATGTTGCACATATGCCTTGTTATGGATGCTGGGATATATTTTTTCCTGGCAGTCAAACAAAGCTGGCTGTATCCAGCTTGGCAGGAGCAGAAGTATGGTTTATTCACACTACTGCAGATAATGGGCACTAAAGCAGTCTGTGCAATGGGAGCATTTAAGACAAGGCATGCAGATTGCTACTCCAGCATAAAATACTGATAATGCAGAGAGCATGCTGGTTTTGCAGGCTGCTCTTTAGCTGTTGGAAGAGCTTAATTAATTGATTGAAATATCAGTACCCTGTCTTTCCTCTTGACTCTAGGTGGCTAGGGTAGTGTCCATATTGTTCTAGGAGCAAGGCTTTTAAAAATGGAATTTAGTTTGTAAACATAAAAAGGATATTGCATTCAAAGTGTACAAAATATTAGTTCCTAAAGTAATATTGCTTAATACTGAGACTAGTTTGGCAAGTCATTTTTACCAGGGCCTGTATTTTGAACAGAGTCGAGGAGGCCAATATACACTGATCTATTCCTAAAGGGAAAGGGCTCTTAATCCCTTTTCTGCCAGTGTGAATACCTGCACAGGCCCCAGCAGAATCCTTCCTCAGTGGCTCTTTACTATTTTTACCTGTGCCTTTCCTTGTATGGGGCAGGGGAGTAAGTGGCTGAGGTGCATAATAAGAGAATAGTTAGGTGGGTAGCCATGTTGGTCTGCAGTAGAACAGCGGGATTTGAGTCCAGTGGCACCTTAGAGACCAACACATTTTTCACAGTGTAAGCTTACAAGAGTCAGAGCTCCCTTCTTTGGAGGATAAGAGAATAGCCTCTGTTGCAGGAGGATATTGGGGATAAAAAAAACCCATTTCCAGTGTCTCACCTTGACAGACGGTGGCTCAGGTGTGGAGTGAGAATGGGGAGAAGAGAAGGGCGGAGCTTGAGATCAGTGGGCATGTTAGCAGACAGATTGGAAACACTTCTGGGGCCAGATTTGATGCTGAGCCTTCAGATTTCCTCTTCCAAGTACAGAGAAATTTAAATGGTTAAAATGTCAGAGCCAAAATCTGTATGTCCCTGATGCTTTTTTTTCTCCTCTTAAAAATGTGTTTTCATTGCAGAATGCATAAATGCCTATTGATGAGAAATATGGAGGCAGGGGAATTTGCTAACAAACCGTTCATGTTAGAAGCAGCAAGGACTTAGCTTGTTGCCTTATTTCTGTGTCCTTATCTGAAGTTAATGGTCTTGGAGGCTCTAGTTTTTGACTTCAAATGTCCAAATCTGTGGCATATATATCAAACACAGAGTGCTTGTCATTAAGCTTGAATTGATCTTAGTATAGGGGCACATTTGCTTAAAAGCAGTGGGTGAATTTGGAATCTTTAAAGTTTTCCACTTCATCGTAAATGTGCTTTTTTCCAAACAGGGGAAACAAAAGCAGATGAGAGTACAAACAAAGAAACGTCAGAAGAGAAACAGGAAGAAGATAATGATTATCACAGAAGTGATGAACAGGTATTCTTTAAAAGTGGTCTTTTTATTTAAGAAGGTGGCATGTAGGTCAGCAATTCTCAAACTCCTTGAAGTGGGGCCAACTTCTAAACAGTCTATCCTTTTGGGTGAGGTGTGTGCTCCCTTTTAAACTAACTCCAAGGTGTTTTTCTTATGTTGGGGAGAGGCAGTCTCAAATTAATTAAAACTGAACAAGTTCATGTTTAGTATTTATAAAATATATAGCATTCCGGAACAGGAGGCTGCATTTTATGGCCCTTTTGCACATTATGCAGAGGCAAACCCAGATCTGCCATTCAAAAGTCCTCTTCCGTTCTTCCTCTTTCCTCTTGGCCTCATGACCCTCTTGCAGCCAGAGAGTTGTGACACTAGGGGTGTGCAATTCGGGTTTCCGATTTGGGAAAAATACCCGAATCGGACCCGATTCTCAAAGATTCAGGATTTCCAAATCGCCCCCAGCATGCTGGGCCCATTTCAGAAACCCCGAAACAAGGCTTCCTGAAGCTTTGGGTTAAGGAGTTCAAATGATTCTTTCCATGCCGCTGCGCAATGGCGGGAAAAGGGCATTTAAAGTCCAGCTTCAGCTGCTTGGTGGGGACTTCCCTGCCAGGCAGCTGAGCCAAGCCAGTGGGGTTTAAATGCCCCTTTCCGTGCTGCTGCCTCATGTACCCGATGGAGGGGGAGACAAGGGAATTCCTTCATCTCCTCAGTATTGGGTGAATGAGCTGAAGCACGGCAAGTTTAAACTTGCCAGGCCTGCTGCTTTCTCCTTCATCTGATGAAGGGGAGACGGGGAAATTCCTCCATCTCCCCTCCATCGGGTGAAGGAAAAGTGGCGGCCTGGCAAGTTTAAACTCGCTCTGGCCACCACTGCCTCTTCCACACGATGGAGGGGAGATGGGGGAATTCCTCCATCTCCCCACCATCAGGTGAATGAGTAGCAATGTGGCCAGTTTAAACTTACTGGGCTGCCGTTTTCGCCTTCACCCAATGGAGGAGAGATGGGGAAATTCCTCCATTGGGTGAAGGAGAAAGCAGCGACCCAGCAAGCTGAATCTTGCTGCAGCCACCGTTGCCTCTTTCAACTGATGAAGGGGAGACGAGGAAATTCCTCCCATCTCCCCAGGATCAGGTGAAGGAGAAAGCGGCCGCCTGGCAAGTTTAAACTCGCTGCAGCCACTGACTCTTACCTGATGGAGGGGAGACGAGGAAATTCCTCCACCTCCCCAGCATTGGGTGAGTGAGTGGCAATGTGGCAATTTAAACTTGCCTCGTCTCCCCTCCATCATGTGGATGAGGCAGCGGTGGCCACAGCAAGTTTAAACTTGCCGCGCCGTTGTTCATTCACCTGATGCCAGGTAGACAGGGGGATATCCCCCGTCTCCCCAGCATTGGGTGAAGAGGAGGCAGCGGCGGTGGGGCAAGTTTAAACTTGCCACACCGCCACTCACTGACCCTTTGCCAGGTAGATGGGGGAATTCCCCCCTCTTCCCGGCATTGGGTGAAGAGGAACCTACAGGGGCAAGGAAGCTTCCATGTGCTCCAAATCTTTACGGAGCATATCGAAGCGGGTCAATAAGCAATTTCCAACTCTTTTTCCCGCTTTGTAAATTACGAAGCGGGAAGAACGGAATCTTTTTTTGCTGCACACCCCCAGTTGTGACATACAATTTACGAATCGTTGGTATATAACTAAAGAATTTTCACTACAATATAATTAACAGCTTTTTTAAAATTTACAAGGTGAGTATTTGTGGAGTTCAGAATTCTACTTTCTCCATTTTTGCTGCTACAAAAGAACTTACAGGAATTCCCCATTAACAAATATTGGCTGTTTTTGACCTTCCCCTGACAGGTCAGCATCTGCTTGGAATGCAACAGCAGCAAATTACGTGGATTGAAGAGAAAGTGGATTCGCTGCTCAGCACAAGCCACAGTCTTGCATCTAAAGAAGTTCATTGCCAAAAAACTTAATCTTTCTTCTTTTAATGAGGTAATAATTGAATACAAATTTTCTTTGTATGGTGAAAATTAAGCATTCCACTGTGGACCTTTAAATGTTTTTTAAATCACATTAGAAGTGTTTGGAAATGTTTTATTCTAAGCTTTCCAGTAGCTTGTTTGATAGCAAATGATGACACATGGAAATATTCCCTGGGACGATGGCTATAATATCAAAAATATGGTTGCCTCTGATGATCTAGTTCTGGGCTTTTTCAGCATCGGTCACATTGTCCCTCAGTTGCATCTTGACACATTCATGGATTGGTGGCTTATGCTAACTGGAAGTCCTAACCTCCCAGTCTTTCTGCTCATCTGTGCTATTTAGTAAAAGTAGCCAAGATGCTTTCGGACTTTACTCTTCATCTGGTATATAAACTTGCTTTTAAAAGAAAATCAGTATTGCCATGACCACTAGCTATTGTGTTAGAAGCCATAGGTAATTTTGGCCTTGTTGATTTTGAAAGTCCATTCATGCATTTAAAAAGAAGTGTCTTCTTGTTGTGCTAAAATGCTTTGCATTTCCTAAAATAGGCTGCAGTTGGTTCATTGTCTTATAAGGGAGGATGCTCTTCTGTTCCACTGGTTGACTGAATTGACTGATTTTGTTTGGAAAATGGTGTTGTCTGCTCTCTTGAGTTCCCTGCTTGATTAAACCAGTGGCCCAGGTAGTCAGCATCCTGTTTCACACAGTGCCTACTGGTTGTCCTGGAGGGCCAACAAACAAGGTGTAAAAAATGTTTTCCTGCCTCTGGATGTAGAGGTTTTTGTGGCTGGTAGCCATTGATGAACTTATCCTCCATGAATCTGCCTAAAGCCTTCCATGCGCCCATGTGGCCTTTTGTCCCAAAGCAGTTTTAGGTGGGTACCCATGTTGATCTGCAGTAGAAGAGCAAGAGTCAAGTCCAGTATCACCATAAAGACCAACAAGATTGAAATGGATAACATTTGAGTGAGAACTCATTTAACTGGTTCCAAAATTTTATATATATGGGGAAAGAATATAGACATCAAGTTTAACATCAGAAATGCAATGGAGAACAAACATTCAAATCTCTTAATGAAGTCATTAGATACTTCATGGCTAAACAATACATGCAACAGAAAAATGAAAATTGTAGGGTTGTTATGTACAGTTGATAGTATAAGATTTATAGGTATAGTAATTTCAGATAAATCGGGTCCTAGGGTTGTATATCATATTTTGATACATGTTCAAGAAACGGCAACCATTTCTCCATGAACCCAGTAGTTTTGGGTAAATGTCTGTTTGATGTTGGCCATCTGAGATCTTTTCCATTATCAGGTGGTCCTAGACCTTCGTATACCCATTTAGATAAAGAGAGGGCTGATTGTCACTTCCATTTTTGAGTGACTGCTGTTTTTGTGGCCACTAAGAGACTAATTAATAAGTTGTGTCTAATTTTGGGAATCAATATTCTTGCCAGTAACTCCAGACATTCTTAAATTGCAATGTGTATAGGAATCGTATGAGTCTGTCATTTAATCTGTGTCCCCACCTGGGGGTGGGTGGGGAGAAAAGACTTAATGAGTGGTTCTGATTTGTCAGCCGTGTGTGGGGTACACTTTCAAATGATCGTAGCCTAGAAAGCCCTGTCCTGTGAGCTAAAGGCAGGGGGTGCCTAGCAAATATAGGGCTTCTCTTCTGCACTTCCTAATCCCACTGGTTACCCCTGTAGTTTCCATGTTTTTTGTATCCTTCCTGTTTTATGCTGCCTGTTTTCCCATGTCATAGAGTTAGATGCCTGTAAATGTGCTTTCCCCAACAACAGTAATGGAATAGTGGCTTCTCCAGGCCTCCTTCAGGCTTCTCTTCATTTGAATCCTAGCCGGGAGCCAGCTGTCCTCATGGTAAATTGGTTCTGTGTAAACTCGGTTCCGTGTACAGGAATGTTCAGAACTTGAATATGCTGATTTTGATCAATAAAGCCACAGCTCTGGACCTTGTTTTCTGTAAACTTTGGGTCCTTTGTGGACTGGAGGGGTGCACATTGTGACCCATCGTTTCATTTTTCCCCACACCAGCAGAGTGTGCAGTTTTGTCCTGAAGCAAGTATGTGCAAGTCTAGTAAGTGTCTAAATATTACTTCCACACCACATGGCTCAGATTTATTTATTAAAATATTTGTATCCCACCTTTCTTGCTGACCATAGTTGCTTAACAATCACACAGACAAACAAAAAGCTCCAGCTGTGACCCACAGGCAGCAAACAGCTGTTGTGAGACTGAAACTAAGACCAAAATAACAAGACTAAATGAGCTACCAAATGCCTCCTTATGTGTCTGGCAGAGAGAGCCAATAAGTTAGGACCCTTTGTGCCTTCTTGGGAGTGGAGTTCTGGAATGCTACAGCTGCTACAGAGAAAGAATGGTCTTGTACTGTGTCCAGTTGGACAACTCAAAGAGAGGGCTTAACCAGGAAGGAGACCTTGGTAAGATCTGAGATGGCAAACAGGCTTATCATGGGAGAGACGGCCCTCCAGGTAATAAACAGCAGATATTTTGTAGATAACACACCGTTGCTTGAGGGTTGAGCTCTAGATGTTTGTGTTGTTAAAGGACTTTTGCTTTGTGTTCTGATTCTTGGAAGTAGTTCCTGTATTTTGCTCACTGAGAGGGTAGATTTCTCCCTTAAGATCATCACTTTCTTTTTTACACTTCTAATTCAGATATGATTGTCACGATGTACATATGTTAAATTGATTTTGTTTGTGAAATAAACAGTCTCTCTGTATTTTTTTTTAAATCAGCTGGATATATTATGCAATGAAGAAATTCTGGGCAAGGACCACACTCTCAAATTTGTAGTTGTTACAAGATGGAGATTTAAGGTATGTTGTCAGTACTCTGGAAGATCAGTGCTTTTAACATTGTAGATTAAGTAAAGGTTGGTTACGTAATTCAGCCGGCAGGTGGTGTACAGCCTTTCTCAGATTCCTTGTGGCCCTTGTGGTATAACGGCTAAAGTGTTGAACAAGGAGTCAGGAGACTTGGATTCACATGCTTTCTCAGCCCTGAAGTTCACTGGGTGACCTTGGTCCAGTCATACTATCTCAGATCAGCCTGTCAAAAAGGATAGTAATGAGGTTAAAATGGAAGACTGGGGAATCATGTAAGCTGCCTTGATAATTTTTGTTTGTTTGTTTGATTGATTGATTGATTGATTGATTGATTGATTGATTGATTGATTGATTGATTGATTGATTGATTGATTGATTGATTGATTGATTGATTGATTGATTGATTGTTGGGCTTCTATCTCACCCTCCCTGCGAGCGGGCTCAGGGCGGGTTACAGCAGTAAAACATAATTAAAATTCACAATAAAAATGCAGAATTTCCATAAAACACCACCCCCAGACAGCAACCGTACAACCCACTCTTGCTAGTAACACACGGAGGGGTGGGAGAAGGAGGGGAACAGGTCATTCACTTAAACTCATATGAGGGGGTGGGCAGATGGTCTAGTAAGAGGCCGGCTAGGAGCCTCTCTGGATGACTGCTGGACTGGCCTCAACCATATGCTTGGCAGAACATCTCAGTCTTGCAGGCCCGCCAAAACAATAGAAGATACTGGCAGACCCACGTATCCACCGATAGAGAGTTCCACCAGGTTGGAGCCAGGACCAAAAAGGCCCTGGCTCTGATATAATAACATAATAATAATGGTGTACTTATAGACCGCTCTTCTAGACAGGTCAGTGCCAACTCAAAGCTGTGAACATAGTCAGTGTTGCTGTTATCCCCCCAATACAGCTGAGGAGCTGGGCTGCGAAAAGTGGTTCATCCAAGGCCACCTGCTGAGCTCATGGCAGTGGAGGGATTCAAGCCAGCAGAGTGATGACTCGTAACTACAGATGGGCATGAATCGCATTACGAACTTCAAAAACCCACGGAAATGGTGATCGCGCAATCGCGATCCGGCGGTTTGTTATCGGCCACGGCCAATGAACCAGTGGTCGGTAAAAGCCTGGTTCAGTGCGTTTGGCCACGGTTCGGGAAGCCAGATAGTCAGGCGCCAGCAATCAATTCCCCTGGTAACAGAGCCGGGGGAATGCCTGAACTCTGTCTACACTCCTTCTGTCGCCCTGGAAACCCCAATGGAAGCCCAGCTTACCTTGATCGGCAGGTCTTTTTCCCAACCACGGAGCTGCAAAGCGGTTACAAGTTGGGAGAAGACACCCAGGGGAGGGAGGGGGAAGGGGGTGTCCTGTAGCCACGGGCACTCCAATCTCATCCCTGCAAACCCTGATAGGCAGCTCTGAAGGCCAAACACAGACCTCCTGCGTTGCTCAATGGGACCTGTGTTTATAAAGAGCCATGGGCTCCCAGGCTGGGTTTCACTTTCAGCGAGCAGTGGAGTGGGACAGAGCTCTTGCTTGCCACTTGCTAGCCCTTGGGGAGAGAGACTAATTCAGCTTGGATTTGGGGGATAGGGATCTATCTCCTCTGGTTCCAGGGCTGCTGCCCGGCTCTGGGGCCAAGCTAGGTGGGCACCTCGGCTGAGGGCTCACATTGATTATTGATCAGTGCCTGATCTGTTCAGGTCTGTGGGAGTGGTGGGCTAGGGCTCTAGTCCCTCCCTCCCTCTGGCGCCAGGGCTTCTGCCAGGCCCTGTGGCCAAGCTCAGTGGGTACCTTGGCTGAGGGCTCACATTGATTATTGATCAGTGCCTGATCTGTTCAGGTCTGTGGGAGTGGTGGGCTAGGGCTCTAGTCCCTCCCTCCCTCTGGTGCCAGGGCTGCTGCCAGGCCCTGGGGCCAAGCTCAGTGGATACGTCGGCTGAGGGCTCACATTGATTATTATTAATCAGTGCCTGATCTGTTCAGGTCTGTGGGAGTGGTGGGCTAGAGCTCTAGTTCCTCCCTCCCTTTGGTGCCAGGGCGGCTGCCAGGCCCTGGGGCCAAGCTAGGTGGGCATCTTGGCTGAGGGCTGACCAAATGATTCTTATTATTATCACAATCCTAATCATTTGAATTGTGATTCTTATTATTACTATTATTATTCTTAGTCTCGGTGCCTGTTCTGCCCAGGTATCTTGGTGTGCTGGGCTATGGCTCTAGCCCCAGCCTCTGGTTCCAGTGCTGCTGCCAGGCCCTGGGACCAAGCTCAGTGGGCACCTCAACTGAGGGCTCACACAGTGTTATTAGTGCCCGTTCCGTTCAGATCTGTGGGAGTGGTGGGCTAGGGCTCTAGTCACTCCCTCCCTCTGGTGCCAGGGCTGCTACCAGGCCAATCTCAGTGGGCACCTCCGCTGAGGGCTCACATTCATTATTATTAATCAGTGCCTGATCGAGTCAGGTCTGTGGGAGTGGTGGACTAGGGCTCTAGTCCCTCCCTCCCTCTGGTACCAGGGCTGCTACCAGGCCCTGGAGCCAAGCTCAGTGGGCACCGCAGCAGAGGGCACACAGAGTCATCTCCTTTCCTGTCCTCCTTAATTCTAGTTTGGTGGCACAATGAATCTTCCTATGTTGGCTGCCAAGGGTGGTTGTGGGGTGAAGTGCAATGGCAGTCCTCCTGGTTCAGTTGTGAAAAGCAGTATTGGGTGTGGCTCGGGGGCCGCAGGGAGTCCTCCCGCTCCCCCCAATTCACCTATGTGGGCTGTGGAGGCCCAAGAGGTCTTTGCGCAGGAGGGAGAGAATCTCTCTCAACATTTTGAGGAGGGGTGGGTGGGCGATGGATCCCTGGAGGAATGGTATGTGTGTTATGAAAGATCCCTCCCGTCCCCATCCCAAACTCTCGGTGGTGTCCCCTCCTGCAGTCCACCTCTCATCCCATCGTCTGTGTCCAGCCCCGCAGCGCAGCCTGTAACCGTTCGTCCTCCTTCCCCTGGGACAGTTAGCGGTCGACGTTACAACACCTCCATATGGAGGCACTTTCGGGCCTTTCCTGATGACCCCCGTGTGGTGCGGGGCTGTGCCTGTGATGTCCTGGTGCACAGGGGCAAAAACCCAAAGCACCTGTCTTCGATGGCCCTGACTTGGCACCTGAAGAGGCACCACCCAAGCCTGTCTCCCTCCTCACCCAGTGAAACATCTATTGGGGGGAGAAAGGGGGCCACCAGCTCTTCTGAGCAGGGGTCAGAGGGAGGATCACTTTGTCCTGAGGTTGATGCTGGTGAGAGCAGAGCGCTCGGGCAGGCCGTGCTGGTGGAGGTTGTCCCCTCGGGGTCTGGGACAGCGCTGCTTACAACCTCGAGGCTGATGGCTCAGGAGGCGGCTGTTGCTGCACTGTTCCTCAGTGGGACCCTCGGGTGAGGACCCGCGGTGGCTGTGGGATCAGGCCCCTGGTCCGAATGACACATCCTCTCCCTCCCACGCCGGGAATACCTGCGTGCTACTCTTTGGCCTGGCGGTTGCAGGGGGATCTTCCCACTTACCCCCACATGACAGGTCCTCTCCCTCCCATCCTTTCCGGCAAGGCAGGAAGGTGGGTGATGCTGCTGATGGCAGCCTCCTTTGGGCACTTGCGCAGCAGCTCGGGAACTGTTTCACATATCGTTAAGCCGCACGGTGCCCCCATCCATCGCAAACGCAGAGCCCTCTGAGCAGGGGGGAATGGGTCGCTCGACTGATGTCCTTCCCACAAAGGCAGGAAGGTGGCCGATGTCAGCCGCTGCTGCTGCTGTCACGTTTCCATCTCCCCCTCTCAGGAACCCCTCTGACCCGTCCAAACAATGCCTCCTGTCCTGCCCATCCCCTACTTTTCGCAAAGGCAGGATGGCGGATCAGGTCAGCCCCTGCTTCACGAGGGACTATCCTGTTACTGCTCCTTGGTTACACAGCTCGGTTGCGCTCGCGCAGCCGATTGTATTGTGTACAGATACAGTCGGTTGACAGTGTGGCAGCACCCCTGTAATGATTTCAAGAAATGGGTGCATGCGTCTTTAAATGTTTGGTGAGATAGGTGAAGAGTGGGGGTGAAAGAGAGAGATGAGTGAGTGATATGATTGGTTGATGACAGAGTGGGTGGAGTGAAGGCGGTTTTCAGTTATTGAGGGAGAGAAAAAAGATTCAGTTAGGGCAAGAGAGGCGAGCTGTGTGCAGCCTGAGTGTGTTCATGTATTTGTGAGGGAAAGGCAACCTGAGTGGAAGCCTGAACTGAATGTGTCTGTGAGACTACATATTCATTCTATTTGAAGCAGGCAAACTGTGTGTGCGCCTGAGAGAGGAAGAATTGAGAGTGAAAAGAAAACAGGCTGGCTGTGTGCTGTCTGAGGAGTTCTCTGTGAGAGAAATATAGAGCCTAGAGAAAGAGGCTAACTGTGTGTGAAGCCTTACAAGAGATCTGTGTGAATGAGTTTGGATGAAGCAACTAGAAGAACTAAGAACGACTTTTATGTAACCAATACGCTTCTTAAAAAATAAACTTTGTTTAGTTATATCCCAGAGTTATCTCCCATTCCTATCCTCAGGGCCACATAGAACCACGAAGGAGCCTGACGCTCAAACACGTTACAAAAGGGAAAATTTAAATAAAACATTTTGGAATAATATATTCCTGGTGGCAGCAAACTACCCAGAGGGTGTAAGGGGGAGATTTAAAGCAAAATCCACCCTAAAGAAAGTACAGGTCATAACAACCCCTGTCAACGGGACTCACGGGACCTCTTTCAGCTGGGTGGGAATGTCCCCCGCAACTCTCGTCCTTTCCGTCAAGGCAGGAAGGTAGGTACTGTCTGCTGCCACCTTATTACTCCTCAGTGGGACCCTCGGTTGAGGACCCGCAGCTGCTGGGGGATCTTCCCCCTCCCCCTCCTCATGTTGGACAGAACAAGACAGACAGATAGAAAGATGGATTGAAAAACAGAAACAAAACAATTGGAAAAAGATGGACACACAAGCCTACGTATGGATGATGATAAAGGAAAATAGAAAACATAGTTATTGAAAGATTAAAAAAAGACCTGGAGGTTGGGGGGGGGGATCTTCCCACTTACCCCCACATGACAGGTCCTCTCCCTCCCATCCTTTCCGGCAAGGCAGGAAGGTGGGTACTGTCGGCTGCTGTTGAAATTTTCCTTAGTGGGATCCCGAGGTGAGGACCCGCAGTTGCTTGGAGATCAGGCCCCCGTCCGAATGTCATGTCCTCTCCCACCCACGCCGGGAATACCAGCGCGCTCCTCCTTGGCCTGGCGGGCGGGCACATGGGTGCCGCCAGTGAGCGGCCAGATTCCCCGCCCCCTGAGGGGAGGCGGCTTGTCGCCGCCTCCCTGTGCCCGCCAGGCCCGGCTGCCACTGCCAGTACACACATTCCTGCCATCGCAGGGAATACCGGCACACTCCTTTTTGGCCTGGCGGACGGGCACATAGGGGGGTGCCGCTGGCAAGGAGCCAGACCCCCCCTGTCCCCTGAGGGGAGGCAGCTTGTCGCCGCCTCTCCGTGCCCACCAGGCCTGGCGGCCGCCTCAGTACACACCTTCCGGCCCTCGCTGGGAATAACAGCATGCTCCTTTTTGGCATGGCAGGCGGGCACATGGGGGGTGCCGCCGGTGAGCAGCCAGAACCCCCGCCCCCTGAGGGGAGGTGGCTCGACACCTCATTTCCGTGCCCGCCAGGCCCGGCGGCCGCCCCACTACACACCTTCCGGCCAGCGCCAGTAATACCAGCACGCTCCTTTTTGGCCTGGTGGGTGGGCACATGGGGGGTGCCACCGGCAAGCAGCCAGACCCCCCTCCCCCTGAGGGGAGATGGCTCACCGCCACTTCCCCGTGCCCACCAGGCCTGGCGGCCACCGTCTTCACCCACATTCCTGCCGTCGCAGGGAATACGAGCGTGCTGTTCTTTGGCCTGGCAGGCCGGCACATGGGGGGTGCCGCTGGCAAGCGGCCAGACCCCCCAACCCCAGCGGCCCAGCGGCCGCCCCCAGTACACACCTTCCGGCCCTCACTGGGATTAACAGCACACTCCTTTTTGGCATGGCGGGCGGGCACATAGGGGTTGCTGCCAATGAACGGCCAGACCCCCCGCCCCCTGAGGTGAGGCGACTCGATGCCGCCTTCCCGTGCCCGCCAGGCCCGGTGGCCGCCCCCAGTACACATCTTCCGGCCTGCGCTGGGAATACCAGCATGATCCTCTTTGGCCTGGTGTGCGGGCACTTGGCGGGTGCCGCCGGCCAGCGGCCAGATCCCCTGCCCCCTGAGGCGAGGCGGCTTGTCAGTGCATCCCCGTGGCCGCCAGGCCCGGTGGCCGCTGTCAACACCCACCTTTTGTACACTGGGCCAGCGTCAACCGGTGGCTCTAATTGTATCGAGTGGGAGTTTCCTGGGGGCCTTGAATTGGAGAGGGTATAACTCCAAGATCCCTTTTGCAATCTTGTCCAAACTTGGGTGATGGCTGTAGGAGAACCTGCAAAAGACTCCCCGGGAATATGGGCTGTGTTAGTGCTACCGGGGCCGTTCCGCGTCCCACGAACCGCGAACCAGTTCGTCCACGGAAAATGTTGGTTGGGGTTTGCAATCTCAGGATCGTCGTTGGCACCGAACCACGAACCACTGGTTCATTAATTTTTTTTGGTTCGCGCCCATGTCTACTCGTAACCCAACCACTTAACCCTTATGTTACAGCAGCATCAGTATCTTGGAGGAAGGGCAGGATAGACAATTATTTGATTTAATTTATTTATTACCTGCCTTTCTCCCCAGTGCGGGACCCAGAGAAGGTTACATCATTCTCTTTTCCTCGGTTTTATCTTCACAACCACCCTGTGAGGTAGATTAGGTTGAGTCCATGTTGACTGGCTCAAGGTCACCCCGCAAGCTTCCATGGCGCAGAGAGGATTACAAACCTGGGTCTCCCAGGTCTGCAGTGGTTCTCAGTATATATCAAAATATAGAGATGGCCCTTCCATGCTCCCAAGTTGGAAGCTGCTGATGCATTTTGCTGCTCTTCAATTTCCTTCCCTGCAAATTGTGTAAGGATACCCCACAGGTCCTCCTTCCCGTTGTACAGGCCCTTGGGGCATCCTCTGATTTGGGAAGGGGAATTTCTGATAGGTTGCTGAAGTGTGAGGGAGCTCCTCGTTGGCCAGTGGTGTGGTGTCTGGTGGCAGTGGAGCCACTGTCGAGATGCTCCGGTCTTCCAAGCCGCTTTGCTGTAGAAGAACCAAAATCCTCAGGCTGAAAAAGTTGGCTGTGGCTGACATTCCACATTGAAATAGGATTCTGCTGGCCTTTTCCTTAAATAAATGTATTTTTTTTATCTTTCAGAAAGCACCTCTACTGCTACACTACAGACCCAAAATGGACTTGCTGTAAGAACTATTCTGTCCTTCTGGACAGGCTTTTTTGTTTGCAGAGACTATCATCGGGCACCTTCTTCGTGCACCACGCAATTCACCCGTGTGAAACAAACCAGCAGAATCCATTCCTGGAAACAGTAGTGCTTTCCCATCCAACCATTCTTCTGAATATTTCTCCTAGGGATGTATTAAACCCAGCTTTCTGGACAGGAAAATATTTATACTTTTTTCTACTAAAAACTAAATTAATTGCAACTCAAGAGGACACTACCAGCACGGAGTTTACAGACATCGGAAACACTTCACAGTTCCCCCAATGTGCAGCTTGGTTCTTGGCTGCTGTCTTGCGGTGACACCCAATAAGTTAAAACATTTTGCAAAGAGGACAATGTCGCTTCACAACTTAATGTAAGGGTGGTATATTTTATTGCAAGGAGTTCTGTCTTTTATACCTCATATCCATCTTGTCTTTTTAGTAAGCCCTTCTTAGGATATTTAACAAGATCTAATGACCAGTGATTATCTTTTGCTGTGTTACACTGTTTCTGGTTTATGCCCCGTTGCCTATCGCTGTCTGGCTCATTTGATTGAGGTTATCAAAAGAGTTTCAGTTAGTGTTTTTTCCCCCCAACCCCTAACTTTTCCCAACTTCATTGCCATTTTACTGGGTCACATCCTCAAAGTGCTGAACGTTTTGGAAGAACCTTCCTTGCGGTGTTAACGGGGTTTTGCAAAGCGAGAGATGATGTCAGGGTGAGGGATTTGCCTTTCCCGTAAGGGAAATGAGCCCTCAGCAGCCTTATTTACTTGAACTCCATTATTGTTCCTTTGAACAACACACTGTGTGAATGCTGCAATGTATTTTCTATGGACTTGCGTTAGGGCATTGACCTCCCTGCTGGTTTTTATTTTCCCTAATTAAGACCGTTTGTGTTCAGCTGATTCTCTGCTGAACGGCCATTATAGGATCAGACTGAGTTGGTAATGTGATACTTTCTGGCCTTTAAGTCTGTAAATCTGGATTTGTGGTTAATTCAGCCCCTCCATGGAATACTTTACACCCCTAAACAATATAAGCTCTCTCTCTCTATATATATACAGTTGAAAAAAGGTAATTTACTGCTTTCCTTTAAACATCTTGGGACTTTCCCCCCTCCTAGTGTGTGTGTTCGGAAGTAATTTCTTCAGCTTTACCTTACGCCCAAAATGAGGCGTGAATTAGAACATGCTATCCTTCATTGGTAAAAGACGCGCAATGCAGGGGTGGAGAAGTTTATTAGGGACCACAGTTTCGAAGTAGGCTGGTGTGGCTGAACCCAAGAACAGGCATTCACGTTCTCATTTTTGCATGTTTCCCTACACACAGGCATGCGGTTTTTCCTCTCACATGCACACACATAGACGCATAGAGGCATGTGTATTCTTTGCATGTACACAAATCAGCCTTTCCTCCTTCATGCACCAGCATGAGCAAGGAGGCAGCTGCTGCTGGGACTGGTAGGCAAGAGGGGCCTCCTCTTTATTTCTCATGACGCTTTGCTGTGGTGTGGAATGCTGCCTTGAACTAGCTCTTGCCTGTATCTCTACATTATAACCCCACCTGATTAACACAGGTGGGATTGGTATTTGGTAGGAGACCGGGAGCAGCAGGCTTTGGGAGGGGACGTGTTTCAGAGAGACTGGCAGAAAAGCAGATGGGGCCAGAAATTCCCTATCCTTGGTATAAGGTCTTTTCTACCTGGGGCTTAAACCCGAGGAGTGATCTAGAGTGAATCCTTAGGAATTTGCCCGTCTTTGTTTCTTGCTTTTCTGAGCTCCTTTAGGGTAATGGGTTTTCCATTGTGGAGCAAGCCTGGACAAGGGCATAGTGTGGTGTTATGTCCTTGGGGTATGGCCTGTACAGCAGTGTGACGTGGGATGCTGTGTTTTTCCTGGATAACTTTGAGATGAAGTATCCCTGTTTTACATGTTTCAGCTAACAGACACTCCATTAAAATACTGGTCTTTTCCATTCTCTTACCACCACCAGAAGAGATCCCCCAATATCATCAGTAAGGAGCAGGTGTTACCATTTCCTTTCCAAGTTCTGGTTATTCTATTTTCACCTGCTAGAATTTCTTTTTCTTTTTCTTTTAAATTACTCTTATTGGAAATGGAACTCTCCCAAATATCAAAAATAAACAAGACTCTCATGGCACCTTGAAGGCGAACAAAATGTTATTCTAGCATAAGATTACATGTACTAGATTGTACTTTTTCAGATGACTATATGATTTTTATCTCACAGTAAGTATTTAACTATCTTTGCGAAATCTGGAACTTACCACCCTTTGCAGGTGTTAAACTAGTTTAGTGCAAATGGTCTCATATTCTTAAATAATTACATTTCGACTTGTACTTCCTGTATTTTATGCACCTTTGATCCTGCTAGTGTTGGGCTCTTGTTTTTCATATTTTCCATTTAAAATGGCAGCATATTGAAGATCTGAACAAGTGGTTTTCTTAGTCCATAATAGCTTATGCTGGAATAAAATTTTGTTACATACAGTACAGTCGTTTTTACTTCAACAGATTAGTGTGGCTTACCCCTCCAGAATAATTCACAAACATCCTCTTCCTTCGTCTGTCCTCCAGTGGCTCATTACAATATTAGAAACCCATGTTGTTGACTTATGTGGCATTCCATTTCTACAATTATAATGGAAAATATGAATGTCCAGAAGTCAAAGGAATCAAGTAAATCCAAAGTGAGGAAGATGAGCAAGCATTGAATGTCAACATGAATATGTGAACAGGTGGGAGGAAAAACACAAGCTTCATGTCCCATTGAGATGAATGGGAAATCAGTGGTGTTCTAATGCCCTCCCATTGATTTCAGTAAGGCTTGCACAGGAGATTTTCCCATTGGAGCGTGCCTTTAACATTTGGTTCTCATGAGGTAGGATGCTTAGGGTAAGCAGTTACTTATTTGACAAGACGTATTGCTTGCCGTTGTCTAGAAAACACCTCCTAAGGCTATTATAAAAGAAAATGCCTGTTAATGGAAAGGACATCGCTTTTTTGGAGTTTGGTGAACTGTGGAGAATTCATGAAGCCATTAAAGAACACAAGTGCAGCCTTAAACTTGAGGTATCCTAAATTCAAAGGCCGCGTGGTGCTATCTGAACATGTATTGGCTAACACTGCTTTGTTGAGCCTTAAACTGGGAGCCCCTGCCCCAAAGTCTCTTGATTCAGTTAAATTTTTTTAAAAGGGTTTAATGACCATTTACAACTATTCAGTCTACTACCTCAGACTAGATACACAGCTGAATTGTAAGACCCGTGCCATCGTAAAATATGGAATACAGATATTATCCTGTGTGACTTAAACTGAGGTATTAAATAATATCAAGATGTTAAAAAGCCCACATCTCTTGACTGCAACAGTCTACAGAATCTGTATTGCTAAGTTTCTAGCAAGTTTTTGAATCACTTGAATTTGATACGGTGCTATATAAATATATTTAAATATATATCTAGTTGCGTGCATGAAACCAAAGCCAGCCATTGACACCTGAGCTGGTTTTGTTGCTCATAAGTTTGCTTATCTCTCCTTTTGTAACAGCCTGATGAGGACAGCCTTGGCAGAAAATCCCTCTCCCCTTTTAAAAACAGCTTCTCAGAATACCTTCTTTCTTCTGTAGAAACTGTGTTCCTTGGGGTGTTTGTGGTTTAGAAGACCTAGCTGGGCTTTTTTTTTAAATCAGAAAACTGTATACAGTGAATTCCAAGAGAAGATCCTTGTAATAGGTATTGCCTCTCTTCTGTGAAGCTTTTAAGAGGCAAAGGTTGCATAGCAGCTATGTTGGTGAAACATTCAATTGATCTTCTGGTTCAAGGTCTTCAAATCGCATTCACCTTGTGTGACTTGGGTTTGCTCTGGCCACTTGGAGTGTCTTCTGGTCAGTTAAGCGATATATAAAGTTACTGTGAAGTCGTTTTTTTAAAATGACTGCTTACCGCTGGTAAATAAATGCAGTAAAAATTGTTGTGTTGCATTATCCTCGGCAACAAGGAGACAAACGTTACGCCGGTTCATTGTCTCACTTGTTATAACTTTCTTTTAAAATAGAGAAATCAGAATATATAATATTGAATTTTAAATAAGATTTGGGGGGTTTAAAAGTTAACTTTATAAAATTATTTATTCTATTTTAAGCCTTCTGTCTTACTTTTTACCATCTAAGTATTTTTTTGGTTTTGATGGTCCAGCTTTATTTATGGGCATATAAAATGAAATTGTGAGATGTTTTTACAAGCTTCTTCTTCTTTTCAGAGCCAAATTACACATTACGTTAAAAGGCAGTTTGTGCCAAAAATGGCAGCAGCATGCATGCTCTTCTTGCCTCCCTCTTGACTGACCAGTCATGATGTCTAGCGCAACTTACCAGTGCTCTGTCATTGTGATGTTTTGTGCTTCTTCTCCCTCCGCTTCCTCCAGCAGAATTTTGGGACTTAGATAAATTGTGCAGGATTATAGGTCGGAGACGACTTGATGGCACATAACACACACATCGTGGAGTGGTTGGTGGGGTGGGAGTGGGATTAGATATGCTGTTGCTCTTTTCAGTGGTGTTTGCCGATTTGCGTATAATGTCTGGTTTGGTCTTGACTTTGATTTTTTTGGTGTGTTTTATTTTGTATGGATAAAGAGCATTATTTTATGCTTTTTGTGCAATAGTTTTGAAACATGCTTTTGTTAGGCATACATTTTAAATTGTAAATGTAGCATCTACTAATCGCAGCTCTGAAAAAGGAATGTAGGTGGGTTTAAATGTACATTCAAATGGGCTCTTCTGGGTTTTTTTTTTCCTTTTCTATTTCTTGGGATTTTAAAGATTGACATTTGGGACTTGTGTCTATGTGCAAGAACTACCTGTTAGCAATATTTTTAAAATGATCTGGCGAGAAGTCTTAAATGTGAAATGTGGAAGGAATTGGCAAAACTTGCAGCCCATCTGAATTTTATTTTGTGTGTGCCATTGGTATGTCTGATATCCCCCCCCCCCCAACTGTGTACCATCTAACTGGGAGATCTTTCTTTCTTAGTCGTTGTGCAATGCTCCAGACACAACAATCTAACCTCTGGGGAAAATGCAAACAGTTTTTAAATTATTATATGTCAAAACTATGATGGTGCTAATTTTTTTCCCTCAATAGGATTTGAGCCTTTTGAAAGATTATCTAGTTCTTATTTTTTTTTCATAACAATATAATTAGTCTTGAGAGATTTATTGTCCTGTTTCTTTTCCAATTGATGATAAATGTATTTGCATAGATAAATCTATTCACAATGATTTGAAATTGAGCTGTAAGTTCAACACAACGGGAGAAAGCCAACCAGTTTGTACATCCACATGATGACTATTTGATAAATTTATATTTTCACCCATACATAAAGAAACACATATCTTACAGACAGCAAAACTGTATTTCACAGAGAGAAAAAATCTGATTTCTGTATTTCCTCAGGTAATTGTTCTGTTTTAAACATGTCACATGATACCTTAGCCTATATATTGTGTGCATGTGCCCTTGGATTTAAATCTTTAGGAGATCAGGGCACAGGCAAGCAATTGCATGCTAGAATTGCAAGTGGATAAGCTCACCTAGAAGTCAAAATGTGGACTTGGGAAATACAAACTTTTTCTTAAGATGCATACTATTGGCTAGGCAAAGCACTTTCCTTTTTTTTTTAATTTAGTGGAATGGTGCACATATTTCCAGAAACTTATTTCTAACCCTTTAAATTGGCTGTTGTCGTTTGGTAGTTAATTCCCTCTTAGGCGTGCACAAACTATACCCAGAAGGCAGCTCACGAGGTCTGAAGCTACATGTTCACAGTGACTTGGGCACATGTTCACAGTGACTTGGGCTTGGGAACCAGGACACCAGCAGTAATTGCCAATCAACATGAAAGCTTGGTGGTTTGCAGTAGAAGGCAAGTAGAAGATGGCTGCATCCTACTCCACTGGCAAAGGTGTCTGCAATCCTAACTGGGGGAGCAGTAAAGCAAAGGTTAAGGGCCTTCTCTAGTACTCTTCTCTGCTGCAAATGGCTGCATTACCTCCTGCTTTACAGCAGATAACTGAGACCCCAGACCTAGGCTTACTGCCAAACCTGTAGGTTAAGGCCAAAGACATCTGCCAATATCTACACGGTTGTGCTTAGGCATGGCATTGAACCTATCAAGGATGACTTGTGGGTCACTGTTCTCCTTTAACACTTGGAGCCAGTAGTTTGGGCCAGTGAGTACATTTGAGGTAAGGGCCCTAATCTCCTAAGGAAAGTTAAGTGAGGCACATTGCACACCAACCCTACTATGTGCTCAATACCTTAAGTAGGTGACGGCATAACCATCTTGAGATGAGCAAACCTTTCATCTTCAACAAATGTAGGGTTGTGGGACAATAAGCCAGTGCAACCATTTAAGCCTTTATCCTCACTTATGTGGCATAATAAAAGATACTGAAAACTCTTGCCGTATTAAAACAAAATCGTATTTTTGACTTGGTTTCATTTGGAAGTTTACATTTTTTTTTCACGCTTTGTGTTGCTGTGTAACTTTTGTACTCTTGGTGGCTAGTTTTGTCTAAATAAGCCTTTGGGGGGGGATTATTGCTTAATGTTTTGATTTTATGATAGTGAAGCTTGTATTCAGTGTTCTGCCAATTAATATTATATGCTTGTAATAAAAGCAAAACAAAAACAAAACCCCACAGCCCTGCCCGTTCTTGTCTAAGGGTAAGAATGTGCAGCAGATATGAGACAGTCTTGGCTCTGTTAAAACGTTGTATGAAGTCATGGTTTAATTGAAACTGTTTACCAGCTTCCTCCCTGGTTCGACTTCTTTGGGCAGAATGAGGCTGTTGTCACCTGCACTTTACTAAACAAAAAGTAACTGCGGTACAAAACAGTGCCAGAAAAATAAACTGGTTTTTGCAATTGAGGGGGTGGGGTTTTTTGCCCCAGGCAAGGTGATTGAGTATTTTATTTCACCCCTGAAAATGAAAACATACGGAGTTAACCCCCTCTGCCAACTGAGGAATTGAAGAAAGTATTACTAAGTTCTGGTTTCAGCTGTTAAATGGGCAAAAAGTTGGGGAAAGGATCTCAGCAAAAAAAGCATTCCATCTGTTGAAAATATGTATCAAGGCTTTGGGTGTTCAAAACCCGGTCTGGGAGTTGTAGAACAAACCATGACCAGTATCTTTTTTGGTGGAACATTTGACTATCCTGAGATATATTGGAAGCCAGCTCAGGGTAGAGAATATAACTTGTGTCCGTTTTTTATTTTTTATTTAGGTTATTTATAGTTTGCCTTTCTCGATGAGACTCAAGGCAGATTACATGCTTTTTACGTAGTTCAACTCTGGTTAGTTAGTCAACCAAACTTGGGCATCTCTACTAATTATAGTTTCATCATAAATTATGCAGAGTCATCTGTGTAATCTTAATTTGTAGGGAGTTCCATTTTTTTCTGGTTGCAGAATTTTGGCTACCTTTGGGACTGAACTGAATTCATTTTTCAGCACCCAAGTGCACACAACCTACTTTTAAAGTTCTGATCAATTTGATGTGGCTCTTGTGTGTTCTTTTGCTGTTTCTTATTGACTCTCTTGGATCAATTCTTTCTGCATCTTAAACTCAAGACAAGTGAGTAAATTCTGGCCGGGTTCCTGAAACAATTGCTGACTATATGGCTATAGACCACTAATGCCTGGTCTATAGCTTTGGGGCACATGGATATGAAGCCAGAGAACTTCTGGTTGTGCCATGACAGTTGAATAATTCAAGGCTCCTGAGAGGCTATGCACCCATAGAGGAGGTTGCCCACTTCATCTCTGCCTGATGGATACCTATGGCCACACCTCTTTTCAGTGATCCTAGATCAGCTGGGATTGGCTCACACAGATTCAGACAGAATGACCCACCCTTAGAGGTTTCCTCTGGCTTCTTTGTGTGTAATTTTAGGATTGCCTCCTTTTAAAGCAAGAGGCACATCCTTCAGGAATCGCTGTTCTCAGAATCAAAAAGAGTCCAGTAGCACCTTTAAGACTAACCAATTTTATTGTAGCATAAGCTTTTGAGAATCAAGTTCTCTTCGTCAGATGCATGATCCGATCATGCATCTGACGAAGAGAACTTGATTCTCGAAAGCTTATGCTACAATAAAATTGGTTAGTCTTAAAGGTGCTACTGGACTCTTTTTGATTTTGCTACTACAGACTAACACGGCTAACTCCTCTGGATCTGTTCTCAGAATGTGAGCACTTACTTGTCTACGTGTACAAAGCAAAACCTTTAATGGTACAGTTATGAAACGCTTCTATCAATTCAAGGAAAAGATTGGATCTCAGTACTATCCACTTGCGAAACATTGTGCGAGTGAATAGATCTTACTGAAGAGTAAATTTTTTAAAATTATAATATTACCATTCACTGAGCTCTATCATGCTTTAATACAATGTTCACCTGCCGGAAACTGACATTCCTCTCTTGTGAAGGCCAACAAATTGGTGGATTTCTTAATAAATGTATATGGTTTGGACAGTTGTGCATTCTGCATTGCTCTGTATAATTCTCATCCGCCCATCTGTTCATACTTTTAAAATCCAAGTCTTTATTCATAGTTCTGGATTTTCGATATCAGCCAGTGGGGTTCATTTCAGGCTAGCAGACGTCTCGAAGTTGCCATATACCAAGCCAGACCAATGATCAATCTACCTTACTAGAGCCTATCATGACAGATACTGAGGACAAAAGAATGTGGGACAAAGCATGTGCCCTACCAAAATAACACCCCTTCCCCAGATTTCACCTCCTCAGTATATCACAAAGTAAGATGGCGCCCACTCCTCTTGTCTCCAGCATTGCTCCTTCCCACTGAGCTATTGAGCTGTTCATAAAGCTTTTTTCCAAGCTTTGGTCTAAAACTGTTGTCCAGTTCCAGTATTCTGTTCTCAGCAACATCCAATAAACACCTGGTAGGGCTTAGTAAATGTGCTCGTGACATTTTTATGTTTAACAGCTGTTTAGACCCCATCCCTGGCCTGATTATATTGAATACGTATTATATTTCTTGTCATCTTTTGCCTTCTCACAAAATAAGGATTCACAAATTTGCTACAGATGAGGGACAGAGGCAGTAAGTTGGGCGTGGGAAGAGCAGTAGAGAAATTAATCACTTTAATATGCAGGTTCCACCTTGAGATACATTCAGAAGACATCTGCTTTTCAAACTGTGCAAGGAACAAAACAAATTTATTTGACTACTTCAAACATTAGTCAATGCATTTTTTTCAAACGGAGGATTCAGGCTGCTTTACATATTTTCTCTACGTGACAGTTAATTTCCTTGTACATCGAAAAATGGATACAAGAGACAGAGTAGCTTCCAAATGCTTATCTGGGGGCAAAATAGACTTCTTCGTGATACGTTCAATCTGCCCCCTCCCTCTGTATGTAGGACTAATCTCGGACTGTGTGATTCTGAATCCACTCTTCCAAAGGATGAATGCTGCTTTTTCAACTGTGTTTCCCCCCTGATCACTTCTTTTTGGAGCAGAACTGCATGTGCCCTCTTTATGAAGAGGAAATCCCAAACAGCCAGTTTGGTGTAGTGGTTAAGAGCACGGGACTCTAATCTGGAGAGCCGGGTTTGATTCCCCACTCCTCCACGAAGCCAGCTGGGTGACCTTGGGCGAGTCACAGCTCTCTGGATCTCTCTCAGCCCCACCCATCTCACAGGGTGATTGTTGTGGGGTAATAATAACACTTTGTAAACCGCTCTGAGTGGGCATTAAGTTGTCCTGAAGGGCGGTATATAAATTGAATATTATTATTATTAACATGCAAGTCTCTTCCTTTTAGAACACCTGGCATGAGAAAGGAATAATAAATTAAGAGAAAGGCTGTCAGTTTGTTTCAAATTAAAATGAAGGCGGAGAGGGTGGAATCTTAGTACCATGGACAGAAATTCCTTAATATGGTTTGTGTCAGAGAAAGAAGAAGACGTCATGAGATTCCTGCATTTTGCAGGGGGTTGGACTAGATGACCCTAGAGGCCCCTTCCAACCCAGTTGATTCTATGATTTTATATGCAGTTTATCATGCCAAAGGGGAGATTCTGGAGCAGCGGAGCAGGCAAGGGGAAACTTCTGTGGGAAATTGGGTCTCAGATTCAGGTGATGCAAAAACTACAACTGAGTGACCTTGTCTTGCCACTCTTCTCAGGATGCACACAGGCAGTGGTGGGAAGTATTGTATGCTTGTTCTCCGCAACAAGAAAAAAGACAGCTTTAAATCAAAGTTTTTTTAGGGGGGATTTGATTGACAGGAGGAAAGTTGGAAGGGGTTGTGGCTGCCAAGAAGGCTCAGTAAATGGAGAGCCAGAGGGTGGTGTGATCAGTATGCTGGGCTAGGATTTGGGAGACCCCCCCCCCACACACTCTGCCATGGAAGCTTGTGGAGTGACCTTGGGTCAGTCACTCTCAGCTAACCTACCTCACAGGGTTGTTGCTGTGAGGATAAAATGGAAGAAGGGTGAACAGAGTTGCAGGCCATTTTGGTCCTCATGGAGGAGGAGAAAATATAAATTAATTTTTCAAATGGCATCTGGATATAAACCAGATCTTAAAAGTCTTAACGATCCATATAACTTTTTTTGGTTTGCCAGTAATATATTTAAGCTTGGATACACAAAAGATTACTGTGACCCCCCCTGCCTCCCTTTCTACCTGCAAATTCTGGCTGATTTGCCACTCGGGTGCGGGGGGGGGGGACGACCCACAGGGAAATTAGAGGCCTGCAGCAGGAGGGGGAAACTGGGAACAAAATTCTTTCCTTTCATTGAAGGAAATCCCACAACTATATCAAAGCCATTGCATTTTTCTTGACAACAGGCTCTAAAAATGACTGGAAGTTGGAAAGGGGCAGATTAGTACACAAGAGAAAAAGTCTTTGCTGAGGTATTAAGTTTCCATGTGTTTCACTAACTTCCAGTAGGTGGCAGTATTGCTACATGGAGTGACTCTGTATAGAAATCCCACCCCCACCCCCACCCCTCCACCATGGTATTTCCTTATCAGGGCTAATACTGCAGAGAGCTTCTGTATGCTGGGAGTGAAGGGAAACAGGAGGCATCTGCCTAGCAAAAAACACCCTCTTTTCCCTCTGTCTCCCCACAGGCCACCCAGTGATGGTGATATGCAGTAGATTCAGGACTGACAATAATAAATACTACTTTGCACGGTCTATAACTTACAAAGCTCTCTGCGACAAGATGTAGTGCTGCGGTACTCTGCAGGTTCCAGGAAGCCACTTTTTAAATTTCCATCTATCAAAAGAGGAACATTTAGTTCCATTTCTGGCATAAGGCCTGCTCCTCAGAGAGGCTCTCAACTAACTAGTTCTTCTGCCAGCAGCTGTTTCAAGGTGAGACTCATCCGCCAACCACAAGTCCCACCAGACAAGGTGCCAAATAGGGGAAGAATGCTTCAAAAAGCCACTGGTGGCGTGCAAAGAATCACGTGTGGCCCCCAAGCCGCTGCGCGAGTATCGCTGAAGTAGCGATTGCCTTTAACTTAAATGGGCTTTCAAAGGGGATGCTTGTAGGACAGGTCTATTAGCCATGATACCCAAAATGAGGCCTCTTGTTCTGGGGCAGAATACTTCTGAATACCTGCTGATGGGGTATAACAACGGGGGCAGACCTTTTCAAGGGCATCTAGTTGGCCACAGCGTGAGACATCGATGGACCATTGGCCCAATCTGTTGGGCCTGGAATTTATTTATTTCTGTCTACTTTATTTATGGCTCACCTTTCTACCCAGTGGGGATTCTCTTCTCCATTTTATTCTCACAACTCCTCTGTATACTCTCCTCTGTGTACTCTCCTCTGTATACTCCTCTGTGTACTCACCTCTGTATACTCCTTTGTATACTCTCAGCCTATATACTATAGGCTGAGAGTGTGCAATTGGCCCATTGTTGATTAGTGCCTTCCATGTAATATTTCTGTTATTGTCTCCTGATTACATTTTTTGGTAAGCAACTCTACAGCTATCTGCATGGTTTTATTCACTCCTCTTCTGAGGAAGACTTTGAAAGGAGTGATAATTTGGAAGCTCAACAAAAAGGAAGAAGGAAGATCAAAGGAGAATATTTGAGAATGCTAGGAGAGTTTGGTTTTAATATGAAGTGTTTAAGCTGTATTTCACTAAACATGAGTTGCGTTTATCTTAGTCTTACTACTGGACTAGCTGGTTGGACTTTGAATACATATCGTGGTTGGATTGTATACATTGCATGCTGGGCGGTTTTCTTGGAAGAACGTACCCATAGTCACCCAACAAGCTTCCATGGCAGAGCAGGATTTGAACCTGGGTCTTCCAGATCCTAGTCCGACACTAACCTCTACACCATGCTGATGTGAGGAGGAGGCAGTCTGCCAGCGTTCAGAGTGTGGAGCTGTGCTTTCTGAGCTAGGGTGATGCATTGGGGGTTCCACAACTATTCTCAGCTCTAGCACATTTAGCGCACCCTTTTTGGTCCTCCTGGTCATATACTGGCAGAGAAGGGTGATCCATCCTCCTTGGGGACATTATTGCTCCAACAGGTATGAAGTGATGGAAACATTCCTTCCCTGTGGTGGGACAGGTCACAGTTTGGGAATCATTGTATTAACATAAATTTATGTATTTATTTATTTACTTTATAGTCTGTTTTTCTCACTGAGATGCAAGGTGAATGTCAGGCTATAAAACAGTGTAATCAGACAGCATAAGACAACCAGCAAACTATGCCATCGTTCTAGGATTACAGAATTAGAGAGCAATGGGAAGAACAAATTATCTAAGGTAAGGTATACTATAAAACAATACAGGAAGTGGATTACAGGGTATAGGACAATGCCGCAAAAGCAGGTAATTCCTAAAATAATCATTGCAGTGTACTCATAAAAAATGCCTTCCTGAACATTTCTGTTTTGCACATTCTGCACAATGACAGAAGGGCAGGAGGGCCTTCATGACCTCAGGCAGGCCATTCTACAGGGTGCTTTTCCAGTGTTGTCTGTCTAAGCTCTTTCAACTTCTGCTTGCAATATTCAGTGATACAAGTTTTCCAGGCAGTGGCAGCAAAGATGCTCATTTTGTCCTAGGTGACACAACAGTGCCCACATTCCTGCGACAAACTTTACTTGTTGATTTCTTACATCTGCGAATGCAAATGTGTAAGACATTCTATTTCAAGCTTGTTTTATTTAGCCTTATTTAATTATCAGACTTTTAAAGTTGCAAAGGGATTTTTGTAACCTCTGTTGTTATGAATGTATATTCAGCCACAAATTAAGCTATTTTAGTTAATCTGATTCACACCCAATTCAACGGATGGAACAACTGCGCTGTCTAATTTATTTTCTATGACATTTTAACAATGCTTTAGCTGAATAAATCTCTTACGTAATTCCTGCAAACTTTACAAGATGGTAATTGACAAAACAAAGTCTGTAGTCTCTGATTGCTTTGTGAAGGTGTAATAAAGTTGGTATTGGTAGGGAATTTCAAATTAAGAGGAGGAACAGATAAGAATTAATTTGTCAAGATTAACGTGCTATACAAGTTCTTGATAGGCAAAGAGTGTCCCTGGAAGCATGCAGTGTACTTGGTAGCTCTGTATGCTTTAATAAATGTCAAGAGGCATTACCACGTGCAGGTTTATTTAGATATTTGTGTATTGCTCTTCTCCCCATTGTGTCTGCTGACTACATTTTAAATTGATTGCTAGTTTTTTATCACAGAATTGTAAGCCCCTTTCCAGAACAGCCGTAGATGAGTGCGCTTGCTGACCAGCCAGCTTGCCTGAGGAACGTGCAGGAGGAAGACAAGGACCCAACCCGGCTGCCCCTCTCCTTACCTCTCTGATTATAAGGCTGGCAAGCGCTGCTGCCTGCCTCCCTCCCTCCCGTTGCCCGACCTAGTGCTTGTCAGGCCTGCTAACCACAGTACTGCCATATTGTTTGTAACTGCTGTATTTTCCAGTTTTGTTTGTCTGCAGGTTCACAGAGACAGCCAGCTGTGTTCCCAGGACGGCCTTATCTAGCACGGCTAGCCACAGACCTTGGAGGAGTCTTATTTTCGCATTCCCAAACCTCTGCTTCCTCTAGACTATGGGGGGGGGAATTAGAAAGGAGGGTTTGATATATTGCAACATGTAACTAGCACGTCATTCTCAACAAAGCTTTGTGTTCAGCCAGAAGCTTTCTTGCCTTTGGATTTATTATGGACACCTGTACTTTGAATATAATCTTTCAATAAAGACCCTTTTGACTCAAGAGACCTTGGAGTTCTTGCAGCAAGGGGTGGGAGATGAAATCAGAGTAACTTGAATTCCATGGACTTACAGTGCTGAATCCACATGCAGAGAGGGGAAGGCTCAGACTCAGCTTTGGTGACGCTTCTTTGCAAAGGTGCCAGGGACAGGGAGGGCAGGATAGGTGCGCTGGGCTTCTGCAGGTGTCTAGCCCCCACATTTCGGCTCCTTCTAGTTTGGAAAGTTCCCTGAATCCATCACTGTCAGCATTTAAAGAACTCTGTGCAGTGTCTGGAAGCTGGGCAGAACCTGTGCTTTCATTTGGACCTCTCACAATGCAACCTCCCTCCCCATCTTCCAGGATAGTTACATGCTCATGAATTACTCTGTGCTATTCCTGAGGAGCACTTCAACCCTGCTTTTCAAAAGAAAGAAGTACAAGGCAGCTATAGATACATAACCTTGACTTTATAAAAACATCCTCTTAGCTCGCATTTCTGTAGATACCTACTGTAGCTAGATTCCTTCCTATTCACTGTAGATAGATTCACTGTAGATAGAAGGGGGAAACAGCTGCAGGGAGGGGTCCCTTTACAGCCACCCAGAGGGACACTGGGGATACCGTTCCAACAGCTGTTAGAGCTATGCAAACTGGAAGCTCGCTTTGAAGGAGACCCTGAAGAACTGGGGTACTTCTTAGTGCAAGCAATAGAGTTCCTGAGAGAATGGGGCCACACCTTCCACAACGAAGCCAGCCTTGTGAGTTATCTAAGTTCCTGGTTGGGGTGAGCAGCAGCAAAATGGTATGTTATGCTACACGGTCAGAGTGCCAGAACTGCGGCATGTGAGAGCTTTCCTGTTTGCACTTAAGGCACAATATGAAGACCACTTCGAGGAGAAGCTGGACTTTCTAGGATATTGGGTCTCCCCAAAGGGCTTGGGGATGGACCCGGCCAAGGTGCAGGAGGTGTTGGGGTGGGAAGCCCCTACAACAAGACGGGAGCTTCAATCATTCCAGGGCTTTGCGAACTTTTACAGAGCACTCATAAAGAATTTTGCCCAGTCTGCCCTGCTGTTAACTGATCTACTAAAGACTAAAAAAAAGGGGCCAGATGGAGTGAAGCTGAGTGCTAAACTGGCCTAGTCTACTGAGTATCAGGAAGCTTTTGACAGGTTAAAAACACTGTTTGCATCAGAACCCATCCCGTGTCACCCCAAGGAAAACAGAAAGTTCATTGTGCAGGTGGATGCCAGTGATATTGCAATGGCGGCAGGGGGAGTGATATTACAGGAAGGGAAAGATGGGAGGCTTCACCCCTATACTTATGCCTCCCGCAAGTTTTCAGAAATGGAGAAACACTAGTCTGTGTGGGACAAGGAAGCAGCAGCCATTAAATTAACCCTGTTGACTTGGAGACACTGGCTTGAGAGGGCAAAGGTAATTTTTGAGGTGTGGGCGGACCACCAGAACTTGGAAACCCTCAGAATGCCCTGACGGTTGGGCACGAAACAGCTCTGGTGGGCTTTTCAAAGTTTCAATTTATGCTCAAACACCTCCCTGGGACATCAAATTTCCTAGCAGATGCTCTGTCCCACCTCCCGCCACATGAGAGCCAACAAGAGGCAATTGGAGACCCAATGTTCACACCAGCACAGCTGGAAGGGCTGTTGTGACACAACAGCTGGCACGCAAACTCCTTTTAACACTGCCTAACCCCTGGTTAGAAAACGTCAAAGAGGAGATTAGAAAAGAAGGGGGTGGCTCTCCAGATTCTCTCATGGAAGAGAGGGATGGATGCTGGTACAGAAATGGCAAACTGAACATACCAGAAAGCCTTTGTGGGGAAGTGCTAGGAAAATGTCATAATGATAAACTGGCCAGTCATTTCAGGTTTGTCAAGATCTTAAATTTAGTTCAGAGACAATTTTGGTGTCCAGGGATGAGGAAAGACATTTCTCAATACATATGACTTACCCAGGTTGCCTAATGGGGAAAAAATGCGCCGGGTGGGGGAACCTCCGGGACTATTGCAACCACTAGAAACCCATTCCAGACCCTGGTCTATGGTTTCTATGGACTTTATTATTGACTTTCATCCAAGCAAGGGGAAGACTGTGATTCTGGTGGAGGTGGATTTATTTTCAAAGCAAGCCCACTTTGTGCCGTGTTCTAAACTGCCCGCAGCAAAGAAGCTGGCTACTCTGGTTATGCAAAATGTGGTGCAACTGCACTCTTTCCCTGATAAGGTGGTCTTGGAAAGAGGATGTCAATTTGTTGCCAAGTTTTGGCAGGAGCTTCTGAAAGTGACCAGAATTGACCAAGGGCTTAGCTCCTCCTACCACCCGGAAACTAATGGACAGGCAGAATGCACTAATCAGATCTTGGAACAGTTCCTGAGGTGCTACATTAACCTTCAGCAAGATGATTGGTAGATTACCTGCCATACGCAGAGTATTGCTATAACAACAGAATCCACAGCTCTAGTGGAACATCCCCCTTCCAAGTAACGCAAGGGTTTGTGGGCAAACCGATGCCTATGTTGGAGGATAAATCCCCAGGAGGGGAAGGAGATTTGAGGGAATGGTGGACTAAAATAACTGCTCAGTGTGAGCTGGTGAAACAAGTCTTGGAGAAGGCTAAGCAGGACTATAAGATCCAAGTGGATAAGAAACATTCTGCCCCCTGGGAACTGGAACCTGGCAACACAGTGTATGTGTTGACTAAGAATTTTAGGAGAGAACAACCAAGCAAGAAGCTAGGTTGGAAGTATTTAGGACCTTTCAGGGTGATCAGATTGGTAGATTACCAATGATGTGACAGTGGAACTGGACCTGCCAAAGAACTTAAAGCATGTTCATCCGGTATTTCATTTCAGCCTTCTGAAGAAGGACCCTGGACCCGACAAGTGGCATCAAGAACCAGTGGATCCGCTGTCTATCATGGTTGGGGGCCAACTACACCATGAGTTTGACCAGATATTGGACTCTAAGTGAAAGAGACACACGTTGTTTACCTGATTCAATGGAAACATTTTGATAAAAAGTCATGCAGAATGGGTCAAATCTACTGATATTAATGCTGATAAATTGGTGAAAGCATTTCACAAAAAATACCCAGACAAGCCGGGGGGAAGTTAAGTTTGGGGGCAGGGGTAGGATGTCAGGGTCGTGGCCCCTGCCATAAGCTATACTTTACAAGCTTCATGGTCTAGCAGTTCCTGCCATACTTTAGGAACTTAATGTTAACTATTATGCTGGGTCTTAATATTTGTTGACATGCTGTATAAAATCTTGTGTGTAAAGGATCCTGTTAGCTGAGACGGCAGAGACTATGGGCCAAGCTACAAGTGACAAATGACACTTGAACGGCAAGTGAACAGAGTGCTCACACAGTGATCAAGTGGAGTGCAAGTGGACCGCAAGTGAACGGAGGAATGCATGTGAGTCTGTTCACTTGCCATTCAAGTGTCATTCGTCACTTGTAGCTTGACCCTATGTTATCTGACTATGTTGAACTTTTAGCGAGAAAAGAGCTGTTGCCATAGATACATAACCTTGACTTTATAAAAACATTCTCTTACCTCGCATTCCTGTAGATAGCGACTGTAGCTAGATTCCTTCCTATGTGTCAGACAGTAGCTTGCTAAAAGTTGCAATCCAGACTACCTCTTGCAATCAGACATGAGTCCATTGGTTTCAAAAGATTTACTGAATATAAGCAACCATTATAGTCCACTATCCAAGGTGCAATATCTTGGCTGGTACATGAGTATTGTTACGAATGACAGGCAAAGGTTAAGGTACAGAATAGCATACTCCTGCAGGCCCCATCCTCCCTCCATAGTTCTCAAAACAAACGGCTTGAGGCTGAGAAAGTGAAAGTTTCCCAAGGTTGGAAAGGTTGTAGTCATAACATTCCTCTTCACTAAGATAAATGCTACTGAGCCGCTTGCCACCTGCAAAAGAAGCACTTAAAACACTGACAGGATTAAAATGGAGTCTCTTTGGTTTGAACACACAAGAAACATAGTCAGAACATGACATTATGCACTACAGATAGATTCGCTGTAGATAGAAGGGGGGAACGGGGCTGTGCTTAAATGTCTATATATGCTGGGTATTGAGAACCAGACATTATTCCTAACAAAGAACATTTGGGATGCTGAACTGGGGATCATCAATAAATCTTTAACTCATGCAGTCTTGGACTCTTGCAGTGAAGCTAATTGAGATTCAACTGGCAGATCCTTAGAAATAGGAATATGAACTACTCATCCATCCGGAGAGTTGAATACTATTTCAAAACTCATGAGGAAGTGAGTTTTCAAGAAATGATAGGATAATAGTGTCCTTCATCAATTAAAACTTTTTTGCCCACCGGAAAGAAAAAGGGAATGAATACATAGAGATATATTGCTGTATAGCTCACAAAATGAGCATAACTCATTGTTGCTTAAATTTGTAAGAGGTGAAAACTTTGTGGTGTGTAGTGCAATTGTTAGAGTGTCGGCCTAGGACTAGGAAGGCCTGAATTCAGACTCCTAATCTGCAGTGAAGCTCTCTGGATGACCTGGGGCCAGCTGCCTTCTCTCTCATCCTAACCTATAACTCACAGGGGTTTTGTGAGCATAAAATGGGGGGAGGAGAACAATGTATGCCACACGTAGCTCCTCCTCCTCCTCCATGTCATTTATAGTCTGCCTTTCTCACTGAGATTCAAGGTGGATTACACAGTGTGAAACTAGTAGAGTCAATTTCAAGGACATTTCTATAAACAATGCCATAGGGTAAATAAACACAAGTTTACAAAGACATAGCATTAGTAAGAATCCAATACAGAGTTGAAGAAATGCTCAAACAGAACATAAGCAATTCTAGGGCTGACATAGGATCACATATTTAAAGCAACAGATTAAGGCAAGATAGTAGTGAAGTCTATGGGTGAAGTCTACAGTGGAGCATCTGAGACCCCTCCCTACAATACAAAAGCCTTTTTGAATCATTTGGTTTTGCATCATTTGTGGAAAGCTAGGAGAGTGGGGGCTCACTTGAGAAACAGAATGAGGAAGAGAACCTGCGCCATGGTGTGGTTAGAGTGTCGGACTGGGATTTGGGAGACCTAGGTTTGAATCCCCACTCTGCCATGGTAGCTTCCTGGTTGACCTTGGCCAGTCGTACTCTTAGTCTAACCTACCTCACGAGGTTGTTTTGAAGATGAGAACTGGAAAATGGTGGAAGCCCCATTGGGCCTCATTGCAGAGGAAAATGGGGGTATAAATGAAGTAAATGAGTTATCCTAGTCTCCCTGGGCAGAGAAGTGAGGAGTGGAAATCAAAGGCTTGTACAAAGTACACTGCAACTAAATATGTTAATTATAAGACTGCTACTGAAAAGGGTATTCCTGCATCCTGGGTGACGTACCAGTTTTTGAAAATCTCAAAATTTATGGCTCAAACTATACCTCAAATTTGAAAAATATTTAAATTTAGAAACATTTTGAATGCAAAATTCAGTTTAAAATATATGTGTTGAAAAGGGCAGAAAAGGACAACTGAATGATCATAGCCTTTGTTTTTGTGATCATGGTGTCTCCCCTGCCAGAGAAATGTGTTTTGGGGTTAGAAAACTGATGGCGAAGGGGAGGGTTTATAATTTCTAAGTGATATAAAGAGAATAGATAGAGATGTTTTTCTCCATCTGTGAGCTAGAGTGAACCCGAGCAATTAAGGATCTGGCAAATAAGCAAGAGGAAAGTAAGTTTAAATAGTTATGTATTTTTTTAAAAAAAGATGTGTAATATTGTTCAAGTGAAAACAAGGGCATTGTGTGATCCTATCCCAGGGTTGAAGAGGTAACTCTATGGCATCTTACAGTTTGCATAGTCTTAGACTGGCTGCTGAAATTATAACAAATCTGGTAGACCTAGATCCAAGCTAGGTTGGGTTTATTCAAAAGGATATGAGTTAGACTTTAGCCAGTCCAAAGAACTCAAAAGTAACTCAAAGTTTCCAGGCAGATTATGTTTTAATCCAGGTTGAGAAGGAATATTCTGTAGTGACTTGCATAAGGGTAGCTCCGGTGTAGCAAATAAGACCTAGACCTAAACTAGGATTAAAGGATTAAAATTAAAGGCCACACCTCAGGGTTTAACCAGCCAAGGCATATCTGCCATGAAGGTATATGAGTTCTGCCTCCGGCTTCTGAGAGTGTGGGGAGTTCTTTATGGCTCCATGCAATCTTTACTTTCTCTTTCTTGCTCCACGGAGCCAGGGTCCTTGACAGCCAGCTGAAGCTGGCCCGTAGTGTGCTACTCCTGAGAACCAAAGATAAGTTCATCTTTCTCACTGTCTGCTCTAAAACAATGTATCACTACAACCCCCAACACCCCACCCCCCTTAATGGTCCTCTTTCCCAAGGCGGGAAGATTCCCTATAACTAACATTGCTAGCCCCACATACGTCACTTCTGCCAATTCCCACTGTCGATGCACCTTCTACTGAATGGACCTCTAATAAAGTTACTTCATAGAATCATAGAATCATAGAGTAGGAAGGGGCCATACGCTTCATGTCCTACCCTCTGCTGCCAACTGGAACAGCTCCTTGCCCTCCTCCAAATGACAGCCTTTCCAATATTTAAAGAGAGCAATCATGTCCCCCCTCAACCTCCTCTTCTCCAAACTAAACATTCCCAAGGCCCTCAGCCTTTCCTCGTAGGGCTCACTCTCCAGACCCCTGATCATTCTTGTCACTCTCCTCTGCACCCTCTCAATTTTGTCCACATCCTTTTTGAAGTGAGGCCTCCAGAACGGCACACAATACTCCAGGTGTGGCCTGACCAAGGCAGTATAGAGAGGGGCTATGACCTCCTGCGATTTCGATTCTATGGGCCCTTTGATACAACCCGGGATTGGATTAGCCTTTTTTGCCACCGCATCACACTGACTGCTCATATTCAGTTTACAGTCCACTCTTACCCCAAGATCCCTTTCACATATACTACTGCCCAGAAGTGTATCCCCCATCCAGTATTTGTGCTTCCCATTTTTGTGGCCCAGATGTAATACTGTGCACTTGTCTTTGTTGAATTGCATCCTATTCACAGCTGCCCACTTCTCCAGAGTATTCAGGTCTTGTTGAATTTTAATTCTATCTTCTTGGGTGTTTGCTACCGCTCCCAGTTTGATATCATCAGCAAATTTAATGAGCAGCCCTTCCACTCCTTCCTCCAGATCATTGATAAAAATATTGAAATACTGAGCCCTGCGGCACCCCACTGGACACCTCCCTCCAATCTGATGAAATGCCGTTGACCACCACTCTTTGAGTGCGGTCCTCTAACCAGTTCCCTATCCACTGAACTGTCCTGTAGTCTACTCCACAGTCTTCCAGTTTGCCCATCAGAATGTCATGGGGGACCTTATCAAAAGCTTTACTGAAATCCAGATAAATCACGTCAACAGAGTTCCCCCGATCCAGTAAGCTGGTCACTCGATCAAAGAAGGAAACCAAGTTGGTCTGGCAAGATCTGTTAGGGACAAAACCATGCTGACTTCCCCGGATCACTGAGCGGTCCTTCAGATGCTTACAGATTGATCACTTTAAAATCCGTTGTAATATCTTCCCAGCAACAGAAGTCAGACTGACTGGCCTGTAGTTTCCCGAGTCATCCTTCTTCCCTTTCTTAACGATTGGGATAACATTTGCTCTTCTCCAATCTTGTGGTGCATCCCCAGTCCTCCAGGAGGCCTTGAAGATGATGGCCAGGGGTTCTGCAAGTTCTCTGGAAAGTTCTTTCAGCACTCTTGGGTACACCCCATCTGGCCCAGGGGATTTGTATTCATCCAGTGCAGCCAGATGCCTCTCCACAACCTCTCTGTCAATGTCAATTAGCCACCCAGGTGTCCTGCCACATTTTCTACTATCTCTAGATGTGCCTGAGTTCTTCAGGGAGAACACAGAGGCAAAAAAGTCATTAAGCATGTCTGCTTTTTCTCTGTCCTGCATCAGAGTTTCTCCATCTACTCCCAACAGCGGTCCAATTGCCTCTTTTACCTTGCGTTTGCTTCTCACATATCTGTACACCTTTTTCTTGTTGTAGCGAGCCCTCCTGGCCAGACCCAGCTCGTACTGAGCTTTGGCCTCTCTGATGGCTGATCTGCAGTACCTAGTAACCCTCATATACTCCTCTTTAGAGGTCTGTCCTTCTCTCCATTTCCTGAACATTTCCTTTTTCTCCCTTAGCTTATTCTGGAGCTCTCTGTGCATCCACATTGGTTTCTTGGAGCCCTTACCATGTTTCCGTCTTGCTGGGATAGTGAGGGCTTGAGCTTGCAAAAGCTCGTGTTTGAGAATGGCCCACCCTTCACTCGCTCCTTTCCCTTCCAGCACACTCCCCCACGGAATGACTTTCATCAAGCCTCTGAGTTCATCGAAGTTGGCCCTACGAAAATGTAACCTACAAGTCTGGCTATGAACTTCCTTGGCTCCCCACAGCAACTGGAATTCAAGAAGGACATGGTCACTTCCCCCTAAGGTCCCCACCACCTTCATCTCATCTACCAATTCTTCCCTGTTGGTTAATATCAAGTCTAGTATGGCCGAGCCCCTTGTAGCTTCCTCCACCTTTTGAAAAAGGAAGTTATCGGCCAGACAGGTCAGGAAATTGCGTGATTCATGACGCTTTGCTGAGCCTGTCACCCGGCACACATCGGGGAAGTTGAAGTTACCCATAATTACAAGGTTCTGATGTCTGGATACTCTGCCAATCTGTTCAAAGAGGGCAGCATCCATTTCTTCTTGCTGGTCAGGGGGTCTGTAGCAGACTCCTACAATAATACCCTTTGTCCTTCCTCCCCTTATTTCTACCCATATACTTTCCACCGGGCTGTCCGCCCCATTCTCCATAACTTCTTGACAATCAAGCCCTCTCCTCACATACAACGCCACTCCACCTCCTCTTCTACACTTCTGGTTTTTCTTGAACAACTCATACCCATCCACTAGCACATTCCAGTCATGGGAATCATCCCACCAAGTCTCAGTAATTCCTACTATATCGTAGCCCTCTGTTTGCAATAGAAGCTCAAGCTCTTCTTTCTTATTGCCCATACTTTGGGCATTGGTATATAGACACTTGTAGCCTTGTACCTTTGTTTGACCTTTCCTACCCAGGTGGGTCCCCACTGTGTTCACTTCGTCATTGAAATCCCCACGTTGATCGTCCCCTGTCCCTTGTGGCATCAGTTTAAAGCTCTCCTGATGAAGTTCTCCAGGTTCGTTCCAAACGTTTTCTTCCCTGCCCTTGAGAGGTGAAGCCCATCATGTGCTAGAAGGCCTTCTCTAAGAAAACCTATCCCATGGTCCCAGAACCCAAAGCGCTCCTGCCGGCACCACCATCTCAGCCAGCGATTCACCTCAAGTATGGTCCGCTCCCAGTGTGCTCCTCTTCCTGTGACTGGAAGGATAGAAGAGAATACCACCTGAGCCCCCAATGTCTTCAACTGCCTTCCAAGGGCTTCATAATCCTCTCTAATTCTTGCAACAGTATTCGAAGCCGTGTCGTTCGTTCCCACTTGAATCAGCACAAACAGGTACTTACCAGCAGGCTTGATGAGTTTTGGCAGCCGGTCGGTAATATCCTGAATTCTGGCTCCCGGCAAGCAACACCTCTCTCGGAATAGGGGATCTGGCCCAGAGACATGGCGTTCCATGTCTCCATACTTCAACTGGAACACCTGTGTGTTAACTGTGGAGAACTTGGGGACCTAACTGCCAGGGACTGAGTTTACATTTAAAGAGTTCCAAGCAGAGTAAAATAGTAGAGTCCAGTAGCACCTTTAAGACTAACCAACGTTATTGTAGCATAAGCTTTCAAGAGTCACAGCTCTCTTCATCTGATGCATCACCAGAAGAGAGCTTATGCTACATGCATCTGACAAAGAGAGCTATATTATTAGCTGGATGTTAAGTTCCCCTAGCACATGACTGCTTCTTGGTTTGTGAAACAACCCCATTTCTAATAGCCAAGGGCCATCCCCTGAGGAGATAGGCAAACGTACTCATTGGGGTCAGCCACAGATACAGTATTATGCCCGACAAACTTAGGAGAGCAGTCAGGTTTGTAGAAAAATCTTTTAAAAATAAAATCTTTTAAAAATAAAAACTAATTAGGGGAAGTACTCTTCAAACGATAAGTAATATCTGTGCATGTACAGACCCTGCAAAGGAAAGAGCCAGAGTTTGTGCAAAAAAATGGTGGTAATGGCCAACTGGAATCAGTGAGAAGAGCAAGTTTGCTTTGGCTTGCTTTCTTCTGTCCACCTGCTTCTCTCTCCCCCTCACTATGCCAAGCAGCGGTGAAGAAGTGAGCAAACCGGTAGGCAGGTATGGCAGGCAGGTAAGGGGAGAGAAACTATTGAGCAGATAGGCTGGTGGGGGAGGAAGGTGATACGTATCTGGGCAGGAGGGGGAAGCCTGGAGGTGAGTGTGTGGTGTAGGAGAGGTGGCATGTATATAGGAGATGGGAAAGAACCGAGTCACAGCACCACTTGAAACAGAACGAGCATTAATGATATGTGCTTTTGAAGACTAGGAAGAAAGGAGAGATAGTTAAGTGTTAAAGTTAAATAAATATCAGCTTTTGATTGCTTCAAATGGAAAATTGGCATATATTCCTATTATTTAGATTTTCCTCTTTTTATTTTATTTTATTATAGCTTTTTATATTTTACTTTGTTATAGTTTTTATAGCTTCACCGCCATGGTGAAGGTGTCATATTAGACTTTCTGTTTTTTTCCCAATCTCTTTGCGGTTTTTATTTTGTATTTTTTCCTCTTTTTCTTTTATTTTTTGTTTTTCTTTGTCTTCTTTCTTTTAGCTTCGTGTATTTTTACTTAGTCTTTTTTTCTTTTCTTAACTGTATGTTTTACAATTATGCTGGAATTTTGAATAAAAATTTTTTTTAAAAAAGGAAAGGGGAAGGAACCCAAAGTAGGTGAGGTGGAATGATAAGCTCCAGATAATGCCCGTTAGGAGGGGGTGGGGTACAATTCCCAGTGCTGTCTTGCCAAATGCCAGGAGATCTGGGGAGGGCAGTGGTTTGCGAGGATGTGATATCACTTCCAGGTGATTCTCTAGGCTGCCTCCCCTATTCTGTATAGTCTTTACCATTGAGACCTGGGGAGATTTCTAGCATGTCACTGTATGGAGGCCATTTTTTCTTCCGCTTCTCTGTTCCTCAGGGACAGGAAATTGGGGCTTGGGCTGGGTAATTCCTTACCCCTGGTGAGTACATGGGAGGCCTAGAGTGGGGATAGAATGGAATTTCACCTTCTTTGGGATTCCTATCAGGTCCCCACTGTTCGTATGTAATTTTATAGAAAGGAGTCAAATATAAATTATCCATCCAAAATATCCTGCTGGGACATCTTCCCAGATTTTCCAAACTGATTAAATGGTGAAACACTTGGACCAACTCTTGCCAAGAGTTAAGTCTCCTTGACTCTGGCTTCCATTACTGCATAGTTTGGCCGACATTTGCCACTAATGGGACCCTGGTTTGAGGAACAAAATGTAGACTCTCCCCTCCCTTCGTAGACCACCTGTGTCACATTGCTCTCTGGGCAAATAGTCAAATTTAGTTGCAAATTCCAACAAAGAAACTTTCTGCCTGTCTCAGATGCATCAAATGAATGCCCTGAAAGAAAATGAGTATTTTTTGTAATAAAGGCCAAATGCAAAAAACCAAACATTTGAGCTTCTGTGCAATGGAAGCACAATCAGGAAGAGAAGAATCCATTGTGTGCTGCAAAAGGTACCTCTCCGAAGGAAATATTATTCCCCCTGCTATAGTAAATGTAAGAAGATCAAAGGGTCGTCTTTTGTCTGGAACCTTTTATTGTATTTCCTCTTTGCTGCAGGATGGCCGTCGACTTGCTTGGAGGCAGCATAAGCCCCTCTGAGTGGTGCTTTGACCTAGTTAATCCAGAGCCGCCCCCCCCCCTTTTGCAATAAATCTTAATGCTTTGGTTGTTTTGTGTATGTTGAAAGGGTAAAACCAAAGCAAAATGAAAGCCTTTTTTCTCTTGGCCGTTTGTTCTTTTCTAATGGATTGGGGGCAGTCTGTCAGCTTCAACGGCAGTTGAGAAAGGGTCTAAATATCAGGGATATGGTCTCCTGTGCTCACTTTCTTTTGAGGGTTTTGCAAGATCACAATATAATTATTTCCCCATGTTTAAGGGCAAAATGACAAAATACAGCTTCTTGTATTGAATTCTCTCCCTCTTGAACATTCTGTGCCATGTTTTCATTATGTATTTTTCCAATCCCTCCACATCATTGGCTGTGCTTTGGGGGTGGGGTGCTGAAAAAAGGAAATGCATAACCTGATGATATTGTGATGAGACTGCAGAGATTCGCCCTGGCAAGCTGGAGAAAGATCCCATTTGGCCTCTTCTCACCCCATCTGGAAACATTTTATGCAAACAAATCACATGACTTATCTAACTCCAGGGGTCCCCATACTTGAATGCAAGATCAGGTTTTTTTCCAAGTATGCCATCTGTCCCCCCAAAGATGGTTGGTTTACATTCAAAGTTATATCCAGTAATTTGGGGTGTGGGGTGTGGTGGGGAGTATAACATTTTTAGGAGGTCATCTTACAGCATTGCTTTCCTTTGTAGTAAATACGGGTATTACATGTTACTAACAGGGATAGTTAATGCAAGAATGCCATTTTCAGTAGTGCATTGTAGTTCCACCCAAGGTCTTTGCAATTCCCAAAGTGGCTCCCCTCCCCAATCCTTTACTTCCAAAGTTTACCAGAGAACAAATTGGAAACACAAACCATTATTAGCTCTGAAAAATGGTACTGAGAGCGTTTAACTCTCCTTCTATTTCCAATAAGTATAGCTGTTCTTTTAAGGCCAGTTCACACCCATGGATACAAATTTATAACCAACTTTCATCATATATTATTTCTATTACACTTTTCTCTTTTTTTCTTGTAACAATAATCTACTTACCTCTCCACACAAATATCTAAACATCACAAGATGAAATTTAGACTGAGCAAAGATCATCAACATTTTCATAACCAGGCTCTACCTTTAAACTCCAGGAAGCAACATTGGACAGTGAAGAAAGCTGACAGGAGGAAAATTAATTCATTTGAAATGTGATGCTGGAGTAGAGTTCTGCAGATACCATGGACAACCAAAAAGACAAATAAGTGGGTTCTAGATCAAATCAAGCCTGAATTCTCCCTAGACGCTAAAATGACAAAACTGAGGATATCATACTTTGGCCACATCATGAGAAGACAAGATTATCTGGAAAAGTCACTAATGCTAGGAAAAGTGGAGGGCAGTAGGAAGAGAGGAAGATCTAAAACAAGATGGCTTGACTCAGTCAAAGAAACCACATCCTTGCAGGATCTGAGCAAGTCTGTTAATGATAGGACATTTGGAGGTCTTTCATTCATAGGGTCACCGTAAGTCGGAGGCAACTTGACCACACATAAGTACACACAACACAGCAACACTGGGACCCACTGAGCTTCAAGCACATGACAGGAAGTTGCATAAAATCAGCCTCCTGTGACAAGTAAGGAGGTGTCAGAGTTGTGACAGCACTATAGGATATGCTCCATACTGTAAATGAATGTGCAGCATTGGATGAACAACTAGTAGGTGGCCAGGTGGGGGAACAGAAAGAGAGACAAGAGAGTCTTCGAGGTGGCAGATGAGTGAGATTCAGGTCCAGGGGCACCTTAAAAGACCAACGAGGAGTCTCTGTACACGAGACAGTTGACACGTGAAGAACACGTGCCAGGAGATGTAATGGTAGCTAGGAACAGTAGTTTAAATAGACAGAGCCAGCAGCAGGGCAAAGGCTTTGCTATACACTGGAGCAGTGTGAAGGGGCTGTGAAATGCCAGAAGGGAAACTTCAGCCCATTAGAACCTCTCCAGGTCCAAGACTGACTCTGGAAGGCAGCTCCAGCCCATTTCAATTTCTCGCTGCCCTCTGGTTGAGATCCCACAGTTTTAGACTGAAGAGGTGAAAATGACAGAGCCTTTGGGAAGGAGAAGATGAAATTAACAAACCTGAGGAGCAATCTCCGCCTGCTCTGTCTTTTTAGACTATGCTTCCCAGCTAGCATTGCCTCTCCCGACACTTGACGAACACACACCAAGGTGTCCTATGTAGAGAGACAAAGTCTTAGCCAATCCTACTTCACAGGATTGGTGTGGATAAAACAAGGAATCAAGACCCATGTGCTCTGCTTGAAGCTCCTAGGAGAGCAAGGACAAGAATGTAGTGGATGAGAATGAAATCTCAAACATGTGTGTTCCTCATGATGGTGGGAATATGTGACTCAGCAAGTCCTTCGTCCTCTCCCTCTGTTAGTAGAAAGGCCAGTTCCACGATGCCAAGACCCTTGACTGGATTTCAGCTCCTTTGATATATATAATTTGAACAGGGAACAGTAGTGTGTACTCCTCCGTTTGTTTCATCTTATGTAAATTATGGTATCTTTCAACATAATTAGTGTGGGAAATCGCTAATTGCTGGTTTTGTCCTTTCCCCATTTTTATATGTGTATTCAGTTTTTCTGTAATTGTATCTTTCTCTTTGTAACTTTGTATTATGAAATTAAAGAGTCATTCTCTGGATCCATGTACAGTGGATGCTTCCATGTAATTTAGTTAACCCTCACAAACCGACGTAATGGTTTGTGGTCTTATTAACTGGAGCTTCGTAATAGGTTTGCCTTTAACAAATGGCAAGAGTTTTAAAATTCAAAGCTATTTCCCCTACCTCTCTATGTGTGTGTGTGGGTGAGATATGAAAAATTCTCAACTCAGCATCATGCCCAATGTCAGGTTCTGGCAGTTAGACCCCAATAGTACTTCACATCAAACACTCCAGTGCAGTGCAGTTAAAGTGGCTTCATTCAGAATCTATCAGTTCAGTGCACACGTGACTACAGCATTGGCAGAAGTGACGCGGGGATGGAGGGTCAGGCTAGTTACAGGGAAAGTTCCCGCCTTTTAGGATAGGGATGGTTAGAAGCCAAGGGGGGGGAGGGGGAGGAAAGAAAGAAAAAGTGATTTTAGTCCTCAGACTTCGCCTGGCATCCAAGGTCATTCTCCAGTCGGCTCCAGAAGTGAAAACAACCACCTGCAAGATAAGTGGAACAGCTACAATCCTAACTGCAAAAGGCATATCTCATATCTTCAGTACACAGTACAACATACACTTATCATAGTCTCAGAGGATCAGCATCCATTACAGAACACCTTCATGATAGATAGGTTAGCATGCATATCTGACATACTGTCCCCCCAAGGCCCCCTCCCACTCAAGAAGGACCCGGTTTCCCAGGATAGGTTCTGTGGAATTTTTGTACAAGTTTAGGGGCATTTACATCAGAGCTTTTACCCATTCTACATTGCTTTTATCAAAATGTACCCATTGAATCAGGTAAAACAGTTGATCCCGTTTTACTTTAGAATCTAGAATCTCTTCAGTTCTGTAGTGTGGCTGGCCATCCACCATCAGGGGAGGGGGAGTCCCCTGTCAGGGTGCCATTGATCTGGAGGAGGGGCTTTCTTTAGAAGGCTGAAATGAAAGACGGGGTGAACATTTTTTAAGTTCTTTGGGAGTTGTACTTCAACAATTACTTCATTTATTACCCTTACTACTGGAAAAGGACCTAAAAATTTCCAGCCAAGCTTCTTACTTGGTTGCTGCCCCCTTAGGTTTTTGGTGGATACGTACACAGCCCCCTATTTGTAATTTCCAGGGAGCAGTTCTTTTCTTGTCTGCTTGAACCTTGTAGTCCTCTTTGGCTTTCTCTAGGGTTTTTTGGATCAGCTCCCATTGCTTGTTAGTTTAGACCACCATTCTGAAAAGTCCCTGGATGTTGTGATGGTCGGGGTTTTAACAAATGGCATTGCTGTGCCTTCATAACCCTGGGCAGTCATGAAAGGGGAAGCTCCTGTTGAGCTATGCATTGCATTGTTATAACAATATTCTGCAAAAACAAGGAAATCCATCCAGCTGTCTTGTTGATAATTGATGTTGCAGTAAAGGAACTGTTCCAGCACTTTTGGTCTGTCCATCAGTCTGTGGATGATAGACGGAGCTAAGTCCTTGTTCAATTCCCACCATTCGCAGTAGCTCCTGCCAGAAGTTGGCAACGAACTGGATTCCGCGATCCAATATTATCTTATCTGGCAACGAGTGCAGTCTAACTATGTGTTACATGAACAAGGTGGCTAATTTCTATGCAGTTGGCAGTTTGGGGCAGGGAATGAAATGGGCTTGCTTTGAAAACAAATCTACCGCCACCAGTATCAGTGTTTCCCTTCGAGGGGGGGAGGTCAGTGATAAAGTCCATTGAGACAACAGCCCATGGTCGAGAGTGGGTTTCTAACGGTTGTTGAAGACCGGGGTGGTTCCCCCTTCTGGGCTTCCACATCAAACACACTTGACAAGTGGATACATACTGAGACATGTCTCTTCTTATATTGGGCCACCAAAATTGCCTTTGCACTACATGCATCGTTTTTAAATATCCAAGTGACCAGCCAATTTGGAATCGTGACATTGTTTCAACACTTCCCCTCTTAAGCTGGCTGGGATGTATAATTTGCCGTGTCTGTACCAGTTTCCATTTTCTCCTTTTTGTAGTTCAGTTTTTGGCACAGCATCTTCTTCTTTTTCCACTTCCCCCATAACTCTTTCCTCCCAGTCAGGAAGGTTTGGCATACTATTAGCCTTTGTTGCTTGTTTACAAGTAGTTACTGCCTCCCCCAATTGGGCTGGTGAAAACATTGTATCTATCACCTCCTCCTTTTGGCTTTCATGCTGGGACATGCACAGGAGAGTGTCTGCCAGGAAGTTAGACTTGCCAGGGAGGTGCTAGTGTAAAATTAAACTTGGAGAAGAACTCCGCCCAGTGTAGGTGTTTGGCTCCAAGTTTATGTGGGGTGCGCAGTGCTTCTAAATTTTTATAATCAGTCCAGACTTCAAAAGGCACTTTAGCCCCCTCCAACCAATGTCTCCAGGTACACAAAGCCAGCTTGACTGCTGAAGCTTCTTTATCCCATACCACCCAATGGTGTTCAGCTTCAAAAAATTTTTTTAACGCATAGGCACAGGAGTGTAATTTCCCATCATCATCTGCTTGCAAAATACCCCCGCCCATTGCCATGTCGCTTGCATCCACCTGCACAATAAACTTAGCTGGGGCCCCTTTCATTCGAGACCCATCCATCTGTTCAAACACGATGGGATGGTCTAATTTACACACGTTTAGCTCCAACCCGGTGACTAGGGCCAGGGGCAACCACGGCCCAAGTGCATCCAGAGTCAATTAACACCCACACTCGAATGTGGGTCCCCCTCCAGGGGTTAACTAAAGTCACTGGCATGTACAGTAAGGCCCCTTTTTGTCTCACCTCTTGAGGTTCTGATTCTTTCAGGACCTGTTGGCGGGGCCTCCTTACGACAGGTCGTTGTCATTAACCACCAGCTGGGTGGGAGTCTCCTCCTCCAATGGGTCTCTGCTCGACCCGTCTGAACCCTCCATTGCTTGGAGTATGGTTGCTATTTCACTTCTTTTCTTGAGGGCCTGTTTAGGTGGTCTGCCTGTCAGGGCTGCAGCTTTCTTCGTCACTTGGCTCCTCTCCACAGGTTTTCTTGGCCCTCCTGGGCATTCAGTGGCAAAATGCCCCACTCCTCCGCACTGTAGGCATAGGCCCTTCTTCATTCGAATGGCCCTCTCCATGTCCGGGGAGTGGAGACTTAGGGCTCTCCTCTCCTTCCCTCCTGTTCTGGAGGGGGGGGGGGTTCTTGGTTGGCCTCTGGTGCTGCATCTTCAGTAGCTTTACTACTTGCTCCAGGTTCTCCACCTCGCTGGTGAGTTGGATCCATCCCAGCAAGGTTCTGGAATCAATCTAGACCAAGAGCAGATCCTTAGTATTGAAGCTGCTGGAGAACCATTAACTGGATCCGTGCCCGGCTTCAGCATTACCAGATGGGAGCTTGGGGTGATCCTGGAGAGGAGGACATATTACGGGAGCGATCCAGTAACTACCACTTGGGAGTGGGTGCCCCGGGGGTCAACGTGCCAGCAGACTAGAGAAAAGTTCCTGGAAGAACTGGACAAGTTCCTCAGAAGGGGCTTGAGGCTGATCATTTTTAGCCACACTTCCCATTTCCTCATAACATGTTTTATTTAGTTACACACTTTGGGTGACTCTAAACCTCCCATTCTGCCTTTGAAGCTACTGGTTGACCTTGGGCCAGTCACTCACTCTTTGCTTCTCCTACCTCATAGGATTGGTGTGAGGATAAAGTGGAGGAGGGGAGAATAAGGTAAGCTGCTCCAAGTTCCAAAAAGCAGGTTATGTAAATAAATTTGGGGATTCAGGTCAGGGCTCTGCAAATGCTGTGATTATGCAGGGGTACGGGGAGGGGTGGGGGTAGAAGAATATGATATTGGCTGAAGAATTATGCTTCTAGAGGATTTCAGCATTTGTATTTTAAAATAAGCAATTTTCTAGTCCTTGTGACCATAAAGATATGTGTGAAATTAAGTGGCTAATGCCTGCTGAAATCTGAACATAGTGACTGAAAGGCATTTCTAGTGAACAGAAGAAAGGCTTATTAGAATTAAGAAAATATACAAATTTGCAAAAATAATTTCAGGCACAAGATTTGGACTGCCTAAGTACAGAGCACAGACAGCACTGATTTAGATCATGGATGATTCAGATTTAGATAATGCAGCATTCTGCGTTTTTTGATTGGCATTTGATAGCATATTCCTAGCCCAAATGAAAATCTATTAAGTGTTTTTACTAACTGCTTAGGCCTGATTAATAGGTTATAGTAATTGCTTTGTCAAGGTTCCTTGTCACACTGGCTCAGTAGCATCTCTAGAGTAACTACAGGATCTGGTCAGATGATGCAATTCCTTCCTGTGCTGGAATCTTGGGAAGGAAATACTTTGTCCATCATACAAACCCTCCTCTCTACAGATCTTATTGGGATAGCTTGAAGTGAAACTCAAATCATAGAAAAGGGAAGCTGTTATACTCCAATGAATTTATACAGCTTTCGATTGTATTTCTTCTTGTGTCTGATAGTGAAGGGCTGTCCCTCCAAGCAATTTTTTTAAAAAAAAACCCACAAAATTGGCCGACCATGATTACAGTCCTAGTTTCTATAACCATGAAACAGAATCCAGGACAGAGTTAGGCTATTAGAATGAGAATGGGTTTGGCTCTCAGGGGATCTCAGTTTTCTGGGATTTAACAAATAGGCTGTAATTTTCAAGAGATGCTGCCCTCACAAATTGGGGTATCTAGAGATAGTTGGCTGACCCAGCTCCAACCTTTTAGGCTGTCTTTAATTATATATATCTCAATTCTTTCCTACAAGTTGATGGTGCCATTCATTTCCTGTAAGAATGTTGGGAAAAACTTTTATTACCTCTGTTTGCCAATTCTGTAGTCTCCCTTCGTTCCTTGTCTGAGTAATAAATCAAGGCTTCAAATTTGGTGATCTTAGATGTTAACTGGTATTCTATAACCATTCAACAGTTCTTCCTTGCAAGAGGGGAGTCTTTTCTAGCCTGCTCTGAGAGTATGCCTCCAAGAAGAAGAAAAAAAGGAATCAAACAACTAATTCAGAGAATTATGGAATTTATTTAGAACAAATCTCTTTAAAAATTGTAATACAAAGCTCTAAGGAACCAAACTGTAACATATGGGAAAACATGTAATGCATAAGGTAAAATTCCAGAACTTAACTTTATTTCTAACAATACTAGTCCAGCAGAAGCAAAAGTAATAACATTTGAAATATATATTGCCATGCTACAACATAATATCTCACCAATTCAGGAGATCTGTATTGCAGAGAGAGATGTTCAGCTTTCTGGGTGGGGCACCTGCAAGCCAGAGCGGCGTGGAAAGGGGAGCAGTCTTCCCCTATCACTCCTGTCCTGTGTTTTTTTCTCAGTTCTGCGCCCATCTTTTATACCCTCTTGGGTGAGTCTGCCCACCTCTCTCATCCAATCAGATCCCTGGGATTTATCTCATTTTTGACAAGGAAAGTCCCATAATCAGTAAAATTCTGCAAAACAATTGTGACCTTACTGAATTTCCTTTGTTCTGGGACTTGGCTCTCCTGTGGTTACATAACTTCCCCCTTTCCCAGAACTATTCCTCCCTCTTGGATCATTTTAACTCATCTTGAATTTTCCCAAAACACATCACTATCAATCCTCTGGGTTATTTTGACCTATTCCCAGAGCCAACTATGTTTCCATTGCCACATCTCAAACCTTGTCTCTTAAATGAATAACATCTGTTAACTTAGTCATTACTTATATAACCATCTATCCTGACTAATACAAATATACCTTTGTGTGTATGTGAATATTCTTTTATATAAATACATGATCACTACATGATCCTATACCGCTATATATACGAGCATACACTAACATGTATATATAGATGTGTTCCATCACGAAGAGTCAATAAATGATTAACTGTATCATTTGTATCAATGAGCTTTTCAGCAAAATAGAGCAAGGGTCACAGCATTTTAGGTCAGTAACACGGTGGAATATGGCTTTATTATGGCATCAAATTCATGCAGGTTAGGCTCTACACTAAAAATGAATAAATGAGGTAGCAGCTTAAATAAACAACAATACTTGAAAAATACTAAAAGTTATAACTAATTCCCTATTCTAAAAAGTGGCCTGATCTCTTCTTCTTCTTCTAAGTTCAACTATTAACTTTATCTGGAAACCCCTGTACTTTCCTTATGAGGAATTATGTTTCCATAATCTCTCTAAGTTTATCCTAAAACCTTGAATGTGGGGATTTCCAATGCATGAATAAACAGCATGTTAACCTTTAAAACTTAAACCATCTGCAAAGGAGAAAGTAAACTACTAAAGTTGCGCCCCCCCCATCAGTCTTCCTCTCATCCTCAATTATCAAATTGAGTAAGGGTCTTGTGAAGATTTGCTAAAATAAAAAATGGAAGTCTGTATCCTTGCTCTCAGAAAAAACATGAACTCTCAACTCATGTTATTCTGAACATTTATCTCAGAAGGAAATCATAAATGATGTCAGCAAAAGGAAATAGAGTCATAGAAGCATAGAGTTGGAAGGGGCCATACAGACCTTCCAGTCCAACCCCCTGCCCAGTGCAGGATCAGCCTAAAGCATCTCTGACAAGTATTCATCCAGCCTATTCTTGAAAAGTGCCAGTGAAGGGGAGCTCACCACCTCCCTAGGCAGCTGATTCCACTTTTGAACTACTCTGACGGTGAAAAAGTTTTTCCTAATATCCAGCTGGTACCTTTGTGCATGTAGTTTTAGCCCATTGCTTCGCGTCCTACCCTCTGCTGCCAAAAGGAACAGCTCTTTGCCCTCCACCAAATGACAGCCTTTCAAATATTTAAAGAGAGGAATCATGTCCCCCCTCAATCTCCTCTTCTCCAAACTAAACATTCCCAAGGCCCTCAGCCTTTCCTCGTAGGGCTCACTCTCCAGACCCCTGATCATTCTTGTCACTCTCCTCTGCACCCTCTTGATTTTGTCCACATCCTTTTTGAAGTGAGGCCTCCAGAACTGCACACAATACTCCAGGTGTGGCCTGACCAAGGCAGTATAGAGAGGGGCTATGACCTCCTGCGATTTCGACGCTATGGCCCCTTTGATACAACCCAGGATTGAATTAGCCTTTTTTGCCACTGCATCACACTGACTGCTCATATTCAGTTTACAGTCCACTCTTATCCCAAGATCCCTTTCACATATACTACTGCCCAGAAGTGTATCCCCGATCCAGTATTTGTGCTTCCCATTTCTGTGGCCCAGATATAATACTGTGCACTTGTCTTTGTTGAATTGCATCCTATTCACAGCTGCCCACTTCTCCAGAGTATTCAGGTCTTGTTGAATTTTAATTCTATCTTCTTGGGTGTTTGCTACCGCTCCCAGTTTGGTATCATCAGCAAATTTAATGAGCAGCCCTTCCACTCCTTCCTCCAGATCATTGATAAAAATATTGAAAAGTACCGGGCCCAAAACTGAGCCCTGCGGCACCCCACTGGACACCTCCCTCCAATCTGATGAAACGCCATTGACCACCACTCTTTAAGTGCGGTCCTCTAACCAGTTCCCTATCCACCAAACTGTCCTATAGTCCAGTCCACAGTCTTCCAGTTTGCCCATCAGAATGTCATGGGGGACCTTATCAAAACCTTTACTGAAATCCAGATAAATCACGTCAACAGAGTTCCCCCAATCCAGTAAGCTGGTCACTCGATCAAAGAAGGAAACCAGGTTAGTCTGGCAAGATCTGTTAGGAACAAAACCATGCTGACTTCCATGGATCACTGAGCAGTCCTTCAGATGCTTACAGATTGATCCCTTTAAAATCTGTTCTAATATCTTCCCAGCAACAGAAGTCAGACTGACCGGCCTGTAATTTCCCAGGTCATCCTTCTTCCCTTTCTTAAAGATTGGGATAACATTCGCTCTTCTCCAATCTTGTGGCACATCCCCAGTCCTCCAAGAGGCCTTGTGTCAGGTCCAGTATATATCTTAACTATACTGACTCCATTTTCTAATGCTTTTAGTGTTTAAGTATTTTCTCCTCAGGTGCACCAGTTCCCAGGCAGCATTCCCACCAGAGGAGACTGTTTTGTCTAACACCGTTCCACTAGGCATTGGCCTTGAAGGAGAGCAGCTTCCCAGGACTGAAAGATGTTGTTTTGAGAACTGTGGGGGGAGGCTGTTCCAGATGGGTATTGTTACTCTGTATCCTATGCTTGCTCTTCATTGGTAACAATGATCATGTACCATCCTGAGTCTCCTATTCAGGACAGTGGACTATAATGGATCTTTTCTGCAATAAAGCTTCCTTTGCCAGACATTGGACTTATTCTTGCTTCTAAAGGGAATCTTGCAGAGAGTACCTTATCTAGCCACAGTCTGACATTTTGTTACCAATCATGTCTGAGTCGGGCCCAGCGGAATCCAAGGTTGTCCCGGACAGGGATCCTTTGTTTGATCCGTATGCGTCTCCCGACAATCAACCGGTGCAAACCCAAGACTCCCAGGAGCTGGGAGCAACCGGGAACGGAACCGGAGCCTCCACTTCTACCCTGCCTCTCATCGACTTCAGTACTCGGAACGAGACCGAAAGCAACCTTGGGGCAAGGCCGAAAGCAACCGCTCTCCCCTTGATCTCGGTACCCACCCCGTCGGAGTGGGGAGCCAGACCCCGAGAAACCAGAGAGCGCCGGGCAGGTGGACTCCATCCACGAGTCTCGATGGACGGGCGCCGAAGCCTAGAAACCGTCCCGGAACTAGATAGCAGCCAACCATGGCGATATTGGAACAGGACGTTTGAGCAGATGGAGGGGGACACGTCTCGCCGTGGCGCCCTGAGTTGGGATTATTCCGAACTTGCTCCGTGGAAAGAGCCAACGGAAGTCCCTGAACAAAGTTGGGAGCAGATACGAGGTCGCACCTATGCGGTAGATACCAGCATCTCGGCCGTGACGGGTATGGCCAAGGGAATTCTAGCCGCGAGGTCGCGAATAGTCCAAGGGGACCCTCCTCCGTGGGGCCCTTTCTCCCCGGTGAGTACAGCGAATGAAGGTGCCCTGAGCGAACAACCAGGGCCAAGTCGTATGCAACAATTAGAAGCTAAGCTGTTGGATATGGAAGAAAGTTTGGCTCACGCCATTCATTTAATTTCCTCAATGGGGGCAGGAGAAAGACTGTCTCCTGAAGAGATGGCGATACAGATAGCTACCCTTCAAAGGCCTATCCGATGGAGGAAGTTCAGCAGCGGTCGTCACCTACCAGCGAGGGGGGCACCTATCCTGGCGAATCGGGAGAACAACCCAAGGAACTTCCCACTCAGCGGGAAATTCCACCGAGAAGGGATCACCCGGTTGTGCCACCCGGTGAGACTCCCATCGAACCTCCTATCACGGGAGGGGATGTGCCGCCAGACGAGACCCCCGTTGAGAGGCCTACGGAAGGGGAGGAAAAGCCAAGTGATACACCGGTAATACCCCCCCATACTTCCCCTATAACGGTCCGGCCGGACCAAGCGGGAGCACCCGTGGCTCCATCCGGGGAGGGAGCCCCTGGTCAACCGCGCGAAACTGTTCCCGTCGGGCAACCTCCGGGAGATGGTCTACCAGCGCCAAAAGACCAGCCGATGCTTCCCAGAACAACAACGCCTGGGGGGGCAAGCCCGCGCGGCCTTCCACCCATTCGGCCTTCGCCGCTGCGGCCCCTTCCGCTTCGACCACAACTAACCCCGCCGCTGCAGCCGATTCGTTTGCCACTAGAACAGCCCATAAGACCACCTCCGAACCAACCGATGGGGCCTACACCACTACGACCCCGCCAACCCACCCCTCAGCGGCCGATCATTACTCCGCCGCACCGACCTCAACCGCTACGGCCAGCACCTCCGGCATTGCCACCAGCCCAGCCGAGAGCACCACCACCAGCCCAGCCGAGAGCACCACCACCAGCCCAGCCGAGGCCGCTACCCCCGGCTCAACCGGTGATGCCGCCGCCAGCACAACCGGGTCCCCCCATACCTCAAGTGCCATTGATGCTTCCGGCGGACTTCTACCCAGCACCGGCTCCGAGGCAAGACCTCCCAATGGGTTGGGTGAAACTGGACGCCGCTTTTGATGGGTATCCCTCCAAACTGGGCTTTTTTCTAGTGCAAGTCGTGCAATTCTTCAACCGGTGGGGACACCTCTTCGGCAGCGAGGCCAGCCAAATTGAACATCTCGGCTCCCGCTTACAAGGGAAAGCAGTGGACTGGTACGTAGGATTATATAATATCGGGGCCCCAGAACTCGATACTCTCCAGGGGTTGGTAGATGCTATTAGAGCACAATATGAAGACCCCTTAGAGGAAACCAGGGCCCGAACAGAATTGCAGGCCATTAAGCAGGGCAGCATGTCAGCGAGAGACTATATCACGAAATTCCGGCAATTGGCTGCCAAGTGCCCCAGGTGTGAGGAGTCCACAAAAATTATTATGTTCAAACAAGGACTTAATCCGAGACTTTTGGACAGAGCCCTCATGCAAGACAATCCCCCTACGTTGTTAGGTTGGATCCAACTTGTTTGCGAAGTGGAGAATCGCATTTTAGAAGTCCGTTTGGTTGAGCAACAACAACAAACGGGACAAAGAAGACCATTGACCTTACAGAAGGGAGCTCGGGGAGCTGGCTACGCCACCCGTGGAGCGAGAGATGCTAGATGGCAACAAGGGCTGTGTTTGCAATGCGGACAGGCTGGTCACTTTGCAGCACAATGCCCCTACCGGCCTGTGCAAAGACCTCCGCTTCAATTACGGCGTCCAACCCTTGCTCCGTTCCCTACGCTCCAACGCCCGACTCCAGCTCCACGAGCAAACAGAGGCCGCGGCGCTTCCCAAAGGCCAGCCTCAGAAAGGGGGCTGGAAGCGGAAGAAGTTATGGAATACGATCCCGCTTCCCCATCTGCAGAAGTCAATCCAGAAAGTCCCCAGTCGGGAAACGAGATGGATCTGTCGTAAAAGGGCCCAAACGACAGATCCGCCCTAAGCCCGTCCCTGCACGGAACCGGCCACCTGGGTCCATTTTATTCATGCCAGTGACTCTAATCAACCCAGAGAGAAAAATGCACATTCGAGTGCAAGCTCTTATTGACTCGGGTTGCTCAAGAGACATCATAGCCCCAGCTCTAGTCAATGGACTGGTCTTACCAACTCGGGATTTACAAAATCCAGTAATTTTTGAACAAATGGATGGTACCAGCATGAATCCGGTCACGACTGAAACCATCCCGGTGATCACAGGCATGGGACAACATTGGGAAAAGAGGTCCTTTGTCATCAGCTCTACTGCCAAGTACCCGTTAATTCTAGGCAGCAAATGGCTATGTGATCACAATCCCTACATAGACTGGGCTCAAGGATGTATTACCTTCAATCATGCCAACTGTAAAATTCACCGTTGGAATCAAAACTGGGGCGAAGACCCAACATACAAAGAAAAGGCCCTTCTCACCCAAGAAGAAGTCAACCAAATACCCGAACCGTACTGGCCTTTTCTAAATGCTTTCTCGGAGGAGGAAGCTGATACTCTACCCCCGCACCGACGAACGGACTGTGCGGTGGAAATTTTACCCGGAGCCTCATTGCCTAAAGGACGACTCTATCCCATGAGTCTCCATGAACGTGAAGAGCTCCGGAAATTCATCGACACCAACCTCCAACGAGGGTTCATCCGCCCAGCCTCTAGCTCCCACGCCGCTCCAGTTCTCTTCGTGAAAAAGAAGGATGGGGGACTCAGACTGTGCACGGATTTCCGAGGACTAAATGCAGTGTCCACCAACAACGCCTATCCTATACCGCTCATCCGAGACCTTCTCAACGTCGTGGCCCAAGGTAAGATCTTTACGAAATTAGATCTAAAAGATGCTTACTTCCACGTTCGTATCAAGGCAGGGGATGAGTGGAAAACCGCGTTTAATACGCCCCTCGGACAATATGAATACTTAGTCATGCCTTTTGGATTGACGGGAGCCCCGTCTGTATTCATGTCCATGATAAACGAAGTTCTACATGAATTTCTGTACAAAGGGGTGGTGGTGTACCTTGATGATGTTTTAATTTATTCTGACACCGAGGAAGAACATGTTCAAATGGTACAAAAGGTCCTGGCCACTTTGATGAAGAATAAACTGCCCATCAAATTGTCCAAATGTGAATTCCATAAAACCGAACTCACTTACCTTGGGTATTGTATCTCACAAGAAGGGTTGAAAATGGATCCAGCCAAAATACAGGCGATCCAGGATTGGCAAACACCCACCACCCGCAAAGAACTGCAATCCTTCCTGGGTTTTGCCAACTTCTATAGAGACTTTATAGCAAATTTCGCCCAAATCACACTCCCCTTAACAGAATTGCTGAAAACCAAAGATAAAGGGGACCAAGCCAAAAAACCCTCTGCTAAACTACAATGGACCCCCGATTGCCAAACGGCCTTCGAATGCCTTAAAAAGCAATTTGTAACGGAACCCATCCTCTCCCACCCCAACGAACAGTCCCCCTTCATAGTACAGGTCGACGCCAGCGATACGGCGATAGGGGGGGTTTTGCTGCAGAAGGGGGAGGATGGGAAATTGCGGCCTTGTGCATTCTTGTCTAGAAAATTCTCAGAGGCAGAAAGGAATTGGAATGTGTGGGAGAAGGAGGCCTTTGCAGTGAAAGCAGCTCTCACAAACTGGAGGCATTGGCTGGAGGGGGCGAGATACCCTTTTGAGGTCTGGACAGATCATAAAAATTTGGAGGCCCTCCGAAGCCCACGCAGACTGAATGCCAAGCAATTGCGGTGGGCGGAATTCTTTTCCAAGTTCAACTTCACCCTCAATTATCTCCCGGGCAAAACTAACTTTTTGGCAGACGCCCTGTCGCGCATGCCCCAACATAAGAGCAAACGGGCGGAGACTGTCGACACGGTCTTCTCGCCTAAGCAACTTGGGGGCGTGGTGACTACTCGCAGCCGTGCTAAGCAGCCCCTCCCGGCCGACCAAGAATGGAAATCGAAACTTAAAACTGAAGTGGAGAAGGAGGGGAATAAAGCTCCGCTAAACAAACTAACCCAATCCCCACAGGGGGATTGGCTAGCTGGGAGCAAGTTTTATGTCCCGGACAGCCTTAAGCTGGAAGTCTTACAGCGCTGTCATGATGCTCCCACTGCTGGACATTATGGGTACCTGAAAACTTTACACCTAGTTCAAAGACAATTCTGGTGGCCGGGCATGCGCAAAGACATTTCCCAATACGTTAGTTCATGCCCTGTTTGCCTCAGCGCCAAGACCAGGAAAGGGAAACCTCCGGGTCTCCTACAACCATTAGAAACGCCGAACAGGCCCTGGGAAGTAATCTCCATGGACTTTATCACTGATCTACCTCTTTCAAAAGGACATAATTGTATTTTAGTTGTGGTAGATCTGTTCTCCAAACAAGCCCATTTTATCCCCTGTACTGCTATACCCTCCGCTCGAAAACTAGCGGATCTGTTTCTAAAACACATCGTAAAATTACATTCTTTTCCGTCCAAGGTGATTTCGGATCGCGGCGGACAGTTCGTTGCCAACTTCTGGCGGGAGCTTTTGAAAATGTTGAATATTGAACAAGGTATCAGTTCAAGCCACCACCCACAAACCGACGGGCAATCCGAAAAAACAAACCAAATATTAGAACAGTTCCTTCGTTGCTACATCAATTTCCAACAAGATAACTGGGTGGACCTTCTCCCTTTAGCCGAATTCTCCTATAACAACAGTGTACACGCTTCAACGGGAGAAGCCCCCTTCAAAATTGTATATGGGACTCACTTCAATCCCTTCCCATTGGACGCACCCCCTCTCCATTCCTCTAAATCGCCAGATGTATCCTCATGGTGGGGGGAGGCGGTGCAGCAATGGACTATCATTAAAAGACACCTTGAAAAAGCCAAACTGGATTACAAAAAGTATGCAGATCGCCATCGTGTGGCCGAATGGGAATTACAACCAGGAGACCATGTGTATATTTCCACAAAGAACCTAAAGCTAGCTCAGACAAGCCGCAAACTCGCTCTGAAATTCTTAGGACCTTTTCCTGTGCGCAAGGTAATAAATAAAGTGACTGTTGCTGTAACATTGCCCAAGAACCTTCGCCATGTGCATGATACGTTCCATGTCAGCCTTTTGAAGAAAGCTCCCATCGACAACAAATGGCATATCAAAGCTCCACCCATTCCAACTTTAATTGACGACCAAATACACTATGAGGTGCAACAAATTTTGGACTCTAAAATCAAGAGAAATCAGCTTTTTTACCTCATTAGATGGAAGGACTTTGATTCTGGTTACGATGAATGGGTGAACTCTGCACATGTTCATGCTCCTAGATTAACCAAAGCTTTTCATACTCGCTACCCATATAAGCCAGGGGGGGATCTATTTTAAGGGGGGCAGAAATGTCAGGTCCAGTATATATCTTAACTATACTGACTCCATTTTCTAATGCTTTTAGTGTTTAAGTATTTTCTCCTCAGGTGCACCAGTTCCCAGGCAGCATTCCCACCAGAGGAGACTGTTTTGTCTAACACCGTTCCACTAGGCATTGGCCTTGAAGGAGAGCAGCTTCCCAGGACTGAAAGATGTTGTTTTGAGAACTGTGGGGGGAGGCTGTTCCAGATGGGTATTGTTACTCTGTATCCTATGCTTGCTCTTCATTGGTAACAATGATCATGTACCATCCTGAGTCTCCTATTCAGGACAGTGGACTATAATGGATCTTTTCTGCAATAAAGCTTCCTTTGCCAGACATTGGACTTATTCTTGCTTCTAAAGGGAATCTTGCAGAGAGTACCTTATCTAGCCACAGTCTGACACCTTGAAGATGATGGACAGGGGTTCTGCAAGTTCTCTAGAAAGTTCTTTGAGCACTCTTGGGTGCACCCCATCCGGCCCAGGGGATTTGTATTCATCCAGTGCAGCCAGATGCCTCTCCACAACCTCTCTGTCAATGTCAATTAGCCACCCAGGTGTCCTGCCACATTTTCTACTATCTCTAGATGTGCCTGAGTTCTTCAGGGAGAAAACAGAGGCAAAAAAGTCATTAAGCCTGTCTGCTTTTTCTCTATCCTGCATCAGAGTTTCTCCATCTACTCCCAACAGCGGTCCAATTGCCTCTTTTACCTTGCGTTTGCTTCTCACATATCTGTACACGTTTTTCTCATTGTAGCGAGCCCTCCTGGCCAGACCCAGCTCGTACTGAGCTTTGGCCTCTCTGATGGCTGATCTGCAGTACCTAGTAACCCTCATATACTCCTCTTTAGAGGTCTGTCCTTCTCTCCATTTCCTGAACATTTCCCTTTTCTCCCTTAGCTTATTCTGGAGCTCTCTGTGCACCCACATCAGTTTCTTGGAGCCCTTACCATGTTTCCGTCTTGCTGGGATAGTGAGGGCTTGAGCTTGCAAAAGCTCATGTTTGAAAAGAGCCCACTCTTCACTCGCTCCTTTCCCTTCCAGCGCACTCCCCCACGGAATGACTCTCATCAAGCCTCTGAGTTCATCGAAGTCAGCCCTACAAAATCTAACCTACGAGTCCGGCTATGAACTTCCTTGGCTCCCCACAGCAACTGGAATTCAAGAAGGACATGGTCACTTCCCCCTAAGGTCCCCACCACCATCTCATCTGCCAATTCTTCCCTGTTGGTTAACATCAAGTCTAGTATGGCCGAGCCCCTTGTAGCTTCCTCCACCTTTTGAAAAAGGAAGTTATCGGCCAGGCAGGTCAGGAAATTGCGTGATTCATGACGCTTTGCTGAGCCTGTCTCCCAGCACACATCGGGGAAGTTGAAGTCACCCATAATTATAAGGTTCTGATGTCTGGATACTCTGCCAATCTGTTCAAAGAGGGCAGCATCCATTTCTTCTCACTGGTCAGGTGGTCTATAGCAGACTCCAACCATAATACCCTTTGTCCTTCCTCCCCTTATTTCTACCATATACTTTCCACTGGGCTGTCCGCCCCATTCTCCATAACTTCTTGACAATCAAGCCCTCTCCTCACATACAACGCCACTCCACCTCCTCTTCTACACTTCTGTTTTTTCTTAAACAACTCATACCCATCCACTAGCACATTCCAGTCATGGGAATCATCCCACCAAGTTTCAGTAATTCCTACTATATCGTAGCCCTCTGTTTGCAATAGAAGCTCAAGCTCTTCTTTCTTATTGCCCATACTTTGGGCATTGGTATATAGACACTTGTAGCTTTGTACCTTTGTTTGACCTTTCCTACCCAGGTGGGTCCCCACTGTGGAGCTGCCACAGGCATTCTGGGGGAGGAGATGGGTAGCCCCGCCAAGCATCAATGAGCAGGCAGCCCAGAAGCTGGCCAGGGCAGCTCCTCATGAGCAAGGCCAGGCATGCTCAGAAGCACAGAAGCCGGCTGGGGCAGCTCCTCATGAGGAAGGCCAAGGAGACCTCAGCTGGGGATGGCTCGCATTCAGCCCCACCCTGCCAGCAAGGCAAGGAAGCCAGGAAGGGATTAGTGGTAGGAGGGAAACACCTGAGGGAAGGCACAGCTGGGCCAAGTCAGGAGAGGGAACAAGCCTGGAAGGAGGGCGGGACGGGGAAAGGAAACCCTATATAAGGTGGCTAGGAAGAGCTCTGAGGAAGTGGGTGTGAGTAAGGAGTGATGATGTGGAGTGAGAGCAGTGCAATGCAAGAGTTGAGGCTTGGAGGAGAGTTCTGGAAGGAGGAGATGATGGAGGATGCAGAGGGTAAGCAGACCAGGTTGAGCAGGCCAGCGAGTGGACTGAGAGGGAGTCTGGGTGATGTATACCGCCCCTCCTTCCACAGAGCAGGGTCCTGCAGTATCCCTGGCGCTCCTCTGATGTCAGGGCTGGCCCAGCTGGGGCCCTGCCCGGCAGCAGCAGCGACAAGCCCTGACAACTACCACCTTCTGTTTTTTTCCACTTCCATGAGGCCCCATGTCTTCTGCACTCCCTCTTCCAGATCTTTGCGCTTCTCCTTCCACTGTCACCTCTGTCACCATCTCTAGCACTTCAAAGCGATTCTTGAGCTCAAGTGGACCAGAGCATCTTCTTCGTTGACGCCTTTGGGTTTGTACTGTAGATCTGAGAGGAGGCTCAGAAGGGAGATCGACTCTTTCTCCTCCTCCTCGACTTTCCTCTTCTTGGCTGTGCGGAGCCCCCAGGCTGTTGTCAATAAAATCCTCTCCCTCCTTGATCTCCTGAAGGGTGGTGATCCTTTCCTCCAGGCTCTGAACCTTTTCTTCCAAAACTCTGACCAGCTTACACTTCTGGCAAGTGAACTCTGTCTTCTCTTCTGGGAGGAAAACAAACATGGCACACACCATGCAGGTGACTGCGAAGGGGGCTTCAGTAGACATGATTGCCTTCCAAATATACCTAGAGTACTTCTAGCTTCAGCTCTCCACCATGTGCTCTTGCCTCAGCTCAGGTGCTTCTGCTCTGCCTCTGGCGAGGAGGAGCCTTTTTTTTCAAAAGGTCACTTCCTGCCTAGCCCAGCAGGGCCCCAGGACACTAGGGGGCGGGGCTTGTAACCAAGAGCCACAGCAACCAGCTGCAAACAACAGCAATTCACTCAGCCCCCAACAGCCTCACACAGAACTTAACCAGAACCACTCTCTAGCAAGCTACCCAGAACCACTCACCCTCAGCTTCTCACACAGTAGCTAGGAAAGGCAAAAGGCAGAAAGACAACAAACCCTTACCTTCTAGCTTCAGCTCTCCACCATGTGCTCTTGCCTCAGCTCAGGTGCTTCTGCAGAGTATTCTCATAATCTGTGTCCAACTGCCAAAAATCTGAGCCACTTAATTGTGTTCAAGATTCTTCATGGTCCAACTGCAATCCAAACTTTCCAAATCGCACTGCTTTTGGCTTCAATAATTGCTGTTGGTTTTTGGCAGAACATCTGTCTTTTAAACAAAGGCCATTGTGAAATATCAGAGTTCAAACAAAAAGGCTGTTACAAAACTTTTCTTCCCAGCAAACTTAGCTCTTCAGCCATGTATCAAAGGGAGCATGGATTCAAACAGGCCCATGGATTTACCTTTCACAGGTCTCAACAGGTCTCAACAAGAAGCAGAAAAGGTTTATTATGAGAAGTTCTCAGATAAGCCTGATGAACATGCTATTACAGCAGACTGCATGCCAAAAACCAAGTGGCACTTACATTTATGATACAAGTAAACAACAGTTGCTTACAGTAGAGAGGATTATTACAAGAATACATAAACAGTCAAATGAATGTCTCATGATGTTCAGAACATGATAGATTGACAGGTCAAGATTGTTTCCTTTCAGGTCATATAACATAAACTACCAGAAAGACTCTGTGGTTGTCTCTACATTGCTGAGGAAGAACATCCCCAAGGCTAAGAACAGGGCAGGAAGGAAACATATATAGCCTTCATTTGTTCTCAGAGTGCGAACTGGCTTTGAACAGCAAGGCCTACATTTTATTATAACCAAAATACTGGCTGGAATGAAAGGTGATAGGCACACAGGGAGAAGTGTTGTTTAGTCAATTTAGACCACACATATAGAAAACAATAGAGCATCCTAAAAATTCCCTAACAGAGAAAAAGCAAAGTTCTACATTGATGAGGAGGATAGGCAAACCTGTCTCTCTGCTCTTGAAACTGAAGAACTGAGCCACCATTGTGAGGAACCTGAGAATTCAATGTATCTTTGGGTATAGCTATACATTAGACCCTGTGGAGAGATCTTTGCAATACATCAGCTCCCTTCCAGCCTTGCACTATCAAAATCCTGGTTGCTTTGTAAGTTAAAAGAATAAAAATCTGTTGGGATGAATTGTAGCAAAATGCGTTGCAAACTGAGGGCTTATTTTGAAATGAAGCTTGTCACTGTGTGTGTGGATGCCTTTGATCTTGATCAATGGCTGTATCTTGAAATGATGGTTCTTTTTCTGGAGTGGGGATTTTAACGTCGCTGCAAAATTGAAAGCTCTGAATCATTAAACTGCATTTTACTTAAATTTTAAATGACTGAGTTGTTACTTGAGAAGATTAACTTTAAATCTCTCCCTCCTTTGATCTCTTTTTTTGTGTGCTTCAAATGTTTATTTTTAATGTAATGTTACTATTTCTTTCCCCATGAATGTTCATAACATTTTATCCCAACAGCCCGTGAATTCTTTTCCAGTTTGCAAAGAAAATAATAAGGACCAAACCAGATAGCAAAGAATGTGTTTCAAAGTAAGGCTATGATAATATTTTTTTTTAAATGGTGGGTTTCTATATTCTGAAGAATAAAAAAATTGAGTAAAAGAATTAAAGAAGCGAGAAAAGAGGGTGGGAGCTGGCAGGCGGGCAAGTTCTTTTGTGAGTAAAGGTTCTTCTGAGGGGAATAGGCGTGTGCCCTGCTCCCTTTAGGTGATAGGCTGTGGCTCTGTGGGAGAATACTTGCTTTGCATTCCCTCTGCTGCTCAGTCTTTTCCTGGGTCTCCTTAGACACAGACTTGTGACTCATTAGACACCTACTAGACTTGATATTAACCAACAGGGAAGAATTGGTAGATGAGATGAAGGTGGTGGGGACCTTAGGGGGAAGTGACCATGTCCTCCTTGAATTCCAGTTGCTGTGGGGGGCCAAGGAAGTTCGTAGCCAGACTCGTAGGTTAGATTTTCGTAGGGCCAACTTCGATGAACTCAGAGGCTTGATGAGAGTCATTCCGTGGGGGAGTGTGCTGGAAGGGAAAGGAGCGAGTGAAGGGTGGGCCATTCTCAAACACAAGCTTTTGCAAGCTCAAGCCTTCACTATCCCAGCAAGACGGAAACATGGTAAGGGCTCCAAGAAACCGATGTGGATGCACAGAGATCTCCAGAATAAGCTAAGGGAGAAAAAGGAAATGTTTTCAGGAAATGGAGAGAATGAAAGACCTCTAAAGAGGAGTATATAAGGGTTACTAGGCACTGCAGATCAGCCATCAGAGAGGCCAAAGCTCAGTACGAGCTGGGTCCGGCCAGGAGGGCTCGCTACAATAAGAAAAACTTGTACAGATATGTGAGAAACAAACGCAAGGTAAAAGAGGCAATTGGATCGCTGTTGGGAGTAGATGGAGAAACTCTGATGCAGGATAGAGAAAAAGCAGACAGGCTTAATGACTTTTTTGCCTCTGATTTCTCCCTGAAGAACTCAGGCACATCTAGAGATAGTAGAAAATGTGGCAGGACACCTGAGTGGCTAATTGACATTGACAGAGAGGTAGTGGAGAGGCATCTGGCTGCACTGGATGAATACAAATCCCCTGGGCCGGATGGGGTGCACCGAAGAGTGCTCAAAGAACTTTCTAGAGAACTTGCAGAACCCCTGTCCATCATCTTCAAGGCCTCCTGGAGGACTGGGGATGTGCCACAAGATTGGAGAAGAGCGAATGTTATCCCCATCTTTAAGAAAGGGAAGAAGGATGACCCGGGAAACTACAGGCTGGTCAGTCTGACTTCTCTTGCTGGGAAGATATTAGAGCAGACTTTAAAGGGATCAATCTGTAAGCATCTGAAGGACTGCTCAGTGATCCATGGAAGTCAGCATGGTTTTGTCCCTAACAGATCTTGCCAGACCAACCTGGTTTCCTTCTTTGATCAAGTGACCAGCTTACTGGATTGGGGGAACTCTGTTGATGTGATTTATCTGGATTTCAGTAAAGCTTTTGATAAGGTTCCCCATGACATTCTGATGGGCAAACTGGAAGACTGTGGACTGGACTATAGGACAGTTTGGTGGATAGGGAACTGGTTAGAGGACAGCACCCAAAGAGTGGTGGTCAATGGCGTTTCATCAGATTGGAGGGAGGAGTCCAGTGGGATGCCGCAGGGCTTGGTTTAGGGCCTGGTACTTTTCAATATTTTTATCAATGATCTGGAGGAAGGAGTGGAAGGGCTGCTTATTAAATTTGCTGATGATACCAAATTGGGAGGAGTAGCAAACACCCAAGAAGATAGAATTAAAATTCAACAAGATCTGAATACTCTGGAGAACTGGGCAGCTGTGAATAGGAAGCAATTCAACAAAGACAAGCGCACAGTATTACATCTGGGCCACAAAAAGGGGAAGGACAAATACTGGATGGGGGATACACTTCTGGGCAGTAGTATATGTGAAGGAGATCTTTCGGTAAGAGTGGACTGTAAACTAAATATGAGCAGTCAGTGTGATGCGGTAGCAAAAAAGGCCAATTCAATCCTGGGTTGTATCAAAGGGGCCATAGCATCGAAATCGCAGGAGGTCATAGCCCCTCTCTATACTGCCTTGGTCAGGCCACACCTGGAGTATTGTGTGCAGTTCTGGAGGCCTCACTTCAAAAAGGATGTGGACAAAATCGAGAGGGTGCAGAGGAGAGCGATGAGGATGATCAGGGGTCTGGAGACTGAGCCATATGAGGAAAAGCCTTGGGAATGTTTAGTTTGGAGAAGAGGAGATTGAGGGGGCGGGGCTTGTAACCACGAGCAACAGCAACCAGCTGCAAACAACAGCAATTCACTCATCCCCCAACAGCCTCACACAGAACTTAACCAGAACCACTCTCTAGCAAGCTACCCAGAACCACTCACCCTCAGCTTCTCACACAGTAGCTAGGAAAGGCAAAAGGCAGAAAGACAACAAACCCTTACCTTCTAGCTTCAGCTCTCCACCATGTGCTCTTGCCTCAGCTCAGGTGCTTCTGCTCTGCCTCTGGTGAGGAGGAGCCTTTTGTTTCAAAAGGTGCCTTCCTGCCTAGCCCAGCAGGGCCCCAGGACACTAGGGGGCGGGGCTTGTAACCACAAACAACAGCAACCAGCTGCAAACAACAGCAATTCACTCAGCCCCCAACAGCCTCACACAGAACTTAACCAGAACCACTCTCTAGCAAGCTACCCAGAACCACTCACCCTCAGCTTCTCACACAGTAGCTAGGAAAGGCAAAAGGCAGAAAGACAACAAACCCTTACCTTCTAGCTTCAGCTCTCCACCATGTGCTCTTGCCTCAGCTCAGGTGCTTCTGCTCTCAACTCAGGTGCTTCTGCTCAGAAGCACAGATCGATTCCTTACACTGCTTGTGAAATATTCCTCCTGATGGTAAACTGTGATTTATAATTAATATATTTTGGTCTTTCTGCTGGCTTATAATATTAAGTATTACACATTAGAAATCTGAAGTATCCAGATTTCTAATATGAAATCAAAATGCTCTTGTTCCCAGCGCTGGTATTTCAAACAGGAAAAGGACATTTGTGTCCTATATTAGTAGTAATTTGGCAAGTGCAGTTCCATTCCAAATTTGGAGGGAAAGTAGGGTTGCCAGCTCCAGGTTAGGAAATTCCTGGAGAATTTGGAGGTGGAGCCTGGAGAGAGTGGGATTTGGGGAGAGCTCTCAGCAGAGTACAATGCCAAAGCAGCCATTTTCTCCTGGGGAACTGTTCTCTATGGAAATTGAACTCAAAGAGTGGCAAGTTCACCTTCAGGAAGACTCTCCAGGGGAGCAGGCGCGTATAGTGAGGGCTGACAGTGTTGCCTGCCTGGGAAAAGATGTGCTCACTCTGCACCCTCATCAGAGAGCACGAGATGAGCCTTTCAGCCTCAAGAGAGAGGTCTGGCCAGGCTGCCTTTCTTGGTCCAGTAGCTGTGAGGACCGGTGGAAAACAACTCACAGGGCTTCACAAGGTAGATCCTTATGCCTCCACTGAATCCTTGCTCATGTGCCTCATATTCTCAGAGGGAATAAGTGCTTCCCTGAGGCTCTCCATCCCCAGGGACGTTTCAGGAGTGGTTGAGGGAGCAACCATCTAAGAAAGGGTGGTTTGGGGAATGGAATAGCTGGTCCCTCCCATCCAGGGCTTTTTTTCTGGGAAAAGAGGTGGTGGAACTCAGTGGCTTGCCCTCGGAGAAAATGGCCACATGGCTGGTGGCCCCGCCCCCTGATCTCCAGACAGAGGGGAGTTGAGATTGCCAATCTCAACTCCCCTCTGTCTGGTGATCAGGGGGCGGGGCCACCAGCCATGTGACCATTTTCAAGAGGTTCTGGAACTCCGTTCCACTGTGTTCCCGCTGAAAAAAAGCCCTGCTCCCATCCATCCCCTCTGCTGGCAGAGTGCCCCTCCTGGCCTGCATATGCTGTCAAGAGGGCTCGTCTCTCAGTCTGGTGAGGTTCCCAGCCCTCTTGGCAATGCTGTCCTTGATGTGCAGGTTGCCCATGGTTGCCAACATGTATGGCTCCTTCTCAGTGAGAGGTTGTGTGGGGGACTTGATGCCTCTTGCAGCCTTATCATGAGCTTGCCCTCTGCTGGAACAAAGTCTGTACATTCTGTGTCTGGGTCCAGGAAGGAGGCCATTTTCCTCCGAAGCATCTGAACCAGAGGAATGGCCAGACTTAGGGTGACCATGTCGGATGAGACCACAACGGTGAGGTCCTTAATGATCCTAAGGGCCTCCACCATCTGCGAGATGGTCAGCTGATCCTCTTGGCTGAACGGTCTCTCTCCCCTCCAAGGATTGCTCTCAGAGAGCCACATCATGGTGGCGGCCTCCTGCTCCACCAAATGCTTGAGTGTGACATGAGTGGTTTTCCAGCAAGTGACAATGTCACTGATCAGGAAGTGCTCTGGCATGCCTGCCCTGTCTTGCTTTGGGGGCAGTTGCTGAGTTGCTTTCACAGTGTGCGAGAAGTGACCTCTGATGTGACAGCACCTCAGGAGGAAACACTGGAACTCACAAGATTCAACATCCAGTCCAGATTCCTCAGGACAACAGAGACCCAGAGGATCCTTCCCCACAAGGTGAAGTTTGTTGGCTGCAAAGTAAATACACTTGATGCCACTTGCTCAGCTGCCAGCTTGATGTCTGAGCCACCATTGGTCTCCATGTATCCCATGCTGCCATCACTGCCTACCAGCCTCTTGATGGTGGCACCAAAAAATCTACCAACCCTCTCAAAACACTTGGTCAAAAATCATATATTTTTTAATATTTGTACTCTGACAAATATCTACTATAAAAGCTTGTTAATTGTTTTGGCTCTAATGTGTCCTGGACATGAAAAAGTCTCCTTTTAAAAAGCCTTATTTAGGTAGGTGCTATTAACCAACTACAGTAGGAAGAAGCTTACTTTATTTCAGGAATAAAGCAATTCCCTGAAACCCAGATTATGGGGTCATCCTATGGCAGTACAAACACGAGTTCTAAAGCACCTTGCCTGGCTTCATTGGAGCCAAGAGACCAGGGCAAGACAGAAGCAACCTAGGGTTTTTGGGTTTTTTTTTTACTGGCGGGAGGGTGCTATTTACCTATTTGACTATATCACACCAGAATGTTTCTTATGCCTACACAAGCCTCTTAAGGAGAAAACTCAATTGATCCCTATAAGTTAAAATTAATTTGTGCTGTACTTAGCCTACATTAAAAAGGTATGATCTGCCACCCCGCCCACCATGATGGTACTGCCTTCCGCTGTCTTCCTGAGCGTAGCTGGGGCAGTTCTCCCTTGGCCTCAGACTTGGGCAGGGGAGGGGGTTTCACCACCTGGTTCCTCCTCCTGCCCGCTGTGCTCTGACACACCACTTGTTTGGTCTCTTTGTGAAGCCAGCACTCTGCTCCATGGCTTCCCTGGGAGTCTCCCTTATTTTGCACCCTTCCAAACCCTCTCCTCTTAGGCAGCCAATCTGCCCTCCTGCTCCCTGTGCCCTAATCCCTTCACGCCTTCCATAGAATCATAGAATCATAGAGTTGGAAGGAGCCATACAGACCATCTAGTCCAACCCCCTGCCCAGTGCAGGATCAGCCTAAAGCATCTCTGACAAGTATTCATCCAGCCTCTTCTTGAAAACTGTCAGTGAAGGGGAGCTCACCACCTCCCTAGGCAGCTGATTCCACTTTTGAACTACTCTGACAGTGAAATTTTTTTTCCTAATATCCAGCCGGTACCTTTGTGCATGTAGTTTTAGCCCATTGCTTCGCGTCCTACCCTCTGCTGCCAACTGGAACAGCTCTTTGCCCTCCTCCAAATGACAGCCTTTCAAATACTTAAAGAGAGCAATCATGTCCCCCCTCAATCTCCTCCAAACGAAACATTTCCAAGGCCCTCAGCCTTTCTTCGTAGGGCTCAGTCTCCAGACCCCTGATCATTCTTGTCGCTCTCCTCTGCACCCTCTGGATTTTGTCCACATCCTTTTTGAAGTGAGGCCTCCAGAACTGCACACAATATTTCAGGTGCGGCCTGACCAAGGCAGTATAGAGAGGGGCTATGACCTCCTGCGATTTCAACGCTATGGCCCCTTTGATACAACCCAGGATTGAATTAGCCTTTTTTGCCACCGCATCACACTGACTGCTCATATTTAGTTTACAGTCCACTCTTACCCCAAGATCTCTTTCACATATACTACTGCCCAGAAGTGTATCCCCCATCCAGTATATGTCCTTTCCATTTTTGTGGCCCAGATGTAATACTGTGCACTTGTCTTTGTTGAATTGCTTCCTATTCACAGCTGCCCACTTCTCCAGAGTATTCAGGTCTTGTTGAATTTTAATTGGTATCATCAGCAAATTTAATGAGCAGCCCTTCCACTCCTTCCTCCAGATCATTGATAAAAATATTGAAAAGTACTGGGCCCTAAACCGAGCCCTGCAGCAACCCACTGGACACCTCCCTCCAATCCGATGAAACGCCGTTGACCACCACTCTTTGGGTGCAGTCCTCTAACCAGTTCCCTATCCACCGAACTGTCCTATAGTCCAGTCCACAGTCTTCCAGTTTGCCCATCAGAATGTCATGGGGGACCTTATCAAAAGCTTCACTGAAATCCAGATAAATCACATCAACAGAGTTCCCCCGATCCAGTAAGCTGGTCACTCGATCAAAGAAGGAAACCAGGTTGGTCTGGCAAGATCTGTTAGGGACCACTATGGATCACTGAGCAGTCCTTCAGATGCTTACAGGATGACCCTTTAAAATCTGTTCTAATATCTTCCCAGCTACAGAAGTCAGACTGACCAGCCTGTAGTTTCCCGGGTCATCCTTCTTCCCTTTCTTAAAGACTGGGATAACATTCACTCTTCTTCAATCTTGTGGCACATCCCCAGTCCTCCAGGAGGCCTTGAAGATGATGGACAGGGATTCTGCAAGTTCTCTGGAAAGTTCTTTCAGCACTCTTGGGTGCACCCCATCCGGCCCAGAGGATTTGTATTCATCCAGTGCAGCCAGATGCCTCTCCACTACCTCTCTGTCAATGTCAATTAGCCACTCAGGTGTCCTGCCACATTTTCTACTATCTCTAGATGTGCCTGAGTTCTTCAGGGAGAAAACAGAGGCAAAAAAGTCATTAAGCCTGTCTGCTTTTTCTCTGTCCTGCATCAGGGTTTCTCCATCTACTCCCAACAGTGGTCCAATTGCCTCTTTTACCTTGCGTTTGCTTCTCACATATCTGTAGAAGTTTTTCTTGTTGTAGCGAGCCCTCCTGGCCAGACCCAGCTCATACTGAGCTTTGGCCTCTCTGATGGCTGATCTGCAGTACCTAGTAACCCTCATATACTCCTCTTTAGAGGCCTGTCCTTCTCTCCATTTCCTGAACATTTCCTTTTTCTCCCTTAGCTTATTCTGGAGATCTCTGTGCATCCACATCGGTTTCTTGGAGCCCTTACCATGTTTCCGTCTTGCTGGGATAGTGAGGGCTTGAGCTTGGAAAAGCTCTTGTTTGAGAAGAGCCCATCTGTGTTAGTTCCCTTGTGATAGGTTGAGATCCTGCCGCTCTTCTGAGGGCCTCACCTTCCTCCCTGGGCCTGGCCCAAAGCCTTGGCTGAGCTCTCCATTGATCCGAGCCCCACCCCCTTGCCGTGGATCCCTCTCCCTTTATGGCTTGTGCCCTTCCTGTCAGCATCCGGCCTGGTCTTCCTCCACCATCCTCACTGCCGGCCAACATCTCCCCTTCTTCTTGCCTCGGCTGGGGAGGGCATCTGCGGGGGGCTGAGGGCGCCACCTGCCCCAGGAGCTCCCTGGAGCCCGTCAGGAGGCCTGGCATTGAGGCAGGGAGCTCGGGTGCAGCCATGTGCTGGGGCCACATCGCTGAGGAGGCCTCCACCTGCGCCAGCCTTGGGCTTGCTCTGTCTCGCTGGAATGTCAGTATCTGCAGTAGTGGTGGCTGCTGCACTGCCACGGTCATCAGCTGGCTGGCGGCCCACTCTGCCTCCCACCTGGATGAAGCTCTTGAGGACACCGGGCCCATCCTGCTGCCAGGTGAGTGGGTTGATGGGGGCTGCAGTGGGTCATCTGAGGTTCTGGGGAGAGTCTCCCTCCAACCTTCTCCTGGCCAATAGGTGGGTGTTGAGGTTAAGTCCAGGGTGTGTGCCTGTGGCCCTAGACAAAAGGCTTTTGAAAAGTTCACCTAATTTTCTGAATAACCCAACAAAAGGACTCAATTTTCTGAATAACCCAAAACTCCACTAGTGCCAAACAAAAGTAACAGTAACTGCTGTACAGAATAACACACCTCTTGGTGAAAAGCAACATTCCCCCCCCCTCAAAGAAAAAAACGGAACAGAAACTCTCAACAACAAATAGCAAGCAGCAACTCTTGCTTTTAAACCAGAAGAAGCAAGCAAGCAACAACAAGAGAAAAGCTATTTCCTGGCACATAAAAACAGCAAATCTCTGTGAAGAAAATGCTCTTTTTCTAACTTATGCAGAAGCCATGTTTCTTGAGACTTTGGTCAAGAGGCCTTGTGCTAAAGAAACCTCTTGCTAGGAAAATTCCTATTTGCTAGAACCAGCCCCCCCCCCCCACACACACACTTTGCTAGCAGCGTGCCTGAGAAAGTAACTGTCTTCAGAGTCTCAGCTCCCTGCGGCCTTGGAGATAAGATAATGTGTTCTGCTTGTCAGGGAGTGAGCCTCCATGGTACAGCTATCTGCGAGCCAATTAACAATCTTGACTGCTCAAACTATTTGCTCTCGTGGACTGGTGGGTGGTGCCGGAAACTGCAGATTTGGTCTCACCCCTCCTCTCCTCACATACACACCTACCTTTGGTGACATCAGCATTTGGACACCTGATTGGCTAACAGGTCTGAACTACTTAGGTTTCCAAATGGCATAAAAATAGCTAAACATCACGGAGCTTTAAGCTTGTGACTTGACTGTACAGTGACTTGACTGTAACTCGCCCATGGCGTCATCTCTGGCTCAGAATCTGTGGATGGATGCTCATGCAACCATCTTTTCGTTTTGCTGGGATGCCTAGCTGTTTGTGCTTGTGGGCCTCTTGAACAGAGACTTTGACTTCTGCACCCTTGACAACATCTTATTTTGCCTTTTGGAATACTGTGGTATGTATTAGCTAACATGCTTTAGGATTTATTGTTTTATCCCCACAGTCTGTCTCATGTATTTAGAATAACTTTGCACCTTAAATAATTATATTTTCCTTCTGTTGTGGTTTTTGACTTTGAAGCCTCAAAGCAATAATCATTCTGTTGAACCCACTTTGTGAACCTGTTAGACCACCTACTACCTTAAGATTCTGTTTTGTGAACTCTGCTTGCAAGCCACCCTTGCAAGGTAGACTTCTGTTTAGTTCCCTGACAGGCTTGGAGTGTTGTCCCTTACTCCTGTGCCTTGGGATAGACAAAGGGACTGGTGGCAGCCTACTAGGGCAATTGTGAGGCTTTTCTTTCATTGCCTGTTTTGTAACTCGTGTGAACCAGCCTGCTAGACACCGTGTGGCTCTTCCCCTCAGCTGGGTCGAGATGGTGTCTTCAGTAAAAAATGCCAGTCCCAACTCTCTCTTGCCTTTAAACCAGTGTAGAAGGCAACAACAAGAAAAAAAGAGACCCCACCCCCTGCCAGAAGAGCAGTCCGCAAATAAATGAACAGCAACTAACTGGAAACAAACAATCTAGGAATGGCCAAAGCACCCCCACAACAGCAAACGCAGTTTTAAAAAGGGAAACTGTAAGAAAAAACGTGTCCCTTCTTCCCTCCTTACCCTATCCCTTCCACATACCAGGCCAACCTCCCCTCCTGCAAAAGACAGGAAGAAACAGTAAGTCTACAACTCTCAAAACAGGTAGAAGTTCTCCAGGCACGCAGCAGAGGTCTTCCTCCAACCAGGCACAGCAGAGCAGGCAGCAAATCCACTGGGGGGTAATCCCAAAAGCAAAGAGAAGAGAGCAGGACAGAGAGCATGCAACAGCTCTTAGCAGTCTCCAGAACCAGACAAAATGGAGGCTGCTCTGAGCTAAGTTTGCTTTTTTAACTCCTTGCAGGCAGTTTGAAAGAAGTTCTCTTTTTATTGAAGAATCCCATTGGTCAGACAAGAAGAGCTTCTGCACGGATTGGCCACTCACTCCCCCTTCCTGCCTCACTCCCCTTCATTCCCCCTCCCCTCTTGGGAAAAGCCTGGGAATTCTGTGGGGAGAGGGCACTGCAGCCTGGAAAGCAGCCCGCCAAGTGGCTGAAGCCGCTTTTGCTGAATTATCTAAGCCCTCTTGATCCAGCTTCCTAGATCATATCTGGGATTCTTTTGTCTGAACAGGCAAAAGCTCCCCTTCACCTGCAGTTTTCAAGAAGAGGCTGGATGAATATTTGTCAGGGATGCTTTAGGCAGGGCGTTGGACTAGAAGGTCTGTATGGCCCCTTCCAACTCTGTGATTTTGTGAAAGCCAGATTTTGCTGAATTGGCATAAATCCAGTTGTAAAATCTGGTTCAGAAAGCTGGATCACATACCCCTGGTTGGGGCCCTGGTATACATATAGACATATGTCTATACATATAAACACAAAGACATATAGATTGGCCAGAGACATATAGATTGCCCAGAAGCGCATGTGTTTTACCTGACCTGCAAGGAGGATGTTCCAAAGTGAAGCCTAGACATCTGTACCCCCATTTGAGTACCACAATTTTGTGGCAAATTCTATTTTGGATTCTATTTTGGCCAAATTTCTATGTGTGGTATTCTTCATATGATACCGGGCTCAGATAAAACACACAGAGTGTCAAGCAATTGTTGAAGTTAGAATGGCTTGAATGAAGCTGGTATGTCTTTGTATTATCCAACAGCATGCTTTATGTCAGCTTCACAATTTTTCAGTGCAGTGAGTTAGCAAGATACAAAGGCCTTTCTGTTGTAGTGAATTTACTATTTCATCTAAAGGATACAGGAGAAGCCAGATTTGAAAAGGACAAGCTGGAACTTGATAAAATATTTGTTTTCTTGCATGGTGTGTGTTTTCTTCTGCAACTTCCAGACATTTTTGTAAACCTTGTTAAGCACAGAAGGGTGGTGGTAAAGTTCTCCTAACACAACAGAGGAGGGCTAAGCAACCTTTTATGGCTTGAGTATACAAATGCAGTGTGTCCTTGTACAAAGGAGGAGACCAGCACATAAAGAGGAGGGTTTCTAAAATCCCTTCTAGTGTTATTTTCCTACTGAAGCTATTTTTACCTATTCAGGAGAAAATTTGAGCTGTGCACTGATTCCCCTCTCGAAATTTTGGTTGCTGCAGCTGCATTTGATAAAACACACCAGCCAAAAGGGCCATGGAACAAGACTTGTAGTTTTGCCCTAAAGAAGCCATATTTGCAAAGAAAAGATTTTAACTTTTGACTGGGGGAAGGGGGTCAGTGGCACCTGATTGCAGAAATCAACCTCATTTCAAAGAGGAGAGCAGATGGAATTAACAGCCCTTCACTAGAGGAAAATACCTTTGTTTAATACTGCTTCATACCTGAGCCAGTGTCAAAACAGGTTTCTAAGAAGCAGTGTATCTTTTTCATTCAATCTCCTTCAATTGTCCTCCTTGCTATAGATCCCAACCCACATGGCTTTTGTCTGTGTCCATGGTTCCTAGCATAGACTTTTTTGGTGGTCATATGTAAACCCCTCTTTCCTTTTTCACTGGTAGGAAACTGGTTGAGTCCAACCCACTGGATCCATGGTTGCCATAAGCGGAAACAGAACTTCCTGCCTCCCCCCTTCCCTTTCTCCCAGGATCAAAATTTTGGGGAGATCAATGGGTTACAGAAAGGAGATTTTCTATTGATGAAAGTGCCTTCGGTTAATGGAAAATCAGCTCTGGAAAATCACTTCTGATGCTTCTAGGTATTCAGGGGTAGCTTCTATATGAAGATTATGCTCTACTCTAGTGACCAAACTGGAGTGAGATTTTGTTTTGAGTATGCTGCTATCCTTGATTCCCCTCCCCTGCACCATCAGAGGGCTTCCCACTGCTTAAAAAAATCACTAGTAATATTGCAACTATGACTTTCAGTATGGTGGTGAAGGCCCTGACCTGGATAGCCCAGGCAAGTCCAATCTCGTTAGATCTTAAAAACTAAGTAGGGTCAGATTTGGTTAAGAATTGGATGGGAGACCTCCAATGAAGATGACGGTTGCAGAAGCAGGCTATGGCAAACCACTTCTGTTAGTCTCTTGCCATGGAAATCCCACCAGGGGTCACCATTAGAGATGGTCACAAACAGAAAAAATGGCAGTTCGTTCGGTTCGTGGTTCGTTGCGGTTCATGAACTTTCATGAACTCGCTTCGGTTCATAAACTGGTTTGTTCAGTTCGTGGAAAAATCACTTCTGGGTCAGCAGAAGGTCTGTAGAGAGCCCCCCCCCTGTTGCCTAGGAAATTGATTGATCAGCGCCAGGCTGTCTGCAGTGAAAAACTGAAATATGAACCAAATGAACTGGGCTAAAATTTGTCACGGTTCATGAGAAATGAGCTCCCAGGAACCGCCAGTTCATGAACCATGAACTGGCCCAGTTCATGATGAACTTTGGTTGATAATTCAGTTCTCGCCCATCTCTAGTCGCTGTAAGTCACCTATGACATGAGGGAACTCTCCACCACACGTGATGGTGAAGATGGCAAGAATGGAACAGTAAAAAGCTCCGTGTGAGTGCTCTGATGTTGTTGGAAATTACTCTGTATTTGCAAGACAACGACTGCATCAAGGGGAAGCATTCCCATGTGAAAGCAAGCAGGGTGTTGCAATGCTACAGACCTTTTTTCCCTAACCAAAGACAAGCAGAGTAAAAGTGTTGGGTGTGCTTAGTGGATCCAGTGAATGGTTAATGCTCGTTTATTGAAAACCTGGAGTCCACAAAGGGACTCAGAATGTCTTGCAGCACAGATTTCACAAACACCCCATTTACAACCCTAATAAATCCAACCTAATTCAGTCTTAACATTTTGCACAGATTCCTGCATCCAACGACTTCTGAGGTGTGAGTTTATTTTCAGATAACTTGAAATGTATTAACACCTTGTAAAGACTTGGTTTGAATTATTTGTTTGAAAACATTGCAAAGATTCAAAGGTCTTCTTTGTCCAGGGTGTTTTAACAGTGTTCTCATGTCAGTCTTTAAGCGCCTTGAAGCAATTATGCAATGTAATCAGGCGCTGAAGAAATGTAACATTTGCCTATTAATTTTCATAGGGGAAGCCTGCTCCGCATTGTGTCTGTCAGCACTCTCAGGGCTGAAGTTATTCTGAATCACAATGGCACAAAAGCGAGAGACTCTTGGGTATGTTCATAACATTTGAAAAGACTGTGAAGCAGCTAGTGAAATTATTTCTCTCCAGTTTATTTTCAACTGATTTATAAATAATTCTCTGTATTCATCATGAATGCTTGAAAGGTCCCAGTTTTTGTCGTATAGAGAGATGGGAAACAGAATGTGGGAAGAATGTAAATTCTACAGCCTACCGTAATTCCAGAAACTTTAAAGCAGTGACATTTACAAGCGCGTTTTGCACCACCCTTTATTTATTTAAAACATACGGTACAGTTCTTGAAGTGGCTTTCAAAAAATAAAAAAATACAACATCAGTAAATGTTAACTTAGAATAAAATCATTAACTTATCCGGATGTAAACCAAAGTTCAAATCATTATCATCAACCGGACTGGACCCTAAATAATGGAGACAGCAAAGAAAAAAAACAATCAATATAAATCAGAATTCTAGCTCATTATGTGATGGTTTGTGGCCACATTGGGGTTACCGGCAGTTGCCCAGGTGGCTGGGCTGGAGAGTTAACTGCACTAGTCCTTGGTTTGTCTATGTGGGATATGTGTGTATATTTGTGTGTGTGTGTGTGTGTGTGTGTGTGTGTGTGTGTGTGTGTGTGTGTGTGTGTGTGTGTGTGTGTGTGTGTGTGAAAGAGAGAGAGAGAGAGAGAGAGAGATGGGAGGGCAGTGTGTGCTGTGTCACTGAGTTTTGAGCAGATTCCATAGCACCTTTGCTCCAGTTTGCAACACCGTGAGCAGAGATGGCTGCTTTCAGCTGCTGCTAGTTTATTACAGTCCTCTACAGAGCTCAGCAGCGTTCAAAGAAGCTGAGAATAACCAGGACTTTTTGGGAAAAAACAGAGATTCCTTCTGGACTTCCTATTATATAAACTAGAGAGAAAGAAATAAGGAAGGGGGAGGAACTCACCAGGTCTTAATGGAAGAAACAGCCTTTCTAGGAATCTAGAACCATTCACTTAACACTTGCAGGTGCTCATTGGCTACAGAACAGTAGTTGCTATAATTAAGGCGAGCAGAGAGTTAAAATGAGTGACTATGGATTCCTAGAATGGAATCTGGAGACCAGCTGTAATTTTGGGCTATCTTCAGGCTCTTTCTGGTAGCTGGCAACCCTACTGAAAATGAGCATAATTTTTCAGCTTCAAATAGCTGCTAGAGTTCTCATTCCAAACCATCTGAAAGAACAAGGGACTATTCAGCCATCTGTTTGTGAGTCTCCACTCAAAGTACTGTCTTCTATAACTTTGTTTATGAAGCTTGCAAATCCCTTATGAGATCATAAACTTTTGGAAAGTTTTTCCCCCAAAGATCCTTTACATTACACAATATAGAGATTAATATTAGCAATGAACACCACTTATGGAAAGTGTTCTTGTCAGATACTATATCACCAGCCAAGGATATAAGTAGCTGCTGTAGCATAGTGGCTGGGCTATGAATCAGCACTCTGCTGGTTTGAATCCCACTACAGACATGAGCTCAGCAGATGGCCTTGGGTAAGCCATTCCTCTCAGCCCAGCTCCCCAGCTGTATTGTGGGGATAATGATAACACTGACTTTGTTCACTGCTCTGAGCATGGCACTAATCTGTCCACACAGTTATAAGCACACTGTTGTTGTTGTTAAATATATAATTTAGACCAGCCTAACCTGGTTAACCTAGGTGAGCCTGATCTCGTCAGATCTCAGAAGCTAAGCAGGGTCGGCCTGGGTTAGTAATTGGATGAGAGACCTCCAACAAAGACCAGGGTTGCAAAGGCAAGCTACCTCTGTTAGTCTCTTGCCATGAAAACCCCTCCAGCGGTTACCGTAAGTCAGCTTTGACTTGAGGGCACTCTCCAACACCACCAAGTTGTAGATAAGCACAGAATTGCCAGCTATATTGTTCTCACAATACAATAGTTAGTATCTAGGGGAGCCTTAACTGTTGCTTGGCCCCATACTGTTTGGTGGTAGATGCAGCTCCCTCAGTGTTAAAGATTCCATTATTCTGTAGTATGATCATGGAACAAAACACAGCATGGAGTAGTGCTGCCAGGACTTCCTCAGTAGTGTGAGAGCCAAAACACACGAGAAGAAATACCCAGATTCAGCACGTGTTCTCTTACCTCAAGGTTTGCCGGGATCTGTAGGCGTCCTGGAAGCTTAAAGTTTAGCATTTACAGAGCAGCAGGAAGGGAAATACAGGTGCTTGTATTTCCCTTCCCCTTCCTGCTGCTCTGTAAATGCTAAACTTTAAGCTGCCAAGACACCTACACTTCCCAACAAACCTTGAGGTAAGAGAACAAGTTTAGCAGCAGGAAGGGGAAGGGAAATACAGGCGCCTGTATTTCCCTTCCTGCTGCTCTGTAAATGCTAAACTTTAAGCTTCCAGGACGCCTACAGATCCCGGCAAACCTTGAGGTAAGAGAACACGTGCTGAATCTAGGTATTTCTTCTCGTGTGTTTTGGCTCTGAGTCCTTCTGCTGGCAATCTTGTTTGCCTGCTGCCACTGGAAGCAGTAGTGGGAGAAAAGGTTTTTTTAAAGTGATATTTTCCAGAGAAAACCCAGAAGTGACTTAGTTTAGCTGTAGGAATCTCCAGAAACTCTATGGTTTTTACCATAGAATTTCTGATGATTCCCAGAGCTACCTTAAGTCACTTCCAATTTTCCCCAGAAATGACATTGTGATGTAGCTGATGTTGCTCACTCTCTCCAATCCTCCTGCCAGTTACAACCCCAGCATGAAGTGAATTTGATTCTTAAAAGCTGACCTCACCAAACATAATGATTTACCCCACCCCAACTTTTTTAAAAAAGTTTTTTTAAAGCTTTCTTCCATATAAGTGAATAGAATGAAAGGCTGTATATGGGAAATACTCCAGTGAGGTCAAATTCTGCTCTCCATTCTTGTGATTTGGGATCCCATCTTTCAAATTCCTCAGGGTTTTTTGTTAACCAGATTCACAAAGCTAAATAGACTGTGTTATTACTGCTATTGTGAATATTCTCTGTTTTTTTTGTTGCATTTGAGCTATGTAATTACATCTCACCCCATGGTTCTTGTATTTCATGAATAAATTACTCAAATTACTCAACAGTCTCAATACAGTTATCTGGATTTTCCCAATTCTTGCCTCCTACCCTCTGCTTTCTGTCATTTAACACTCACTAATGAATAAAAGTACTGCCCTTTTAGATCACGATCACCATTTTTTTACTCAGGAATGCTTGGTGAGGGATTTTGTCTGCCAGATCAACCTTACATTAACATTCTCAAAGAACTCCTGAGGTTGGCAAGGTAGGAGGATTTACTGTAGAAGCCAGGCTGATTCTTCTGTCAGGGATGCTTCAGGCTGATCCTGCACTGGGCAGGGGCTGGGACTGGATGGTCCGTGTGGCCCCTTCCAGCTCTTGTGATTCTATGATTCGTCAGTTGGGCTTGTTCTTCCAGGTGCTGAATAAGTCTCTCTTGAATAATCGTTCCTACGAATGTATCCAGAACAGAAGTTCTGCTAACTGATCAGTAACTTCCTGGATTGTTTATTCAGATATAAAACAATGCTCAAATAATCACCAGCAACTATTGACCATCAATAATCAGAAAGGGTAGGATTCGGTTTCGTTTTCTCCGCCATGTCGGACGCTCCTCTTCGCTGGCTCGAGAGGAAGCGGCCGAGCACCCTGTCCGGGCGGCTGATCTGCGAAGATTAGCCCCCAAAACTCCCAGTGAGGGAGGCTGGGTCCGGGACGCTGCGGGAAGAGCCCCCTGGAATCAATGCGGGGGGTTAATTGCCCGTTTGTCCCTACGGAGGCCGGCGGACGTGCGCGGCGCCTCGAGTGCTGCCGGGCCATGAGAAACGGCAAAGAGCAGAATTAGGCGAGAGCCTACAAGTAAGCGAATTCCTTCTGTTATTACAAGCGTACGTGAAGGAGAGGTGAGATCTGAAGCCAAGAAGGCTCACTCTTCCCCTTTGCTGAGTCTCAAAATTTGGTTGGCGCCCCCCCCCCAAAATGGCAACAAAGAAACAAAGTCCTGCCCTTGGCAAGTCAGTTTCGGCTGCCTTAAAGGGAGAATCGTTGGAGGAAATTGTACGGAGGGCGGTTGGTGAAGCTATAAAACCCTTTGTTGACAAGCTGAATGAAACAGATCAAAGAGTCGGCTTAATTGAGAGCGAAGTGAAAACCATCAAGGAAGCAGCGGGGGGGGGCAGAGAAGTCTGCTCGGGAAAGTGCGTCACTCGTGAAGGCTACGAATAAAGAGCTTAAACTGGTGGAGAATCAGTTGATCGGGCTACAAGTGGAACGAACACAGACAATTTTGCGCCTCCAGAATGTGAAAGAGGAGGAAAACGAGGACCTACGGGGTCTTGTCTCGGAACTATTGGCGACACCCGCGAGGGCAACTAAAGAAGAAGTTAAAAGCGCCATTTTGGAAGCCCGTCGGGCTACTTCAAAGTATGCAATGAAGCGTCAGTTGCCGCGCGAGATCATCATCGATTTTTCATCTAAGAGGATCCGGGACACTATCCTATACAATTCATACAATGCGGATTTGGACTTCTTGGGCAACAAAATTAAGATATTGAAAGACGTCCCATTTCTAGTCCGGAAAAGACGTTTTAAGTATAAAAAGTTCGCAGCTCTTCTGAGAGAACGTGGAATAAAGTACAAATGGTTATTTCCGGAAGGAATCTGGTTCACCCATAAAGATCAAGCCTTTAAGATATTATCAGAAGATCAACTAAGGGATTTTGAGGACAGGAACCTAGAATTCCAGTGCACCAAGCAAGACGAAAAGGAGAAGTCTGAGGGGGAGGGGGAGGAAACGAGCAATGCGGCTGCAGTTGCGCAGAGAGAACTCCGTCCGGGACCCAGGAGGGGAAGAAAAATTTAACTTGAAATTAAATTGTAATTTGCATTTAGTAAGGTCAACCACTCCATCAATATAATATAAAGCTTTAACTTTTGAATAATGGCAGTATGAAGGGAAAACAGAAATGTAGTGTTTAATGTTTAATGTTTGTAGGGTACCTTCCCCTTTTTTCCACCCCTCCCTCCCTCTCTCTTTTTTCTTTCCTCTTTCCTATCCCTTGTGTTATTGTAGTCTTTTGTAGTTACTGTTTTGTAGGGTATGTATGTATGTAGCAGTTGTATGTTAGATATTGAAAATAAAAATAAATAAATAAAAAAAATAATCAGAAAGGGTAGAAAATCAATATTATGTTTACTATTTACCAATTACCTGCTAGGGAGATGGATTGTCATTATGTGACACACATTTGTTACAAAATTAAGAGTTTCACATTTGAAAACCATTGGGTATAGGTTGTCCGGACTTTTGTTTTAAATTTGTTACTGAGAAGGCTGGGAAGGCTCCCACACTTCTACCATTATGCTGACTGTGAGATCATTTTTGCAAAGTAAATAAGGCTGTCGTGCAATAGAACGGTTCAGGAGGGTGCTTTTATGAAGGGAGTAGCCTATTTTGTAATCTGTCTCCTGCATTGTTTATTGCATGTCATATCTTTGTTTTTTTTTTGATTGCATAGTCATTCATACTAGATCAAATCAAGCCTGAATTCTCCCTAGAAGCTAACATGACAAAACTGGAGCTATCGTATTTCAGTCACATCATAAGAAGACAAGATTATCTAGAAAAGCCAATAATTCTAGGAAAAATGGAGGGCGGTAGGAAAAGAGGAAGACCTAAAATGAAATGGCTTGGCTCAATAAGGGAAGCCATGTCCTCCAGTTTGTAGAATCTGAGAAAGTCTGTCAGTTATAGGACGTTTTGGAGGTCTTTCCTTCATAGAGTCACCACAGGTTGGAGGTGACTTGATGGCACATCACACACAGAGTCGTTCTTCAGATGTCTTAGGAATACTGTCTGACTGTATTGGTTCTGTATTTTGCAATCTGCCCTAAGTCTCCATGAGAAAGGCAGGCGATAAATGAAGTGAATAAATAAATGATTCATGGTGCCTCTATTTGGAACTCTTGTGTTTGAGAAAAATAACTGTATACTCATTGCTGCTAATAATAGCTGGGTTTTTCCACTGAGATTTTGCACATCTGCTGAAATGTTGGGTATCTCACTTTGCTCAACAGTTTTTTCTTTTCATTTCCAATATGTAAGCATGTGTCTCCTTTATACCCCACTAATCCTCTGCTATGTGTTAGTTCTAGGGAAAGAAATGATGGTAAATCTAGTAAATATATTTCAGGGAGAGAAGGTAAGATGAACAATATGGATGATCCTTGTTTTATTCATGAGTCGTTGTGGAAAACAATTTAGTCAGGCTTTGGTGTAGATTTTCTTGAACACCTCTGCTCTGCTAAGTCATATAGAGTCACATTCCAGTCTGATGGTTTTGGTTCACCAAAGCTTTTATTATTTACCTGTGGAAGAAACAACATCCCCACCAAAGGCATGTGTATCAGGAAATGTAATGACAAACAATAGCACTCTTGATCACATGGCTTTGCTTCAAGGAATAAAACTGAGCAATTTTTTTATATAGGCAATTTTGTCATGCAGCAAGCAGCAACAGTGAAGTTCTGAGCATCACTGGATTCTGTTTAAGAGGGAAAAGGGAGGCCGGGAAAAGGTGCTTGCATTCTTCCAAACAAGAGGGCTATAGTCAGGGCTTTTTTCCAGCTGGAATGCGGTGGAACGGAGTTCCAGAACCTCTTGAAAATGGACACATGGCTGGTGGCCCCGCCCCCTGATCTCCAGACAGAGGGGAGTTGAGATTGCCCTCCATGCCACTGGAGCAGAATGGAGGGGAATGTAAACTCCCCTCTGTCTGGAGATCAGGGGGCGGGGCCACCAGCCATGTAACCATTTTAACCAAGGGTATTAAAACTTTTAAAAACTCCCCTCTTGTTTCAGCTGACCCTGGAAGCATGCACGCACTTTGCAAGCGCACATGTGGTACCAGGGGCACTACCTCCTGCCAAGAGTTGCCCCCTGTGCTGGCAACCCACTGAGTTCCACCACCTCTTTACCCAGAAAAAAGCCCTGGCTATAGTAATTGAAGGAACATAGGACTCTTCATATATGATACAGCAAGAAACTTGGGATTGCCAGCCGCTTAGGGCTTTTTCAGAGTTTTTCTTTATTACAGGGAAATTCATTCAACATTATCCCATGAAGCCATGAGTCATATGGGAGGAGTCGACAGCATGACTCCTCCCATCAATATTGCTCCAGTTTCTAGGAAGGGAAATGCTGGCACGGGAATGAACTTTGGTGGGGACTCACCTCACCTGACCCAAGGCATTTGCCAGAACCGTTGCAGTGTGGGAAGGAGTGCTGCAGTGGCTTCCATGCTTACAAACGTAATGGTTGATGGGATGGTGAGTGGGCACTAAACAGGGAGTAGCAGCCAACCTTGCCGAATGATACACAGTTTGACAAAACCAGTTTGTTACATTCACATTTTGTATAGGTATACGCTTGATAAAAGTGCATGCTCATGATTTCCATGTGTGAACTAGCTACAGTAGCTACCCCAAGGCTAGCAACTAATGGAAGAGGCTGTATGCCGTATTTACTATTTCTTTTTTTTCCCTGTTGCAGGTGGAGCCAGAACCAATAGAAGAATAAAGTTCCACAATGCCAACAAGAGGCCAACAAATAAACACCTTGTTTCATATGAAAAACTTCACCAGGGGATATTAAAATAGTCCACCATGCATCTAGAATGAAAAACGATTATAATAAATATTTTTGTCAACCACCAAGAATCTCTTCATAATATGATAGAAATTCACGCACCCACTGGCACACATGACATCTCCTGTGAGTCAGTATTCAGTGCACCCTCTGCTCTGGCCATGCGCAAAGCTCTTAGTTGTAATTGTAATTCAGAGGACCTGGCAGTCCTACAACTAGCCAACGCTGAGTCCCTTTTAGTTTTCATAAAGACCAGATGAAGAGAGAAATCTTTTTTTTTGTCTGTACCACATTAGACAACAACAGGGCTTGAATGTTTTCCAGTACCTCCCACCTCATGGAAACAAAAACCCTCACTAAATCTCCCAGCACATAGAAAAGTAGCTGCAAAAGAGAGAGGTTCTGTCTTACCCTAATCCTTGATCTGCTAATATAGCATGTCAAGGATATATAGAAAATTCTATATTGAGGATCATTTGGTTGTGTGCATTCCTGTATATAATAGTATGATTCAGGCAGAGGCTTTCTACTTGATGCTTATGAGAATTTGGCCTAAGTATGGCATAAGAAACTAACAATAGGCACTGTGCACTTTATATAAATAGCACATTATTCACATTACAGGCTTAAAGAACCAGTGTGGGAACTTTGTTTTGTTAGTTTCTTATCTTTTCCCACTTAAGCCTCTGTTGAGCGAGCTAAGTATGGCATATTGATCTGAGTGTGTGTCTGTGGGAAAACCGCCCCCGATCTCTGCCACCAGAGTCTTTGCAGTTTAGAAAACTGCAGTTGTTTCCCTATTAGAAGAGAAGGATGTGGGAATTGCAGAGGCCATGGCCTGAACTGGAACCCATGTCAAATACTGGCAGCCAGGCCAGAAGGAGAAGCCAAACAAGTGCAGTCCCACAGAAAAGTTTATGGGGAGAGACAGGAAGGTTGGCCCTTCCTGCCGATCAACTTGTGGCGGAGAAAAGAGCCTGATTCACATGAGGAAGGAGGTGCTGGGTATGATGCAGAACAGAACCCACTTTAATCTGGTCCTAATTGCATAGGACTTCAGAAAGTCCCGTAAGTTAGACATCAAAGAATTCACCAAGTTTATTTCTTGTGCCACTGTAGGCATCTACAGTGGGATAAGTCTTATTAGCCGGTTATGTAGAACCTCATGTGCAGTTTACATCGAAAGCTAGTGACTTTGAAATGAGGAAGGGCAATATGAGCTTCTCTGTGTGGAAATAAAATGCTGGACATGATGGCCCTTTGCGTGATCCACCAAGGCTGGTGCTCTTAGCTGAGCTCAACAATTCTTTTCCAGAACCTTTGTGCCCTTTGATTATCAAGTTACATTGTTAGATGGATAACTTTTTATATATATGAAAAGAAAGCTTCTGATATGCGCCGTGTTTGGGGGAGCTCTTTTGGAACAGCTTTAAAATGGTGGACAATTGCTGGCCGCCTTGTACAGACTGCACAGCAGCCTATTTATCTATTTGACTAAAACACAACCCCTGAATCCTTCGTAATTCCTACACAAGCCTGTTAAAGGGAAAACTCTGTTGGTCGCTATTGTCAGTCCCTGGCAGGTAAACCCCTCAAGCCCATCCACAGTGAACACACGTTGGTTCCAGCAGAATCAGCTTTATTAGGATCTATGTAGTTCAGGTCTGTTCTCCATCACAGAGCTTGACAGAAGTAACAATTCAAAACAAGCAGTCTATGTTATAGTTGACTTTCCCCGCAAATAACAGTTAGGTTTTGGTGCGCAAGCCTACAAGTGTTCTACGAGAAGCTACTCAGTTATGACTTTGTACTAGGTATACAATGCCTACTTCCCAGCATTTGGAAACTGGAGAGAAAACTAGAATCTAGGCACATCAAGGTCACGGCTAGCTGAGACTTGCATATTTCTCTAAAATAAGAAGAGAGGCCCTTTCTGGGACCTAAGGGAGTAATGTTTGCAATATGGTTACAGAGGATCAGAGAGAGTTACACAGCAATTCAGTAACAAAGCAGTATAGCTGAAGCTTCAGCATATTGTGGCACAAGCATTATAACAAACAGACAATCATGGCTTGCCTATATACAGACATGACACCTATAAGCTAAAAATTAATTTCTGTTGTTCGTTAATAAGACCTACACCTAGCCTATGTAAAAAAGCCTTTTGAAATGCTTGCCTACTTCTCTGGACTACCCATAGGAAAACTTCAAAATTCCACTAGTGGCAAAAACAAAAATAACAGTAGCAAAAAACAACACACCTCTTGGTGAAAAGCAATCTCTCCCCAACCACAACAGGAACTAACAACAAATAACAAGCAGTAACTTTGGTTCTGAAACCAGAAGAGGAAGGCCAGCCAACAATTAGAGAACAGCTATTTTCCTGCACACAAGAACAGCAACTCTCTCAAAAATGGCGAGCGGGAGGAAATGCTCTCCCTTGCCTTTAAACCACCATGTGAGGCAATGAAAACAGGAGAAAACCGAACCCCCTCCCTAGAACCCCCTACAGCAACTGTAGAACCCGAACACCCAAGTTCAAACAATTTAGCAAAAGCCCAAACACCCACCACCACAACAAAAGCAGTTTTTAAAAGGTAAACTTTAAGGCAAAACTTCTCCCCTCCCTACCCTATCCCTCCCAGACACCAAGCCAGCTCCCCCTCCCACCAAAGGCAGGAAAAACCAATGAGTCTATGACTCTCAAACCAGTTTCTTCAACAGGCAATGAAGGTGTCTTCCTCCAGGAAATGTACAGCAGCAAGCAGGCAGAAAATCCACTGGTAAATCCCAAAGGCAAAGAGAAAAGAACAGGCCAGGCAAGAGAGCCAGCAACACTCAGTTGCAGACTCTCTCCAAGACCAGACCACACAAAATGTGGGCTGCTCTGAGCCAAGCCTGCTTTTTCAAACTCCTTGCAGGATTCTCTAATGTGATCTGAGAAAACCAGACTTAGCTGGATTGGCATAAATCCAGCTTTCCCCCAGGTTCCCAGACCCAGATTGCACACCCCTACTGACTAGCTCCCTGTTCAGTGTACATTTGGTGGTCCACCTGGATTGATTGATGCATAATGTGTGAAACAGACCCTTAGAGCCAGTTTAGTGTAGTGGTTAAGAGCGTGGGACTCTAAACTGGAGAGCCAGGCTTGATTCCCTACTCCTCCACTTGAAGTCAGCTGAGTGACTTTGGGTCAGTCACAGCTTCTCAGAGCTCTTTCAGCCCCACCAACCTCACAGGGTGATTGTTGTGGGGATAATAAAAACATACTTTGTAAACCGCTCTGAGTGGGTGTTAAGTCATCCTGAAGGGCAGTATATAAATCGAATGTTATTATTAGACTGCATGGCTTCTAGCTTGCACTGCTAATGAGACCTCAGTGGAGACATAATTTTGCCACTGTTAACTGTTTATGATGGTTTGGCATGTTGTATGCTGAACTTCAAAGTTGTGCAAATAGTTTTGCAGGTAGGTCAGAATCTAAGAAGTTTGTGTTGCTCTTTTGAATCAAATTTTTTGTGACCATTGTAAAATGGGAGCACATAGTGCCTTCAGGCAGCTGATAGGCTCAATGCGTCTGGCTTTAGGAAATATATAAAATATAATAAAGAAGGCACTGTTCCTACTTACAAGAGCTGGTATTTTGGCAGAAATGCTCAGTGGGAATAATTAAAAGAGAGGATCTTGGTCTTCTTGTCTTACAGTGGGATTTTTGGAGTTCTCTCTGCAATCAGTAGAGAGTGCTGAAAATGATTACAACTGTGTCCATGTGTTTAGTTTCTATTATTTATTTCATTTTTGTGTTGCCTTTCCTCCAACAAACTTGGGGCAGTGTAGACTATCCTCCCTCCATTTATTCTACCTACCACCTCATGAGTTCCTTATGCCAAGAGAGTGACTGGCCCAAATCACCCTGCGAGCAGGCCCGACACGTCCATGGAGGCAGTGCTGGCAGCCGCCTCGAGCCCTGAACTCTAAAGGAGGTGCTGTGTTGGCCCCTGATGACCCCCGCCCCCCCGACCCAGAAGTGGGCCACATCCCTGCTCGCCTCTCTGCCGCTTCATCATTACCGCCTGCCTCGACTCGGCTCTCGGCAAGCCAGGTGCCCAAGTGGTGCAGCAGCAAGTGGGGAAGTGACCAGGGAAGCAGGACGCCTCCCTGCCCCTTCGCTTCTGCTGCCCGCCTCAGTTGAGGGGGACACTCCTGCGCGATGACGTCCCAAGTGACATCATCACGCAGGGTCAGAGAAGAGTTGGGCAGGGGACGCAAGTATGTATTTCATCTCAGGCGCCAGAAACCCTGTCCTGTCTGCAAGTTTGGTAGGGAGAAAGATTAGGACTTTCATCTTCCTGGTCCTAATTGCTGCATCACAATGTCTCTTCATTACACTGATTCTGTATAAGACTGGACCCTGTGGGATGCACAAAGCCCCTTGAGATGAGAAAAAATGAAAATAGATTGGTTCCAGATTTCTGCAACACAAATCCTAGTGCACTGTTGATTGGCTGTCCCTTCCTATTGATTATATTGACTTACTCCATGTAATCCACCTTGACTCCCAGTGAAAAAGACGGACTATAAATAAACAAAACAAAACAAATATTATATATGCAAAAAACCCTGCTTGATTTGTATTTCATTAGTCCAAATGTTACCATCTTGCTTATAAATATCCATTTGCTTGTCTCTATTTTCTTTTTCTTTGAGAGAGAAGTAAACAGTAAAGACAGTAAACAAAGCATAAAATGCCATAAGCAAAATATGTAATAGTGCACAAAGACTATAGAAACAGAATATATAACAGCATATTATACTACAAACCATTTCTCCTCTCCATCCCCTTACTTACATACACTCAACGTTTTATATTTTAAAAATGTTAATGTTAATTTTATGGTTGATCTATTTCAGTAATAGCTATTCTTAATTTTTTCTTAATTTTCAACTACATAGTCAAAAAAGTCTTTCCATTTTTTCTGAAATTCTAAGATTGGTCTGTTATATATATAAGAAGTTAATTTGGCCATAGAGGCATATTCATACAATGTGTTCATCCACTCGATCACATCTGGGCAAGATTCTATCTTCCATTTTGCTGCATATACTACTCTTGCTGCTGTCACCATATATTTAAAAAGTTCATTGTGTGCTTTTATAATGTTACTAGGCAAAATATTTAATAATATATTTTTAGGATTCAACTCAAAGCAGAACTTTAATATCTTTTGCATCTCTTCATGCATTTTTGTCCAGTATCTTCTTGCTTTCTTACATGTCCACCACACAGTTTAGAGGTGGTATCTTCTGTAGACATGGGCACGAACCGCATTACGCATGGAAAAAACCAACAAACAGGCCGCTCAGCTGCTCGCAAATGGGCTGTTTGTGATGCGCCATTCCAGCCCAACAGGTGTTCATCACAAGCCTTGTTTGTTGTGCTTGGCCACTGTTTGGGAAGCCAGACACTCAGGCACCTTCAATCAATTGCCTCAGCAATGGAGGGAAGGACTGCCTGAACTCTGTCTGCACTCCCTCTGTCGCCCTGGACACCCCAATCAAAGCCCAACTTAGCTTGATGGGCAGATCTTCCTTCCAAGTGGGGAGCTGCAAATTGGTAACAATTGGTAATGTGGGAGCAGACACCAGGGGGGAGGGAGGGAGAAGGGCCGTGTTCTGTGGCCATGGGAACTCCAATCTCATCCCTGCAAACCCTGTTACAACCACAGGCCTGTGTTTCTCAATGAGACTTCTGGTTATAAAGGGGCACTGTGCTCCCAGTTCTGGCTTTCACTTGCAGCAAGCAGTGGAGTGGGAGAGAGCTGTTAATAGTGTTTTGGGAGAGAGACAGGGAGAGTGCATTGGAGCTGGGATTTTTTCTGTGTGGTTAGATAGGGATCTCTCTCTCCACTGGTTCCAGGGCTGCTGCCAGACCCTGGGGCATAGCTCAGTGGGCACCTTGGCTGAGAGCTCACATTACTATCAGTGCCTGATTTGAACAGGCTTCTGGGAGTGCTGGGCCAGGGCTCTAGCCCCTCCCTCTGGTTCCAGGGCTGCTGCCAGGCCCTGGGGCCAAGCTCAGTGGGCACCTCAGCTGAAGACTCACAGTGTTGTCCTATTTTCTTTCCCTCTTTTTGCTGGCACAACGAGGCTTCGGGTGGGGGCAAAGCGTGGTCGTGGGGGGAAAGTGCAAAGATTGTCCAGGTTGCCCTATGGGAAGCAGTACTGAGTAGGGCTCTGCAGCAGCCGCTCTCCAAAAATCACCTGTGGGGGCTGTGGAGGAGGCCAAAGAGCTCTTGCCACCGGGTGAAGAGGAACTCTTTAAAATGTTTGAGGAGAAGGAGGCTGAGGGATCCATGGAGGAATGGTTTGGGTTTGATGAAACATCCATCCCATCCCCATCCCAAACTCCCGGTGCTGTCCCTGCCTGCCATCCACCCCTGACTCTGCCTTCCATTGTCTGCTCTGCAGTGCAGCCAGCAACCCTTCATCCTCCCTCCCCTGGAAGAGTTAGCGGGCCATGGTTCAAATCGACTGCATGGAGGCCCTTCTGGGCCCTTCCAAATGACCCCTGTGTGGTGCGGGGCCCTGTCTGTGATGGGCTGGTGCACAGGGGCAATGACTCGAAGCACCTGTCATCGATGGTCCTAACCAGGCACCTGAAGACGCACCACCTGAACCTGTGGATTCCGTCCTCAGCCAGTGAAGCATCCAGTGGGGGGAGACAGAGGGTGTCAGACTATGGAATCTCAGTTATCTAGAGTTCGTCTCCCCCCTTCTGCAAGAAGCACAAAGTTTCTTGATTCCAAAAGGTTTATTGAAAAACAATGCTCAGGATACAGTTATCCATATTCCAAGGACTAGGAAGCCTTGGCTGAACGAAAGCTTTGTTGAGAATGACACACAAAATGAAAGTAACAATACTTCAGACACCCATTCCCAGCCTCCCCCCTTAGTCCTGTCTAGAGAGCCTGGGAAGGCGAGGGCATCAAGGTCGGCCAGAACGGGTTGATAAGAGAATTCTTCGCTCCCATGGATATAGGCAGCCTGGACAGCACCTGGGCCTGGAGGGAGAGAACTAAACAGCTACAGATTATAACATGAGAACATGGCGTAGCTATGGCTCGAGAACTGAACAGCAAACTGGCACTCTGACAGAGGGCTACCAGCTCCTCTGAGCAGGGATCAGTGGGATGGTCACCAGAATCCACCCCAAGCAAGAAGCCTTGCCTTGAGGGTGCTGCCAGTGGGAGGAGAACGGTCAGGCAGGCCGCCCTTGGGGAGGTTGTTCATCGGGGTCAGGGATAGCGCCATTGAAAAGGGTGAGTTCAAGGGCTCAGGAAGCGGACATTTGTGTGGTGGCGGAGATGATTACCCTGCAAGGATTCCCCCTATCTGTCGTGGAGGACATAGGCTTCCAAAGGCTGCTTCAGCACTTTGCCCCATGGTTCTCCATGCCATCATGGTGCATCATTGGTCGTCGAGTCCTGCCTGCCCTCTACCAGTCCGTGTGAGACATGGTGGTCAGGGAGCTGTTGGCCGCCAAAGACCATACCATCCACTTCATGGCAGACCTCTGGAGCGGCTGCCATCATGGGCACCTTGCCGTCACCACCCACTGGTGGCAACCAGAGGACCTCCGCTGCCCCAGGCCAAGAAATGTTCCCCGGAAAAAGGTGCCATGCTTGACACTGGGCTACAGGGTAGTTCTTCTCCAGGCCCGGGGGATGGATGAGGTCCATACTGGGAAGAACATCGCCACCACCGTGAAGGCGGCTCTGAGGGAGTGGATGGGGGGGGCAGAAGGGTTTGTCCGTGGCTTCATGGTGACAGATGTAGGAAGCAACCTGTTGGGAGCCCTGAAAGAGGCAACCCTCCCGGGCCTAGTGTGCATGGTGCACAAGCTGCACCTGGAGGTGAGGGACATGCTCAGGCTAGGGAGCAAGCCAAGGGACAGCTGGGATGAGGGAACATTGCGGACGTGCAACCTCATGGAGAGCCACTGCCACATCACTTCCCACTTCTCCCGCAGCATCAACTCTTCCCACAAGCTGTTCCAGAGGTGGGGGGGGACCCCGAGCACCAACTCTTTCAGGACCTGCCCACCCCCTAGAACTCCACCTATGACATGATATGTCATCTGGTGGAGCAGAGGGGCCTGTTGCAGGACATCCTGTCATCCACGGACATTCTGAGGAGGGGAGAGGAGCTGAGCCTCAGCTCCATGGAATGGAGAGTCCTTGGCCAGATGCCCTGGATGCTAAAACCCTCTAAGGAGGCCACCGAGCTCCTGTGCTCCTATGAGGCCAGCCTGGGTCAGGTCATCCCCTTGATCCATGGGCTCAACCAGTTCCTGGCCAAGGAGCTCGAGCACAAGAAATAGCTGCTCCCTAAGGTCCAGGACTTTGTGAGGAGGATCCAGGTGTGCCTGGCCAAGCACTTGCATCGTCTGCGCCACGAGGCACCGTACCAAATGGCCTCCCTCTGTGACCCCTGGATCAAGGGCAGCATCACCATGCGGGTGGGTCAGATGCTGCGCTGGAAAAAGGAGCTCTGCAAAGTGGTGCTCTGTTACCAGAAAGAGAAGGCCAGCCTGAGGGAACCGGGCAGGGGCGAGGGGTGGGTGGTGGAGAAGGAGGAGCAGGAGGAGCACAAGGAGGAGCAGGAGGAGGAGGAGGGGCGGGGGAGTTTGGAAGAGACCCACACCAGGGGAGACCCGCCCAAATGGCCCCATTTGATCTCTGGGCCTCGTCGGTGGGCTGCGTGGTTGGCCACGGCACAGTGGGTGCGTTGCTCACGGTGGAAGACTCGGTGGAGGCTATGGTGCAAGAGTACCTGGCGGAGCACACCAAGCCCCCCACTTTAATCCCTTGGAGTATTGGGCGAGAAAATCATCTGTCTGGCTGGACCTGTCCATCGTGGCAACCAACATCCTGTCCTGCCCTCCCACCAGCGTGCAGAGCGAGAGGGTGTTCTCCCACCTGGGAGACCTCCTCTGTCCCTGCCATGCACGTCTGGAACTGGACCTGGTAGACATGTTCAACCTCCTAGGGCATCCCTCCTTGGACCTGGACCTATCTGCCCTCTGATCCTCCCCATGTCTACTGTGGCTCTCGGCCAAGGTGCTGTGCAGCGGGCTCCAGCACTCCTCGGTTCTCGGGGCTGCCTCCATGGCTGGCAACCTGTGGTCCTCCTCTCCCAGACAAGTTCCCCGATGTTCTCTCTTTCTACCTATCCCTCTCTTGATGGCAACTATACGACCCCTCCACACAACCTGTCCTGCCCATCCTGTTCTCTAGCTGACAATTCCCTGGATGGTCCCTCTTTCATCTTTTCTGTCTTCTGTTGCAACCGCACTGACCCCTCCCAATGACCTCTCCTCTCCTGCCCACGAAGGCCAGACGGTGGGTGATGTCAGATGCCGCTGCTTTTGGCCACGAGGGACAGCTCTGCTTCTGATGATGATGATAGGGCAACACAGCCTGGGAGCCCCTATCTACAGACTCCCACTGACCCCTCTGTGCGTGGGGGGTGGGTGGGGTCTTCCCACCTACCCTTTCTGCGAAGGCAGGAGGATAGGTGCTGTCCACTGCTGTTGCTGCTCTTGGCCATGAGGGGCAGATAAGGAACATGTAGTTGCACATGTAGTTGTGGAGCATGGGGCCCCCCATCCATGGGCACCTGCTGTCTCCTCCCCTCTGAGAAGGGGGGTGGTTCACGGCCACAACACCCATCCTTTCCACGAAGGCAGGAAGGTGGGTGATGCTGGCAGCAGCCTACCTGAACTGCCTTGACAGGTGAGCTGTCTCTGATTGGAGCAGATTCTGTGGAATTGCAGTACTCTGTTGAGGAAACTGCCGCAAAGGGAAGGGGACGATCGACATGGTGATTTCAATGATGAAGTGAAAACAGTGGTGACCCACATGGGTAGGACAGGTAAAACAAAGGTACAAGGCTACAAGTGTCTATATACCAATGCCCAAAGTATGGGCAATAAGAAAGAAGAGCTTGAGCTTCTATTGCAAACAGAGGGCTACGATATAGTAGGAATTACTGAGACTTGGTGGGATGATTCCCATGACTGGAATGTGCTAGTGGATGGGTATGAGTTGTTCAAGAAAAACCGAAGGGTAGAAGAGGAGGTGGAGTGGCGTTGTATGTGAGGAGAGGGCTTGATTGTCAAGAAGTTATAGAGAATGGGGCAGACAGCCCAGTGGAAAGTATATGGGTAGAAATAAGGGGAGGAAGGACAAAGGGTATTATTGTTGGAGTCTGCTACAGACCACCTGACCAGCGAGAAGAAACGGATGCTGCCCTCTTTGAACAGACTGGTAGAGTATCCAGACATCAGAACCTTGTAATGATGGACTTCCAGTTTGGGATCCATGAAGGTCTAATGCAGTTCAGGGAGCTGAGCTGTCCGTGCCACTGTTTGTAGGGGCTGGAGGGGTGCAAATTGCCCATAGCCCCCTGTTCTCAGGCAGAGAACAAGCAAGTACGCTCAAGACCTCGAGAGTGCGTTGATCTCAGGTGTGAGGGGGGGTCCTACGCAATTATCCCCCATCCACCCTTGAGGTCCCACTCATAGACAGGCAGCCAAGATCTCTGCAGCGGCTCTGGAGTCAAATTCTGACATAAGACCCTCATGCCCAAGCTTCAGCAACACAAAGAAGTACTTTGAATCGATTGGATAATTGACGCAGTGATTACAACCCAAGAGAAAAGTTTAAGAAGGTAAAGATTGCTATCTGTCAGTATGGGACAGATTACAATAAGAAATAAAGTGATAAAGAGAATTAGGCAACTGCGACAGACTTAATATATAACTGAGAAAGTTCCGGCATACAAATTGTTAAGAAGTGACTTTTTAAAGAGAAGTTAGAGCGGAAAAATGAGTATTGTTTACATACCTGCGGCTTGGAGGAGATAGTGGACTGTGAGAAAGTTTCAGTATCGCGAGAGCTGCTGTGCAACGGAGAGGAACAGGAAGTGCATCACAACCATAAAGAGACGGGCAAGAAGCGGCTTGTAACCAACGGAAGTGGAATATCGCCATTTTGAAGAAGGGCAGAGTTTTGACTTCAAGGAAAACGGAAGTAGGACATCTTGGATAAGGGTAAGGGCGGCTGCCTCATAGAAGATCATAGAGAAAAGACGCCCGGCATTTTGGATTTCGTAAACACTAACTTTTGGAAAAAACAATTTAAATTCGGACTTTTAAAAATAAAATAAAAGAATAAATTTGTGCCACGGAGTTAAGGAAAAGAGCAGACTCGTGGAAGCGAAGTAAAGCTAGCCCCACAATGTCGAAAAAGGATTGGCAGACGGCACTGGAAAACTTAGATAAAAAAGTTACAGAGGGAAATAAAGAGATGGAGAAAAAAGTTATGGAAGGAAATAAAGAGCTTAAAGATATGATGCAAGAGATGGCAAAAAATTTGAAGGATTTTAAAGAGGCATTTAGATTGGAGATGGCAGAACTATCCAAGAATATGGATCAAGTCCAAAAGGACTTACAAGTCACACAGCAGAGAGTTAACGCAGTAGAAAACGCATGTATGTGATACAGAAGCCAGATATATAGCAGTGGAAATAATTTGGGACTCAAAGAAGACTTTGGTGATTGGAATTTATGCGCCTAATGGTGCGAAAGAAAATTTTTTCAAGGATTTACAGAAACAGTTAGATGAACTGACCTATGAACAAATAATCCTGGCAGGCAACTTCAATGGAGTTATAAACTTGGAAGAAGACAAGAAATCTAAAAGTGCACATAAAAAAAGAGGACTTTTGCCAAAATCTTTTTTTGCGATTAAGGAACAAGAAAGTCTGGAAGATGTATGGAGGAGACAAAATCCCAAAAATAGACAATATACATTTTATTCAGAAAGACATTTCACACTATCAAGAATTGACATGATCTGGGCCTCCAAAGAATTGGCGGTATGGACTAAAGATGTGGAGATAGTACCTAGGGTAGGCTCAGATCATAATCCAATTATGTGGAGATTTGGGAAAAATACCAAAAGAAGAGGATGGAGGATAAATGAGGATTTGCTGCAGACAGAAGAAAATATTGCGTTGCTACGGAGGGAGACCAAATTCTTTATACAATATAATATGAATAAGGATGTTCCTGTCCAGGGTTAGCAGCCCAGCCCCCGGACTTGCTGACAGGCAGTGGCAGGGGGCAGCCGGGAGACAGCAGTTCAACTGCTCTGTCCGGAAAACAGAGCCAGAACCTGCCTACTCCAGGGGGAAGGGGCGAAAGGCCAAAGCCTCAGAAGGCTGGAGGGAGCAGGGAGAAGCCAGCTAGTCCCACCCCCCAGGGGAAAGAGAGGGGGCTAAGCAGGCTAGAGGAAAAGGGCCAAGGCAGGGGGAATAGGGACCCAGCAACAGCCCAAACAGAGCCCTTACCTGCCAAGGAGGAGAAGCAGCCACTACAGCCCAGAGCCACGCCCTGGCTAGAGGACAGCAGCCTGGCTCAGGAGGTGCTAGGAGCCAAGCCCTTCCAGGTGGAGCTGCCACAGGCATTCTGGGGGAGGAGATGGGTAGCCCCGCCCGGCATCAATGAGCAGGCAGCCCAGAAGCTGGCCAGGGCAGCTCCTTGTGAGCAAGGCCAGGCATGCTCAGCAGCACAGAAGCTGGCTGGGGCAGCTCCTCACGAGCAAGGCCAGGCATGCTCAGCAGCACAGAAGCCGGCTGGGGCAGCTCCTCGTGAGCAAGGCCAAGGAGACCTCAGCTGGGGATGGCTCGCATTCAACCCCACCCTGCCAGCAAGGCAAGGAAGCCAAGAAGGGATTAGTGGTAGCAGGGAAACACCTGAGGAAAGGCACAGCTGGGCCAAGTCAGGAGAGGGAACAAGCCTAGAAGGAGGGCGGGGCGGGGAAAGGAAGCCCTATATAAGGTGGCTAGGAAGAGCTCTGAGGTGGTGGGTGTGAGTAAGGAGTGATGGTGTGGAGAGAGAGCAGAGCAGTGTGAGAGTGGAGGCTTGGAGGAGAGTTCTGGGAGGAGGAGATGATGGAGGACGCAGAGGGTAAGCAGGCCAGGTTGAGCAGGCCAGGGAGTGGACTGAGAGGGAGTCTGGGTGATGTATACCGCCCCTCCTTCCACAGAGCAGGGTCCTGCAGTATCCCTGGCGCCCCTCTGATGTCAGGGCCAGCCCAGCTGGGGCCCTGCCCAGCGGTAGCAGCAACAAGCCCTGACAGTTCTGACCTTCAAGGTATGGGACACCTATAAAGCTGTGATAAGAGGAATATTAATGGACTTGAATGCAAGGGATAGAAGGAGAAAGGAAGAAAAGAGACATGAAATTATGGAGAAAATTAAAGCTAAAGAGATACAATTTAAGAGAAGACCAGGGAAGAAGAAAATTTATCAGGACATAAAAATTCTGCAGGAACAGCTGATGGCAATGAATAATAAAGAATTGGAGTGGAATTTGAAAAAAATGAATCAGAAGTCATTTGAAGGTGCAAATAAACCTGGGAAATATTTAGCGTGGCAATTAAAGAAGAGAAAGGAGAAGAGAACTATAACTATGATTTGAGAAGATGATAAAACATGGGTGGACCAATCAGCTATTAGTAAAGCCTTTTAAAAATTTTATGCAAAATTGTACCAAAGAAAAGAGGTAAAGAGAGACTCAATAGTGGAATACCTGGAGAAAATAAAGCTTCCAATAATTTCAGAGGAATGGAAAGAAAAGCTAAACAGGGAAGTGAAAGAAGAGGAAGTAAAAGAAGCCATTAGGGAAATTAGGGAAAGCACCAGGTCCGGATGGAATAACGGCTAAGTTTTACAAAACGATGGTTAATGAATTGGTACCTTTCTTGAGAGAGGTAATGAATGGAATTTTGCAGGGCCAAAAGATCCCTGATTCATGGAACAAAGCCAATATATCGCTGATCCCGAAAGATGGACAAGATTTGACTAATGTTAAAAATTACCGCCCAATTTCGTTATTGAATAATGACTACAAGATATTTGCGAAAATTTTGGCGGAGAGGCTAAAGGGATGGCTGTTGGAATTCATTGCAGAAGAACAGGCTGGATTTCTACCCAATAGACAAATTAAGGATAATTTAAGGACAGTGATAAATGCTATTGAATATTACGATAAGCATTGTGATAAGGAAGTTGGTTTCTTTTTCGTGGACGCTGAAAAAGCATTTGATAATCTGAACTTGGATTTTATGTTTGCCACTATGGAAAAGTTGCAAATGGGAGATAAGTTCATACAGGTAGTTAAAGGAATTTATAAAGACCAGTGTGCAGCGATTGTAGTCAATGATGATTTGACCAAAAAACTGAAAATAACTAAAGGTATGAGACAGGGTTGCCCATTGTCTCCATTGTTGTTTATTCTGATTTTGGAAATGTTGTTGATTCAAATACGAGAGGACGAAACAATTCGAGGCATAAAAATAAAGGAATTCTCCTACAAAGTCAGAGCATTTGCGGATGATGTAATGTTAATAGTGGAGGATCCAATATACAATATGCCAAAAATACTGGACAAAATAAAGGAATTTGGAGATTTGGCTGGATTTTACGTGAATAAAAAGAAGTTGAAGATATTGTGTAAGAATATGACAAAGCAAAAACAGCAAGAATTGATGGAGATTACAGACTGTGAAGTAGCTAATAAAGTGAAGTATTTAGGAATTGAGCTGACTGCGAAAAATATAGATTTATTTAAAAATAACTATGAGAAATTGTGGATACAAATAGAAAGAGATCTGATAAAATGGAATAAATTAAATTTGTCATGGTTGGGAAGAATAGCAGCAGTGAAGATGAATGTGCTACCACATGTGATGTTTTTATTGCAAACAATTCCAATCATTCGGGACTATAAACAATTTGATAAATGGCAAAGAAAAATTTCGGACTTTGTGTGGGCAGGCAAGAAACCTCGTGTGAAAATAAAGGTGTTTCAAGATTCAAAAGAAAGAGGCGGCCTGCAATTGCCAAATTTAAGATTATATTACGAAGCAATCTGTTTGGTTTGGTTAAAAGATTGGATAACGCTAAAAGACCATAAACTGCTGGCTTTGGAAGGATATAAAAAACTGTTCGGATGGCATGCCTATTTGTGGTACAATGAAGTCAAAGCGGACTCTATGTTTTTGCATCACTACATTAGAAAAAGCCTTTTCACAATCTGGAAGAAATGTAAGAACTATATGGAAGGTGATATTCCCTCATGGGTAGTACCATATGAAGTAATAGATCCGAGAGTGGTTTATAATAAACAACAATGTCTAACCTATAAAGAGATAATGTCGATGGAACATAAAATGTCAAAAATTAAAACGGAAGAAGAGTTATCTTCTCACTATGGATGGTTCCAATACCGGCAAATAAGAGATCTTTATAACTCGGACTGTTCAAAGGGTGGAATAAGATTGGAAAATTCGGAATTAGAAGAAGTGATTTTTCAAGAAGGAAAAAAGGAAATTTCGAAAATTTATAAAATACTTTTAAAATGGTACACGGAAGATGAGACAGTTAAAGTCCAGATGGTGAAATGGGCAATAACAATGGAATCTTGGGAGCATTTATGGAAAAATACGTTGAAGATTTCAACTTGTACCAATATTAAAGAGAATGTCTATAAAATGATGTATAGGTGGTATCTAACACCAAAGAAAATTGTGCTAGGAAATACTAATATGTCAGATAAATGCTGGAAGTGTAAGAAGCATGAAGGATCATTATATCATATGTGGTGGACTTGTGAGGTAGCTAAGCAATACTGGGGAGATATAACTAAAGTAATTAATGAGGTTTTGCAAACCCAAATAAATAAGGACCCAGAATTGTTGCTGCTGAACTTGGGAATGGAAGATGTTCCAAAGCAGTATAGAATACTGTTGTTTTATATGACTACAGCGGCGAGACTTTTATATGCGCAGAAATGGAAAGTGCAAGAAGTACCAACTATAGAAGTTTGGATATATAAATTGCTGTACATGGCAGAAATGGACAAAATGACAAGAAAATGGAAAGATCTCGATCCAGGAGAATATATTGCAGACTGGGGGAAATTGAAACAATATCTAGAAAAAAAAATGGGATGTGAAAGGAGGATTGTGGCAGTTTGAGAACTATTAATTTGTGATTTTAGAAATAGAAGAGAGAATTAACTTTACCATTAATGGGAAAATCCGCTTATTAATCAACCTAAGCTAGTAATATTATTAGTTTGACTTTTTTCAAAATACTTAGTCCAATTAATGATGTAGACAATGGATATATTAGTGGAGACAATATAGTATATATAAAAGAATTTGAATAGGCTTAGATTAAGAGATATAATATATGTATGTTTTAGAGGAATATAGTAGAAAATAAGTTAAGTAATAAGATAGGTTAAGGGTTGGAAAGCTGTTGGAAGTCTATAAGGAGGGGGGAGGGAAAGGGTGGGGTTGAAATAAATTCAGTAGGAGGGGATATGTATGTATTAATGATGTACTCACCAATAAAATTAAAAAAAAGAACCTTGTAATGATGGGTAACGTCAACTTCCCCGATGTGTGCTGGGAGACAGGCTCAGCAAAGCGTCATGAATCACGCAATTTCCTGACCTGCCTGGCCGATAACTTCCTTTTTCAAAAGGTGGAGGAAGCTACAAGGGCTCGGCCATACTAGACTTGATATTAACCAACAGGGAAGAATTGTTAGATCAGGTGAAGGTGGTGGGGACCTTAGCGGGAAGTGACCATGTCCTCCTTGAATTCCATTTGCTGTGGGGAGCCAAGGAAGTTCATAGCCAGACTCGTAGGTTAGATTTTCGTAGGGCCAACTTCGATGAACTCAGAGGCTTGATGAGAGTCATTCCGTGGGGGAGTGTGCTGGAAGGAAAAGGAGCGAGTGAAGGGTGGGCCATTCTCAAACACGAGCTTTTGCAAGCTCAAGCCCTCACTATCCCAGCAAGACGGAAACATGGTAAGGGCTCCAAGAAACCGATGTGGATGCACAGAGAGCTCCAGAATAAGCTAAGGGAGAAAAAGGAAACGTTCAGGAAATGGAGAGAAGGACAGACCTCTAAAGAGGAGTATATGACGGTTACTAGGTACTGCGGATCAGCCATCAGAGAGGCCAAAGCTCAATACAAGCTGGGTCTGGCCAGGAGGGCTCGCTACAATAAGAAAAACTTCTACAGATATGTGAGAAGCAAACGCAAGGTAAAAGAGGTAATTGGGTACTGCCACAACCAGTGACGTCCTTTCCATGAAGGCAGGAAGGTGGGTGATGCTGGCGGCAGCCTACAGTTTGACAGAAGAGGGGCGGGACAAGCCTCTCCCAGAGCAGCATGCGCAATACAACACAGTGGATGTTGTGGTCCTGCCGGTCCTGCTTCGCAATGCGGCCGTTAAGGGCATCCTTTCCTTGTCGAGCTCAAGGGCTCTCTTTGAACCTCACCCTCTCTGGAGCCACCCCGATCCTTCCCATCGACCTCTCCTCTAGTCCTGTGACCATCCATCCTTTCCGCCTAGGCAGGATGGTGGGTGATGCCGGTGGGAGCCTACACCACTTATCTGAAGTTCCTGTCCTGCCTGCGCAGGAAAGGTGTCTCAGACTGGTGTGGATTGCTCTATCACCAGCTCATGGGGCTGCTGGTCCCTGTTTCAACCTCTCCCTGTCCGGAACCACTCTGACCCTTCCCCAACCTCTCCTGTCCTGCACATCCCGCCCGTTCCGTGAAGTCAGGAAGGTGTGTGCTGCACTGCTGTCTGCTGCTGCTGGTTTTGGCCACAAGGGCAGCCCAGAAGCAGTTGCTGTCCCTTCTGAGCAGGGGGAAACAAGTCCTGCACCACAACTCCCATCCTTTCCGTGAAGGCAGGAAGGTGGGACATGTCCACTGCCGCCACCAGCCCGCGGCTCAGTGGCTTTCTCGGCTCATGGCTCTCCAACGAAAGGGGTATTCCCACTCCTGCACCATGATGCAGCCAGTGGCAACCTGTTGTCCTTCTCTCCTGGCAAGGTCCTGGACATTCCCTCTTTTGACATCTCTCTCTCTGGAACTGCTCCAACCCCCTCCAATGACCTCTCCTGCCCACCCCATCCTTTCCATGAGGGCAGGAAAGTGGGTGATGCCAGCTGCCACCACTACCCGGCTCTGATGCTGCTGCTGATTGTAGTAGGGAAACAGAGCACGGGGGCCCCTATCTATGGGTTCCAGCTGACCCCTCTGGGCTTGGGGGCAGATGGGTCCCTCCCACCCTTTCTGTGAAGGCGGGAAGGTGGGTGCCATACTGCTGCTGCTGCTTCTTGGCATGAGGGGCAGCTCAAAAGCTTTTGCAGATACAGTTTTGCAGAAAGGTAAGGGATGCCCCCATACATGGGCACCTGCTTTTACCAAGATGCACCCCCATCTATGGGCACCTGCTCTTGCCCCTGTGCCTGGGGGGAATGGGTCCCACAACTCACTTCCTTTCCATGAAGGCAGGAAGGTGAGTGATGTTGTCGGCAGCCTCCAGTTAGACACAGGAGGGGCGGACAAGCCTCTCCAGCAGAAGTTGACACAATTCTTCAGGGTGGATATTGGGGTTGTCCGTCCCGGTCATGCTGTGCAATATGACCAGGAAGCCTTTGTCCTTTTCTCCATGTCAACTCCCACATTCTCTTTTTTGATCCCCCCCTGGAACCGCTCCAACCCCCCCCCCCCAACCACCTCTCCTGTCCTGTCCATCCCATCCTTTCCGCGTAGGCAGGAAGGTGCGTGATGCTGATGGGAGCCTACGCCGCTCACTTGAAGTGCCTGTCCTGCCTGCACAGGAAAGGTGTCTCTGAGTGGTGTGTGGACTGCTCTATCACCACTCAGTTCCTGGGGCTGCTGGTCCCTCTTTCAACCTCTCCCTGTCTGGAACCAGTCTGGCCCTTCCCAACCTCTCCTGTCCTGCACATCCAGCCTTTCCCCATCAAGGCAGGAAGGTGGGTGCTGCCTGGTGCTGCTGGTTTTGGCCACGAGGGGCAGCTCTGAAGCAGTTGCTGTCAGTCTTCTGAGCAGGGGGTAATGGGTCCCATGACTCCCATCCTTTCCGCAAAGGCAGGAATTATTATGTGATTCTAAGAACAGTAAAGTCTATAGCACTAATGAAGATAATAAATACAAATTTTTGCAAAAAATAGTAATTACGAGAGAGACATAAAAAGCAAAATCACTCAGGGCAATTCACTGAAGCCTGGAAAAACAGAAACTTTTTCACCCGAGACCTAACAATCAATATGAATTAACTGAATTCACAAATAGTTGTGAGCTCTAGAAAAAGACAGTTTTCTTGTGGCTGGACTCAGTGTCTTGGCATTGATATTTCCAAGGGCTAATCCTGTGGATTCCTTGTATCCTCAGATGATATCCCATGCCGGGGCCAGCAGTTCCGCATTACATTGCACTACTGCTGTAATGTGGTATTGAATCACAAAGAAGCATATTTTTTAACGGCATCTGTGTGATGCTAGCCTTAGGTTGTAGCAGTTGGAGGACTGGACAACATCCGTCTCATTGACACACTTTTAACATTAATGATATCCTCAATTAACTGGACCTAAACTAGGCTTACCATTTCCCCAATGAAAGAGGGGGATTTAGCTGTCAGGTGGGGGAAATGGGGGGCAAAATTAGCAATATCTCTGTGTGCCTGTTGACACCAGCAGCCTCCCCGTGTTCTCTGTGACACACTGACATCACTTCCGGCCACATGGAGAGTAACATCAGTGCATTGCTGATGAACCCTACCCACAACCCAGTATTTCTCCCCCACTGGTTGCCAGGGGGGAAATCTGAAACTAAACATGTGATAAAGTGGTGACAGCTATGAGTGGAAACACACAAGACGAATTTAACATGAAGAGCACTTGATTGGTCCTGCAAGCTTTCCTGGGAATGGCTGTCTTATCCCCTGCTCCAAGCAACTGGAAGAAAACTGAGCAAAGTGGATTTTCTTGCAAAGTTTGAACTTGAAGCTCCTGTCCTCATGTGTCTTAAACGCAGAAACGCAGTCCAGCGAGGCAGGAAACGATTGCCAACTCCTGGCTGGAAGATGAAAAATTACTGACACGTAAGTCATGAGGTGAGACTAGTTTTCAGCCCCACATCCTTGGAGATGTGCAAAGATTTTAATAATAACATAATAATAACAACATTCAATTTATATACCGGCCTTCAGGACAACTTAATACCTACTCAGAGCAGTTAACGAAGTGTGTTATTACCAAACAATCACCCTGTGAGGTGGGTGGGGCTGAGAGAACTCTGAAAGAGCGGGGACTGCCCCAAGGTCACCCAGCTGGCTTCAAGTGGAGGAGTGGAGAATCAAAACCGGCTCTCCAGATTAGAATCCTACTGCTCTTAACCATTACACCAATCTGGCAAATTGTCTTCCAGGAGTTCCTGAATTAATCACTTCCACACCCTGCCAATCTTCCCTTATCCACTCTCCCAATCTGGGCTATTCAGGGATATGACAAGCTTTACCTGTCCAGCAATCGCGGGTCATCAAGCACCTTTCTACCTTTAGTAACACCCAGGAAGTTTTAATAAAATCTTTCCCAGTTTTATTGTCTCACCCCAGAGACAGCCATTAAGTTACTGTTTTGGGGCAGAAGACGCTGTCCTGCCCCAGGGTATGTTATATTTAGGGTACCCTCCGCCACAGTTCTGTGTGTGTGTTCCGGACCCACCCACACAGCCTCAGACTGCATATTGAAGCCTCCTTCTTCTTGCTGTGAAGTGCTGGTCACTCAAACTGCTCTTCTCATGGATACCTCCTCTTCTGGACTGGTAATTGTCCCCCAACTCTTCATTCCTTTCCAGCTCTCCTCCCTATTTTCCAGTTAGCTCTGTGTGTATGCTGGGTGTGTTCTCTGCATATTTGACTTGCTCTTCCCCTTAATAAAAACCATTTCTGTTGAACATCTACTTGTCTTTATTAAGAGTTCTCTAGAAGAATGATTCTTGTATACACAGGTGGAGAATCTCACTGGTTGCCCCCTCTTGCACCCTCTCCTTTTATGCTAATTTCCCCAACTCGTAAGGATCCCCCCATTTAGGATAACACATGGGGATAGATCCTATGGTGGACAAACCATGACACACCCTGAGATGTGACCTCTCCCAGGGCTACCCCCCATGGCTGTCCAGGAATTTGCAGCCAGCTGTAGCTACTGAACCAGAAGCACAGGAAGCTTAGGAGTAGGAGCCACTACCAGAATCTGGGATTGCTGCAGGACCCATGAAGGAGAATGGTCGATTGCCAAGGACCCCACAGTTGCCCCCAGGACAACTGAGCTGAGAGAAGATGGAAAGCCCAGGCCAAAGCACAGCTCAGATGGTGGAGTGCCCAATTAGCTGCCCACAGCCTTTCTTCTGACCATGAGGCATCTGGAGACTAAGATCCACCGTAAGGCTTTGCAGGATGCCGGACAAGGTCCAGCTGTGAGTGACTGCAGACTCCAAGCCGCTGCTATAGGTGCAAGTACTCATTTCTCAAAAAAGTCTGAATTCAGCTCTGGCTGCTGTGGGACTAACCAGTCCAATGGTGCTTGCTAGCCTGGCCTTGATGGAACTTCTGCATTCGTTTGGGTGTGAACAGAACAAGTGGAGTTTTAGCAGAGTTAGCAGTTCATGGGATGGAGGTGAGGAATGCAGGTGCCCTTTGGGAGGCATACAAATGCTTTGTTTTCAAACATCCTAATGCTGGGAGAAGAAGTCCAGTGCTGTTATTTTAAGTTCATTAGTTCATATACTTGCAAACACAATCCATTATAGCTTCTCCAGCTGATGTTCCTCTGAAGCTGGGATGCAACTCAGTTGCCAGCCTCTAGGCGGGCGGTGGAGCTTTCCACCACAGAGATCAGTTCCTTTTGAGAAAATGTTTGCTTTTCCAGGGTGGAATCTATGATGTCACTTCCTTACTAAGCCCTGCCCCCAAATCTTTAGGAACTTCCGGGCTGGGATTTGGCAGCCCTAAGACACACAGACACACTCGCTCTCTTTCACACACACACTTTGGAAGGCAGGCAAAGGGCTCAACTTTTGCCCACTCCACATGAAGAATGAGGGAGGGACACAACCTTTTAAAATCTGCCGGTGTTCATTCTACTTCCAGTTCATAGAAGAACAACAACGGCACAGCATTGGTAAAATGTCCTCCTATAGATTGTCCCCTGATGTGCAATTGAAAACACAAAACACCACCACCTTTTTTTGGGGGGGGGGGGTGGGAGTGGGATTGTAAGATCCTTAACAGAAGCATATTTCTTTTAATGAGAGCTTAATTACTGCATTTTCCTCTTTTCTGTATCTCTTCGATTCTCTAGAGGAAACCCTGTAAAATGTTCCCAACTCTGTTTTTTTCCATTGGGATTTGTGAGCAAAGAGTATTAAACTGTCTGTCTGGAATGCTTTTGGGGCAGAGAGGGACTTTTTAATGACGTGCAAGATTTCTCTTTGTGGAAAGAGTTTATAGATTTTCTTCCTCATACTTCCTCTACAAACATAAGAACATCCCTTTCTGGAGTGACATTTCCCTCCAGACATCTGTGAAGGTTATCTAAGCAGCTTTTATGTGTTTAGGACTCTAAATAGGCTTCCCTCCCAGAACAAATGACGAGAGAGCTTGTTATGTATTGGGCTAGCTTCGAGGAAAACAGGGCTCCTCAGGTAGCCGGTCCTATTAGGGATTAGGGTTATCAGCAACCAGTCATTTCCCCTGGATATGAGCCAATTGTGGTCATGTAAACAAGTTACCTTTCGTTTAGTGCCTGCAAATGAAGGATCCTAGAGCCTGTGTTCTTATTGGGGAGTTACTGAAATGGGGTGGGGTTGGAAGTGCATATATCTGGTTCCTCAGGAGCCACATTGTTGTTCTTTTGCAAATAAAGTTACTATCATGAGCTGAAGTCACTGCCTGGCTGACATCACTTGAGCACAAAGCTCAATATTTAATACTGGCAACAAGGATGTGATTTAAGGCAGGTATGCAGCCCCCTAGCCAGAGTGCTAAGAGCAAAATCACTACATGCGGGTAAGCATCCCCGCGCCACGGAGCTGAAGCACACACCGGCAAGGAATTGTCGCCTTGGCCGGGTCAGCACTCACTCACTCCTCTGCCTAGAATACGTGTGCTATGGCCGCCGCAGGCCACTTCAAGCCATTTGACTCAGCCTCCGAGGACTGGGAGTCCTACATCATGAAGTTTGAGTTCTACCTCAAGGCAAACAAGCTAGAGGATGCGGAGTTGCCGAGAACTACATTCTTCAGTGTCTGTGGGTGGTCCACGTTTGATATCGCCTGGGCGTCGCTTGCAGAGCCTTTGCAGAAGTCACTGCATGCTGACAACACTTGAGCACAAAGCTCAATATTTAATAGAGCTACTTTCAACAGTCCTGCCGCTCTGCTCATACACATCATCTTTTAACATAAACAGAGCTGCTAAGATGGGGAGGGGACCAGAGGTACAAAATTCAGGGGTGGAGGCCTGGGCCTTCCTGCAGCTGGGCATAGAAACTCCACACCTACTCTAATCAAGCATCTTAAATATCCTTCTGAGTGTGAGGGAGGATCCAGAGGGAATCTATGAGTCTCTCTCTACAGGAGACATCTGACACCAGATTGGGGTGGTAAGCTTAGCCCCCGATTGACTTGCCTGTATAGAACCTCTGTGTGTGTGTGTGTGTGTGTGTGTGTGTGTGTGTGTCTGTGCACTTCTCCATCTGGTGTAGCAGCAAAAACAGCCTCTTGTCAAGTTTGCCACTTGGAGGCATATTCTGTTAACCAGGGCACGGCTGGAAAGATTTCCAGCCTACTGCCTGGAGTGAAGCCTTTGCCCCACCCTACACCATAACCAGCCTCAAAATATCACATTATTGTTCCACAGTTGTGGTGATAAAAGAGAGAAGGCCAATGTACTGCAGGGACCTATGGAAGCCAATGAAAATTCAGCCTGGTGTTTGGTCACGCATCTGTAGCATGACAAAGAGATAGAACCCAGAACCTGGCTTTTATTACACCGAGGCTTTCTCCACTCCCTCTTCTTTTGAATGTTTAGGCACTAGGAAGTTTCTTTGTCATTTAATTTTGATTTCTCCCGGGTATGTGGTATTACTGACCTATCCTGTTTACCTGAATACAAAACTCTCTCTCTCTCTCTCACACACACACACACACGTTACTGCATGCGAGGCAGATGGGATGAGAAAGTTCCACATGGCTCTAAACAACCTAATGAGATGTGACAAGATGTAAATGAAAGCCATCCAGGTGAAGTCTTGGATTCACTTTGTGGAGATCCATAAAAGAAACTCCCAGGCACTTTTCACTAGGGCTTCAATGAAACAACAGCTAAGCTTGCAAATTGGCGTTCTCTGTGAATTGTCAAAGCGTGGCTTCGTCCCGAGAGATGAAAATAAAAACTCAAGCAAGGAACATTGCAGAACTGCTAAAGACACATTACTATTATTTTGGAAACAATTGCCCTAAACCCCCTTTGTTTTCCGAACTTCACTCTATCTCAGCTTAGGAGTCTGATGAGTAATTGCTTAGGTCTGGGAATGGAAGCTCAGCTGCTATCGATGTGAACTGCTTGATATGGTTTCTGTATTCAAGATTGCCTTTTTCTCATTTCTATTCTGTATTCTTGGGTCAAGTCAATAAAGGTTTTGCTCTTGTGTCTCTCTGTGGCTCTTTCTTTTCCCAGGTGGGGTATCAAACCTAAATTCTGTCCATGTATACAAGGACTAAAATAATTGCTCATCCAGGACCTGCATGTGAGTGGACCCCTGACATGGGGTTTCTCAATTGGTAACAAAGTCATCTGCCCAATGCTGCCATAATGGTGCAACTTTAGGTCTGTTGTCATATATTGGAGTATTGTCAATTTTGACATTTCTTGCCTGGCAGCTGTTATTATTATTCTCAGTTAATACTGTTAAAAGTTGGTTGCTGCTGAATGCCAGCTGTCAGAACCTGTAAAGTGTTGACTGTAATGTATCAGATACTGTTGAATGTTGACTGATACAGGCAGCTCTCAAATATTTTCAAACAGAGGATTCAGCCTGTTATCCATAGTGTGAGAGTCGAGGTGTACATAGACAAGAGCGTCCCAGTTATCAGTTGAGAAATCATAAAAAGGAATGCCGAGATGATGATAATAATAATAATGTTCAATTTATATACTGCCCTTGAGGACAATTTAATGCCCACACAGAGCGGATTACAAAGTGTGCTATTATTATTCCCCCCCAAAACAATCACTCTGTGAGGTGTGTAGGGCTGAGAGAGCTCTGGAAGAGCTGTGACTGACCCAAAGTCACCCAGCTGGCTTCAAGCAGAGGAGTGGGGAATCAAACCCGGCTCTCCAGATTAGTCCTGCCACTACACCAAACTGATTCTCATTTTTTTCCCTCATGTGTTTGTCTCGCAGTCTCTCTACACATTGCAAATTACCTGGGGATGCTCAAGTGTAGGATTTTATGTGTGGTCCTCAATTCACGTGCAGGCTGTTCCTACTTGGTGCACTTGCATGCCGCTTTCAAGGGAGCTCCCTTTGTGTGGTTGTATCTTCAAGTGAGTCTAGCTCTGTTTTCACTGTGAAGCTTCTTTGACTTACCAATTTGCATTTCTTTAAGGTGTGAGAAAGTGTCAAAATTTGCATTTCAATGAATGGATGTGGAGGTAGGGGAAACTGATATACTTTTGCAGCTGAGGAGGAACTGATATTGAATGCATGAATGTATTCACGCAGAGCAAATTGAAGTGTGATTATGTGAGTGAGTGCATGGGAAGTTGTAGGGGGTGCGTAAAATGACATTCACTTGAAAGTCCCTAGGTACTTTAAAATGTGAAAAAAGACCGTATGGAACAGAAAACTTGTGGGAGCTGTTTTGGCCACCATCTTGTATATCTGCATGGGAAACCAGTAGTTTCCCCATGGATTTGTTGTCATGGGCCAAGAGACACATCTCTGATTCGCTTATAGTGTTCTTTCCAAGCAAGATAATCTGATCATTCCCTAAATGGTTTTGGCATTAGAAGTTCAGCATATTCAGAGAATTCCTTTTTGCAATATAAACAAAATCTTTAAAGAATGAGTTGCTTTGACCATTGAACTATATTTTGGGCATTTAATGCTGCTTCTGTATCTTGAATTATATGCACATGTCTTTCGGATTGCACTGTATTTGATATCTTGAGATTACATCTAAATTTAGTACAATTTTGGAGGTGAAACCTCTGGTATTCCAACAAATAAAGTCTGATTTGACATAACTTTTGCAAACATACATGTTTTGCATTTGCACTTTCCAGTCTGCAAGAGACCTTATACTGATATGCTGGTGCAACTTCAGGTCTGTTATCCCTAGAGAGCACCCTAGTGGGAGAACCTAGCTGGGAGACCCAGGTTCAACTCGATGTTCTGCCATGAAAACTTCGTGGATGACCTTAGGCCAGTTAGGCCAGTCACACCCTCTCTCAGCCTAACTGTTGCTAGGAGAAAAATAGAGGAGGGGAGAATGATCCATTCATTGAAATGCAAATTTTGACACTTTCTCACACCTTAAAGAAATGCAAATTGGTAAGTCAAAGGAGCTTCACAGTGAAAACAGAGCTAGACTCACTTGAAGATACAACCACACAAAGGGAGCTCCCTTGAAAGCGGCATGCAAGTGCACCAAGTAGGAACAGCCTGCACGTGAATTGAGGACCACACATAAACTGCCCTGCGATTATTAGAGGAAGAGCAAGATAAGAACAGATTTATATAAATAGTGATCTCCAGACCCAAGGAGCATATCTTCTAAGGAACTCTGTTCTCTAGAGGGTAGTTAGGTTGGCTGATAAACAACTGTTGGCGGCCCCTGGCCCCAAGGATGCTCGCCTGGCCTCGGCCAGGGCCAGAGCCTTTTTGGTCCTGGCGCCTACCTGGTGGACCTCGCTGTCTGCAGAAACTAGGAAAGATTTACCACCTTTCTGCTGGGCTTATAGGACAGAGATGTCCCGCCAGGTGCATGGTTGAGGTTGGGGCTTGCGTGAGCTCCTCTTTGCTGGTCTCCTGCTGAGCAGGGAACGCAGCCCCCTCCTCCCGATTGTCTGCCCACTCACCTAACGTGTATGCCATCGCCCATCCCGTGGGATATATTAGGTTGGGTTTGGCATATGGGTGGCTGTGAAGAGTTGCTGCCACTGATCTTTATGTTTTATTGTATTTTAATGTGATAAATGTATTTCATGTATTTTAATGTGATTTTTATTGATTGATGTTACCCACTCTGAGCCCGCTTGTGGGGAGAGCAGGTTATAAATTTAATAAAACAAACAAATAAATCTTGTATTGTTGTCTCAGCAGAAGTCAGGGGTAATAATCAGCCTTCTTCTAAACAACTAATTTCTTACCCAACTGGCCTTGGCCTTAGGATGTGGATTGATTCCATTTCCTCTCACATGCTGAACATGACATGACTGGCGATGCTTTGCATCCTCTTAACATGGACAGACACAGGTGGGAAGCAGGCCGCTTTGTTTCTTAGCCTCCTTGGAATTGGCACTTGGAGCTTTCCTTACTGCAGCCTCCATGATCAAGAGAGGCTTTCCCCCGTTTGCATCTCCACCCATTTTACGCCACCTCTTGGCCTATCAGTGTTGGTGTTCCCTAACCACTCTTGCCTAGGCAGGGGAGGCAAGCCACTGCCTAGAAGGCACCCAGCTGGATTTTGTGTGGTGTTTGAACTGAGATTCTAACTTTCCCCTTCCCACGCTGCACAAGATGCTTTGCATGTGAGTGTGTTACATTATCTTGATATAGTATAAAGACAGGTCTTTCCGCAACAAAAAAGTTACTTTATTTTTTAACCAAAAGTGTGTCATTGAGGCCTTGGGACGTGGATCAGCCTCCTGTGGCTGGCAGTAACCTCCCATCCCCCACTTTTGAGGTAAGGGGGGCTGGCAAGCAACCCCATATATAACGTGGCTTTGAAATTTGAGGGAAAGGGGGATGGGCACTGGTTATAATAATCTTTGGCATGCCCTACCTCCCATCCCCCACTTTTGAGGTAAGGGGGGCTGGCAAGCAACCCCATATATAACGTGGCTTTGAAATTTGAGGGAAAGGGGGATGGGCACTGGTTATAATAATCTTTGGCATGCCTTCCTCAGCAAGGCTTGCCAGACCACCTACCTTCCTTCTTTTAGGTACCAGACTAAAATATTTCTTTTTATCCAGGATTTTAACAAAGGGGTATTATCTTTTATATATTTTATGGTCTACTTCTGGCTGTTTTATCTACATCATTCTAGGCTGCTTGGTGTGAGAAATGTGTGTGTGTGTGTGTTGCTGTTTAGTTCTGGTTTGTTTTAAAAGTCTTAGCTTGTTTTTTTAAATTGCTTGTTTTATGGCTCTGGTTTTAATGGCTGTGTTTCACTATCTTCGTCTTAAGCTGCCTCTAGAAGTCTCTGTAGACATTTTCTCAATGAGAACATTGCTTGCGATTTGAATCCAGAAAAGGACTGACACATTGTTTCGGAACTGAAACAATGGCCATTTCCATATGCCCTTAAAGGGACGGGCCGCTCACCAAATGCTGGAGGTTTTTCCTCAGGAATCCAGATGTTTCCATTTGGAAAATGGTTGCGGGCCATTTGGCTTCCTTTTTTTTGGTAACACCCAGTTCCCCTCTATGATAAACTCAATATACTGAAGAAATCAAAAATAATATAAAACAAGCTATGAACCAAGCAATAATGTCTCACAAGATAATAATCAATCAAACAATTTACCAATCATAAATAGTTTACCAATCATAAATAGCTATCAGATAATGCACATTCCAATCGGTAGTATAATACATGAACCAATATACAACCAGAACCAAGTTTGAATGAGTCTTTCAAATGAAATCTTTCAAGAAGGAAATCTTTCAAAAAGGAGTCCTGGATAATCAGAGTCATTCAAAATTCAGCCGTCAATTCAGCCAGCTATTATGGCTCCGGATACCAGACCAGACTGTTAATTGCTCTGAGACAGTTGCACTGACCTTTAGCCCCTGAGGAAGCCCATGAAGCGAAACACTCTTTTGCTGGCAGTGTGTTGGGCTGATATTTTTGCCAGCTGCTTCTAGGATTTATTGGACCTTATTTACAGCATGGATACCATCATTTGGACACTGGTGAAAGGAACGGCTGACATTTATCACATTCTTCTTCCTGTACCTTTGGACTTCTTGACACCCAAGATCCATATTGTAATCTTGACCAAACTTGGGTGATGGCTGGAGAGGAGCCTGCTGCACATTCCCTGTGAATATGGGCTCTCTAAATGCTAATGGGGCCACTCTGGCACCGACGAACACCAAACACGTTCGTTAACGGGACATGTTCGGTTCTGTTTGTCTGTTCGTGTCCATCATCAGGAATGAACAACGAACACCCTGTTCAGGGTTTTTTTCCTGTTCGTGCCCATGTCTGCTCATGACTTCTCCTCCTCTTTCCCTGTTTCCTTGGGAGATTTTTATTCTTGCCTCATGTCCTTCCAAAGGAGAAGGATATATTTTTCAGAGATCCTGCCATAAAGGCCTCTCCAACACACCTGCCTTCAGCCTTGATGCTGCACAAGGTGGCCATGGCATAGGGAGGTGATTTCTTAGACTAGGATCCTTTCAGGTGGGTAGGCGTGTTGGTCTGTAGAAGAGCAGGATGCTGGACCCGAATCTTGCTCTTTAGACTAGGTCTCTTTCTACTCCAAAATATTGTCATGAATTGAATTTGCCTCAAGAAACTGTAAGTTCTATCTTTTCTACAATTCAATTGCCTGAGGATTCATTGCTGCATGTTGAGGGAAATACTTCTGACTGTGTAACTCTGCTACTGAACGAAATATAACTATTTCTAATAAATAGGTCACAGATCCACTTCACACATTATGTGGAAGCGAAGAAACCAGAAATGCAACTTGTGTTTGCTTCTGTTTCCTCAGCTTCAACATGACATGCGAATTAGCTCTAGAATCAAGTGAACTGTGAATGCTCTGGTGAAGGCAAAATAGAGGAATGCTTCTCAAATGTATCAATCAAGTACTGAGTGCTTGAAAATGCAACATCAGATTTGGTTTCTTTCTTCAGTGTTTGCTTTTTCAATAGATAGCCAATCAGATGTAATTTGTTGTGATAAGTAACACAGGGAATTGGCAATCTGAAGTTAATTTTTTGCTAGGTATGGGTTAGCAATGACTTGAAATCTTCTTTGAATTAAAATTTGGGGCACCGAGATTTGACAGCTGCTTTGCAGATGAGAACGAGCATTCTGATCTTGTGACTCCTTAGAATATGCACAGTTTCCTTCAGATAGACTCCAGCTGACATATTAGCAAATTGCTTGTTTGGAAATGCTATCACAGACTTTTTTGTGATTCTAAAAATTGTCAAGATGATCCCAATTTCTTTTCCAGGTTATGTTTATTTATTCAGTTTTTATACTGCTTCTCTTCAATTAAGATCTCTAATATCTAGTACTGGATGATATACATTATACAGAATAGATCTATGTTTTGTAGGCTGAGGGGGCCAGAGTTGGCTTGACATGCTTAAGCCATTAAATCCTCAGTTTTAAAATTACTGCATCTATGGCACTTTATAGTGTCTAGTCTGGATCTTAATAATGCGAGGATGAGATGAGGCAGAACCAAGGAAGATGCAGAAAACGCAAGTCTGTGTTCAGCAGAGGAGAGCCGAGTTGTCATGTTGCTCAGAGCAGGAAGCGTATCTTACCTGGCATTTCTTACACAGCCTTCAACATTTCAGGGATCAAAGCTAATGCACTGGGTTTTTTATTGCATTTTTTCTCAGTGAGGTATCTATGATTCTCCTCTCCCCCCCCCCTTTTAACTTTGCAACAACCACCCTATGCGGTAGGCTAAGCTGTCCAGAACTTTAACTATTACACAACACTGGCAAGTAGTGACAGCCTTGTTATGCTGGCTTTACAATACCTACTGTCACACTAAGGGTTGCTGATTTGCTGCTGAAGCTCCCATCCTCCTACAGCCAGGAACACTTGTTGCGGCAGCCCCAGCCACCAGCTCCCACGCAGGGACTGAATGCCATGCATGCTCTGCCACCTCCCTAGGACCGAGGGCTGGAGCACAGTCTACTCAGCTCCCTCTGGTGCTGCTGCCGTGCTCCTTCCTTGCAGAGCATGCTGGCAGCAGCCAGAGGGAGCTGAGCAAGCTATGCTCCAGCTATTGCAGCTTGGTGCCTCAGCTTGTTCCTGGGTCCTGGGCAGCAGAGGGGTGAGTCAGAGGTGCTGCCTAGTGGGCTGGCAGGGAGTGGGTGCTGTCCAAGTGTGATCTCCAGCCCTACCATGAATGGCCATTACCAAGACAAGAGCTATTCTGAATGGGCTGACTGCAAAAGTAAATCACGAGTAAATCCCAAACTTTGCTCTCCTCCTACTGTATCAACAACATCCTGGGCAGGAGGAGCCCTGCAAGATGCAGCTGCTGGGGGCAGCTCCTAGCCTTGCGGCGCATGCCAGCAGTGGCCAAAGGGAGCTGAGTGGACTATGCTCCAGCCCTGGATCCTAGGGAGGGGGCAGAGCATGCACGGCATTTGCTCAGTTCCTGAGCAGGAGCTGGTGGCTGGGGTTGCCACAACAAGTGCTCCTGGCTGGGGTGGCAGGAGAAGGGAGCGCTAGGCACCACCACTGCATGGCAAGGTAGGCATGCGGGGGGCTGTCTGCTGGCTTCCTGGACTGCTCTACTCAATAAGACCCTTGACTTCAACAGCACCAGCAGAGCGGTGGGAGGGATTCTCCCCCTCTTCTCTCTGGTGGCCATTTTTCTGACTGCACTTCTCAACACGTGAAGAACATACGTTGGGCATCTCATGTTGTTTCCCTCTAGAATTGGCTGTGGGAATGAATGAGACTGAACCTTGAACATCCTTCATGTCCAGCAGATACTGTCCCATTGAGCCCTAGTTTTCCCCCTAGTCAAACTCTTGAGTTCCTTACCATGGCTGAGGGAAGTGGACTTCAGATACTGCAGACATGGTGTTGTGATTTCTGGAGACAGATCCTGTACTGGGATTAGCAATGCCTGCTTGCATGGGCACTTGATTCCCACCTGCTCAGCCTGTATGTTTATAGATACCACAGATTAACCATTGGAAGCCATGCAGGAGCTTCTGGCTATGCAGGGATGTGAAAATCACCTTTTGTAGTTTACAATACCCCTCCAGCCTAGTAAAACCTGATGGTTGTCACTGCTGAGTTCTAGAGTGAAAAATGTGTGAGAGAACAATTAAAAACAATCCAATTCCCACCATTTATTCTCCTTTTCTGACATTTTGGGCTTTGAAGGATATCCTGTGATGTCAGAAGTACGGTTTCAGTCAATAGCTGTTATAATTTCATCGCAATGCTTTTTGCAACTTGTCCTGTGCTCTTAGCTATCAGGATGGAAAGGCATTTCCACAAGCATGGTGTTATACTGTCTCATACATAAGCAGAATGCTGGACTCCATCTGTATAGATTTTCTGGCCACTCCATCCATCTAATGCAACAGCTCCTGGAGGAAAGATGTCTCAACAGCTTTTAAAAATGATGTCAGCTTTTTTAAAAAAATATGTGACTCGGCTTAAATGTGGCTTCATCTCTGCAGGTTTTCTTATTGGCAGGCTGCTTAGGAGGGCTGCAGTTTGGATTTGTCTCTGCTCTGGCAGAAGCACAAGGAGAGACGTTGCCTCTTATTGCTGCATCGCTATAATGAGGTCACTGCATACCCTCCTAATAAAGTGTGCACCAGTGGGTATGAACCGACAAACAGGGGTGCCATTTGGTTTCCGGCTGGTGAGACCTGTTCTTAGCTGACCCCTTAATTCTCATTTGAAAGAAGAAGTGATCCTCCTCGGTGATTTGTTCTGAATTGTTTGCACACAGGGAATTGGGGTTGCATAAGGGTGGCTCGCTCCTGTTTTTCTGTGGCCAGTGCAGGATTCTCTTTTCCAATGGTAACGTGATCTGGAGGCTGTGCAAAATATGCTCGGCATTCACATTGGTTTTTAGAGCAGTGTCCTCACGGTGCCTAATTAAGCAATAAATCACCACTTAACTCCAGTCAAATGAAAGCTGAACAGGGAGGGTTATGCACAAAGAAAAATAAAGGGTAGTTGTTGTTGTTTTTTAAATAGCCCATTGCCAAGGTGAACCCAAGTGCTCTTTCTAAGGGACTGGCCTCCAGACAGCCTGTCTCAGCTTTAATGGCTTTTTCATCAAGGCAATCAGTTTCTGGGCTAGCCCGGGCAGAGAGAGCTCTGTTCAGTCTGCACGTTGCCAGGGGTAATTAACCTGCACACTTCCCTGCAGGCCTATTATTTGCACTTCCTGTGCCTCAGCATTGTGAACAATATTGATTGACGAACTCCTCCCCCCCTCCCGAAATCCATATCTGCTCCTCTTTCTCCTCCCACCCACAGAACTGAGAAAGCATCTCTTCTTAGAATCAAGTATACCTGTATCACAGGCTATGCTGGGGTCTATGCCGAGTGCCAATTTATTATTAGTAAAGGAGAGGTATTAAAGAGTAAATCAATGAAGAGGGGTTTTTTTTCATGCTGTCTTTTTCTTTTTAAAGGTAAGCCAGGCAAGGTTTGATGCAATGGCTGTAACTGGCTGTTCTGTTCAGAATGGAACCGTAAAAAGCACAGAACGTAAGATCAACTGCGTTGGAACAGACCAACAGTCTGCTGAGTCCTGTGTCCTATTTCCAAGAGTCTCTCTACTAGAGGTGGGCACAAGCCAGAAAAAAACCAAACCTTGTGGTTTGTCAAATTTCACAAACCACAACTTTCACGAACCTGCCCCTGGTTCGCGAACTGGTTTGTTTGGTTCGTGAAAACGTCACATCCAGGTCAGAAAATCATCACTTCCAGGTCAGCAGGAGGTCACTTCTGGGCCAGCAGAAGTTCAATTCCAGGTCAGCAGAAGGTCTGCAGGAAATCCATCCCCTGTTGCCTAGGAAACTGATTGGTTGGCACCAGGCTATCTGCAGTGATGAACCAAAAAACAAACCAAACGAACCAGCCTAAAGTTCGTGGCGGTTCATCAGAAATGGGATCTGACGAACCACTGGTTTGCAAACCACGAACCAGCCTGGTTCCTGCTTCATTTCAGTTTGTGCCCATGTCTACTCTCTACATGAGACATCAAGCATAGGGAGATTCAATATTAGCCGGAAAGTGTAGTTTAAAAAGACAGAGCCAAAGGCTTTGTCAATTTCACCTCTCTATACAAGGGTAGTTTAAAAAGACAAGGGGATGATGGCTCCTCAGAGGGTTTGTTAATTTAATCTTTGCCTCTCTGAAGGCTCTGTCAATTTCACCTCCCCTTTGGAGAGCTGAAGATGAAATTAACAAACCCTCTGAGGAATGATATCCACTGACTGTCTTTTAAAACTACACTTCCCGGCTAACATTGTGTCTCCCTGTACTTAAGTGTCCCCTTGTAAGATGTCTTATGTAGAGAGACTCCAAGAGTGGCCAGCCAGATGTTACCAGGCCTACTGGTCATGACCCTCACTTACTGACTGCATCCCAGCATCTGGCAACCAGGGGCATTGTGCATTGTGATTATTTACATGTACTGCTTTTCTCCCCATTAGGGACCCAATGTGGAAAATTAATCATTTTCCCCTCCTCCATTTTGTCCATAAAACAGCAATTCTGTCAGTAGGTTAGGCTGAGAGATGGGGACAGGCCCAAGATCACCCAGTGGGCTTCCATGCTGGAGTCCAACACTCTAACCCTGAGGTCTCCAACCTTTTCAAGCCTGTGGGAACCTTTGAAATGTTAAAAAGGGATGGTGAGTGTCAAGCATCCAATGGCAGAGCCAAACACAATACCTCCCTCCTTGCTTTGCAAAAGAATTGCAGAAGGGGAATAAAAAGAAACAAAGGGAAGCCTGCGGGGAGGAAGGGAGAAAAAGAAAGTGGAATCAAAAGAAGGAACGCCTGAAGGGGGAATGGCATCACCAACCAGATGCTTACCAACCCTCTTGATCCTCTGGTTCTTGCAGCTGCTCTTGTGGCCATAGGATACCCTTTCATTTGAATAAGGGCAGCCAATGACAAACGTGCCTTGCAATGCCCTCACCCACTTTCTGAAAAGCTCAGTGGAAGAAAGGGGAAGTCCTGGAGGGTGCCATGGTACCCATGAGTGTCACGTTGGGGAGCCCTGCTGTAACAACTACATCACACCAGCTGAGACCCAGTTGGGTGCAGTGATTAAGAATGGCAGGACCCTAATATAGAGAGCCAGGTTTAATTCCCCACACTGTGTGACTTTGGGTCAGTCACAGCTCTTTCAGAGCTATCTCAGCTTTCCCACTTCACTGGGTGATTGTTGTGGGGATAATAATAACACACTTTCTAAACTGGTCCGCATGGGTGTTAAGTTGTCCCGAAGGGAGGTATTTAAATTTAATGTTGTTGTTGTTATCTAAACCCAGTGAGAAAACTACAACACCCTTCCTTTTATGAGTCATTCGTGGTGGCAATCAAAGGCAATTAGAATCAGGCAGTCACCACGGTCCGTCTCAGCTCTCATCTTGAATCATGCCAGGTCAGATTACGGGCCATATCCAATTGAAGTCCCTATGTGACTGCACATGAGACCCGGCAGAGTTCTTGGAGAGCCTTGCTGCTCCCCTCTGTCCTTCACTGGCTGTGTCTTCCATCTCCACCCCCTTGGCAAAGAGCTGCTCTTAAGGCAAGTTGTTTAATGATGCCGAGAGCAAACAGTGTCCCCTGGCGCTGGTCTTCATCAAAAACTCTTACTCAGAACGCAACAGCAGGTGGATTGTAGCTAAGGCCCTTGCTACCATTTTTCTTTTTAAGGGAACCTTTTTAAAGGGAAGGAGAAATTAAGAGGAGACAGGTGTGTGTATGCATGCTTGCCAAATGCTGCAGTGTTCAGGTTCTGATGTATGGATTGCTGTATTTTAATCCCGATAGTCAGCAAAAGCCATGTTCGCTGAGCTTTCCTGAGCGTACTAATAGCAAGCTGCAGGAAATCTGGAAATGAAAGGCCCCTGACAGTGAGAATCACTAAAGCGGGTAGATGAATGCAGCACCTCCTAATTCTGGCCAACAGACCCCTCTGGCATGCAAGGGCCACTGGAGCGGTACAGTTCTCTGCAGTAGCTATAGCCGGAATGCTTAAAACAGTAGCTGGGATGCTTTCAGAATAAAACAGAACTCAACAGATTCCTGGAGTGTAGCTCTGTCGATGGTGTTTGCTATGATAATGAAATGCTCTTTCTCTATACTGAGGCAGCACACCACAGCATTAGGAACTAGATGGTGAGAATGAAAGAGGGAAGTACTTTAATCCCCTACTTGTGAGACTCTCGGAAGTGTTTGTCTGGGCTCTTTTGGTAACTAAATACTGGATTAGGTGAACCTCTGGAATGATTCAGAAAGGAGGCTTTTATGTTGAACATTTCAGTGCTTAACAGAGATGGCCTTGTCATGGAACAGTGAAAGGTGGAAGATTTGGGTTACTATTACAGTGGCATGTGCACTTGTGCACACAAACAGAGAGAGGTGACTCAAGAGGCACAAACCACTAAAAACTCATCCATGTAAATCTTATTGAAACGTTGATATGAGCATTGGCATAAGTGCAACATAGCTGGTAGAGGCAGTATTCTTGCCCACACATGGCACAAAATATAAGGATGAAAGAGAATATGGTAGAATAGTTGTGACTAAGAACTATTATGTAACTGGTACAATGTGGTGATAAGCTTCCAATATTAAGAATGAACTTTGAAGAGTATCATGGTGCTTGGGAAAGAGCAGATTTTCATGGAAAACTGCACTAGATGTTGGGCAAGGTTTTATTCTATTTTATTTCTTATCCACCTTTCTTGAGGAGATCAAAGTGGATATAGAGCAGAACCACAAGTGACAAAAGGCACAGATTGGACACTTGTCTGCTTCCCTCAAGTTTTGATGGGAAATGTAGGCAGCTTGGCGGAATATTGGACAAGTGACAGTTGAAAAGTCCATTGGACAGCAGTCAGAGAGCCAAGCTGCGAGACCAGGATGCCTACATTTCCCATCAAAACTTGGGGGAAGCAGACAAGTGTCCAATCTGTGCCTTTTGTCACTTGTGGTTCTGCTCATAGAGAACCAGCATGAAAGGAGAGACACATGGATTTTCCTTCTTCTCTGAATTCCTTCTGGGAGCTGGTGGTGAAGGAAACTTGTGGATTGGTTTGTTCAGGAAAGAGAAGAAAGATATTGGAACCTGCTGTTTGCATGGTTCTCCCTATATGTTGCATGAGTTGATTTCTAACTTTGCCTGTAGCTATAATGATTCTAACGGAATGTGCCTGAATTGCCAGTAGGCATAAAGCCTCCTGGATTTTTAAGTTGACTTGGACGCAAACCTTGATATAAAGAAGAACAACTGGCCACTGGTTGTAAAGTCCAGGCTGCTGAGGCTTCCTTTTGGGCTTCACTCCAAATGGGGCTTAAGCCTTATTGCATTAGGAACATCTGGTTTCTTACATGCAAACTGAAATGTTGGGTAAAGACTTCTAACCCTTCCCAGGGCCACACTGTGACAACAGAGGTTTTGGTAGCATTCTCCATTTATTAGCTACTTATAAGCCACTTACTTAGGCATAGGGAAAGTCTTTTTACAGTGCAATCCTAAACAGAGTTACTCCAGTCTAGGCCTATTGAAACCAATGGGCTTAGATTGGAATAATTCTGTTTGAGATTGTATTGTTAAACTCTCTCCTCCCGACCCCCTGGTTAGAGCAGGCCAGTTTCTCCATCTCATTCTTTAGTTAACCCTCAGTTGCTCTTATCCTTCCAAAAGCAACGACTGTGCTCACTCCCTATCAGGAAATTTCCTTTATTTTTTGAGGGGGCTTTTCTTTTTTCAAATGAGAATTGTTCTGTGTTCCTAGGCAGCATCTTGAATATGCAGGAAACCACGGCTTTGGCCCTATGCGGCCCTATTTAATGGCCCTCAGTGTTGGGAGACTGTTGCTGTGATGTCACTCTTTTTTCTGCTACGCTATATGAATTTGATTCTAACTGCAATTGGATTGAATCTTTTGTTGTGACTGAGTATGGCTTGGTGATTTTACAGAACAGGCATAAATATATTTATTTATTTATATTTATTAATTATATTTATAGTCTGTTCTCCCCACAAGCCCGCTCAGAGAAGATCACATTAATAAAACACAATATAAAAGATAAAAACAGGTAGCATAACAATAAAACTACAACAGTACAATTCAATAACACACTGCAGTGCTCATATTGCACAGATCCCTCAACATCAAAATCCCATAGAGCAAGGTGGCCAGCTGCCAAGTATATCACAGACTTGGGGCAGCGTCTCCCAATGGCAGGAGGCCAATTGGATGGCCCACTTGCCTCAAGCACCATATGCCTGGCAGAACATTTCTGTCTTAGAAGTCTGGTGAAAAGAGAGTAAGTCATGCCAGGCCTGGGTTTCCACAGACAGAGAGTTCCACCAGGTTGGTGCCAGTGACGAAAAGGCCCTGGCCCTGGTTGAGGCAAGGCAAACCTCCTTGGGGACCAGAACCGCCAGAAAATGTTTTTCTGCCGAGCGAAGTACCCTCCGCGGAATGTATGGTGAGGGGCAGTCTTGTAGGTATTGTGCATATCAATGCACAATACATGCATAGATACTAAATATTCCTCTGGTACATCCCTTCCATTCCCCCTCCAGCTTCCCATTCAGATACCAAATGTTGCTGAATGTTTTTGAGCTGCAGTTGCTGTGTGATAAATGTAATCAGATCCAAGGCGAGGCAACACACTATTAAACTAAGATTTCATGACCAGTTTACTTCAGGGTGGGGAACTAGAGGGACAAAATTCCAGAGGCCATGGCCAATGGAAGGCCCCATGGAGATGGGCAAGTCATGTGATTTGTTTTCTGATGAGGTGTAGGTGGGATTTGGGCTGTTTGAGGGGCCCTCGAGGGAACATTTATTTGGAAGCCTGCAGGTCTTTTGGCAGCCCTGGTTTAAGGTATAGTAGGTGATGAATAGTATTTAACAGTATGTAAAATGGGGTGTCCTCCTTAGGCAGCGATCTTTGCTGTGGAAATCATAGTAATACAAGGGGTGTTAAAGTATACAAATATACAACAGGGGATGGTGTTACAAGGACACAAGGTCAGCCCTTGTTGCATGATATGCTTTGGATAGCCCAGGCTTGTCTGTTCTTGTCAGATCCCAGATGCAAACAGGCTCAGCTCTGGCTGGTACTCGGATGGGAGACCATCAAAGAAGTCTGGGATTGCTATGCAGAGGCAAGCAATTGCAAACCACCTCTGAGCATCTCTTGCCTTGAAAATCCTAGGAGGGTGCCATAAGTTGGCTGTGACTTGACAGCTAAAAAACCAACAAAATGCTTGGGAGAAGTATGAGAAAAGAGATCAGTTGCAAGCAGTTTTGAGAATGTGTTTCCCATGCATTCGAATTTGCATTTGCAAATTTGTTTCTTCTGACTTTAAATTGCCCGGGCAGCTTTTGACTTCATTAGATATGCATTAGCTAATCTAGCGAGTAGCGCTCTTGAAACACAATCAACAAACAGCCAATTCAGAAATAGAAGATAGCTCATCATGCCTTCATGAATAAGAAAAATAAACCCTCTCTTCTTATTTTGGTTCTGAATTAGTTAATGTAAATCTTCTGCTTCCTATTCCAAACACAACTGCTGCAATTTAATAAGTATATCTCAGGCACTGATGTGGTGCATTTGATGACAAGGATACAACTTTCCGGGAACAAGAGAACAATAATAAGAGAAAGAAACTCTGGTGAGTGCACGTGTACATGATTCTGTCCATGCTGATATACAATCCGATGTGTGTGGAAAGCAGCCTTTTGACGTCCTACGGAAAGTTGATGATTTATGCCAAATGACAATCTAAAAAAAATGGTTTTACAGATGAGAATTTCTTATGAGGTTCCATCCAAGCATAATAATTTAAAAGACTCTCTAGAACTATGAGTCTGTGTGAGGGAGAGAAAATAAAAGTGGGTTAGCAAAAAGACACATAGAAGCAAGCATGGAAACCAGGTTTTTGTCACCTATGTGTTATGTCAGTCTGAATTCCAGCTACATAACACACACGACGCTATTTTGGGTTGGAAATGGCCACAACTTTATTGATTACAGCTGGATGGAGCATTGGCCAGGCATCTGGGCACGGATCCCCATTGGCATCGGAGGGCCCGCCTGCTGCCTGATGCATATCCCGCCAGCCCCATGCTGGCCCAACACAGCAAGTGTTCTGCCACCGCCAGCCATGCTGGATGACCGTTGCCTCCCAATCCGTCAGGGTGAGCAGTCTCAATGCCCGCCACTCACCCTATTGGGATCTGGCCCAATGCCTCAAACTTGCCACAGGAGGAAGGCCAAAGGCCCGACTCCCACAAACGCTCCAACTGCTGCAACCAAAAAGTTGGAGGCACTTCCCGCCCTCAGGGTTCGCGACTTTGATGACCAGAGGAAGGCAAAAAAAACCCAAGAAGCCCTGGCCAATCTGGACCCTTGCAGGAAAAAAATTTTCCTGGCCCCCGAAGGCGACCAACACAACTGGCCCTAGGGATCTCTGCTGGGACCCCCAGGGGCCCGACCGCATCCCCCTGGCCCTACTACTCCTGCTACTCTGCTTGTCCAGATGTTGCCACCAATCGCTCGCTGTCATTCTAAGGGGGATGCCGTGCCTGCAACTAGATCAAACAACATTCGTATATTCTCTCCTGACATAACCCAAATATGGACTGGAAGCTCACCTGCCAATCATTTTTATGCGGTCTGCCGACAGCCCTGCCTCGGCTGCTGTGGTAGATGTCCTGATGCGGAATGAGAGAAAGCTGTACTCGGTTGGTGGAAGGCCTGCTGCTTGCAGGCTGGACTTCTGGGCAGCTGTGAACTGGAATGTTGAAAGTAATCCACTGTTAGCATGAACCAGGAGTTGGCCAGTCATGGTAGGGCATCTGTCCAGGTACTCCCTGACAGCCCGGACAGGGCAGGGGCTGCTATGCCCCATTGGGCAGAGCTGCATCGCCACTCCTCACCCCTGCTGGTCTGTCTTGGAGCACTGAACTTTGACCTGCAACCTGCCACCCTCAAGCGAGATGTCACCCACTGCCAATACCCTGCTTGTCAGATCCCCGGATGACGCCGCCACCAGCTCCCCCACATGAAAGGCCTCATAGAATGCAAGGCAGAAGGCTGCCCTGAAAAGCCTGGTCTCAAAGGATGAAGAACATACCCCAGGAAGCCGCCTCAGGATGACCCTCAAGGTGTCTGCTGTGATTGGCTTCCAGGAATCCCTGCAGGGGGGTTCCTGGCGATCTGAGCCCACCATGGCCCGCTGTGTCAGGAAACTGTTGGTTGGGTCAGCCCGGCCCATTGCCTTGCAAAAAACCGAGATGGCTGCCACGTGCATCCTGATGGTCTTAGGCGCATAGGAGAATGAGCACTTGTAGTTCTCTTGGTCGTTGGGATCGGGCCACTTCATCCAATATCTCCTCAGACAGGCCCTCCAGGTACTGGTTGGTGAGGGCAGCTTCATTCCAGTCCAGGTCCTGGGCCAGTAACTGGAATTCAGTGGTGTATTGGGCCACAGTCCCATTCCCCTGGGTGAGGGCACGTATTCTTTGGTTTGCTTTGACGGCCTTCAAAGGGTTTGCAAAGGTGGCGGAAATGTAGGCCACAAAGTTTGGGAAATCCCCTAGCAGCGGGGATTTGGCCAGTAACAAGAGTGTGGTCCATCTTGCTGCCTGCCCCTTTAACAAGCTGAGGATAAAGCCAACCTTGCTTTTATCCGTGGGTAAGTCTCTGGCCCGGAGTTCAATATACAGCTGGCATTGGGCAAGAAACGCTGGGAATTCTTCCACGTTGCCTTCAAAACTGTCAGGAAGCTTCACTGGGCATTTAGCAGGCGGAAGTGCAGCAGGGGCAGTAAGTAGGGTGGCAATCTGCTGCTGCAAAGTCACCACTGCTTGCGTCAATTGCAGTACCTGGTCCTGCAGCAGCGCCATGCTCCCCAGGGTGGGCATCGCCGTGTCCATGCTGGGAAGTTTTGGGGTGGAAGCAATCTGTCATGGGCTGGGCCCGCCCAAGCTGGTAGCCCAGGTACTAACACGAAGCCAAGGAGTGTCCAAGAGTCACAAGCCAGGTCCAGTCCACAGTCAGAGCACAGGGTAAACGCCAAGGGTGTGTCCAGGATCCAAAAGCCAAGCCAAGTCCAGTCCGTAGGTCAGAGCATGAGAGTATCAAGGCAAGGTGCAGGCAAGAGCAAGACGCAAGGTACCAGGAAGTGGTTGCAGGTAATCAACACGTTGCCTCCACACCTGGCAGTTGCTCCTGACTGGCTTTTATAGCCAGGCGTGGTTTTCAGCCAGCTGCTGGGGCTCCATCCTGATGCTACTCATCGTCGCTCTCCAGCAGCTGGCGTCGACTCAGGCGGCGAGCACTGCGCCATCTCTCTTGCAGTTCCAGTCTCTGGCATCGTCTGCAGCGTTCTTTGGGTGTGGGCGAACTGGGGGGGGGGTGGAGATCCCTGGCTGTGCTGCACCTGTAGCCTGGGATGTCCCTGGCTGAGCTTCCCCTGTGGTATTGGGGCCAGAGGGTGCTGGTGTCTCAGCTGCTGGCTGTAAGCTCTGATCGGCCAGCAGCTGCTGCTCCTGATTGCCGGCTTCTGCTGAGTCAGGGCTAGGGCTGGTTACACAGAACTCCTCTTCTCCTGAGGAGTCCCGGCTGGCTACACGAGGTTCCTCTCCTCCCGAGGAGACCCCACCCTCAGACTGGGCCATGACACCATCCCCCCTCCCAAGGCCCCCCCTCTCCTGAGGACTGGACAGCCCAGGTTTTTGAGGATAGGCCTGGTGGAATTGCTGGATGAGGCGGCGGGCATGGATGTTCCCAGCAGGCTCCCAGGAGTGGTCTTCTGGCCCATATCTCTTCCAGTCCACCAAGTACTGCAGTTGCCCCCGCCGGCGATGGGAGTCTAGGATCTGAGTGACCTCATACTCTTCCTGCCCTTTGATGGTGATTGGAGGAGGGGGCAGCGGCTTGAGATGGTGTGGGTCTGGGAGTGATGCCGGGACTAAAGGGACCGATGAAAGACAGGATGGATCGGGAGGGTCGGTGGCAATTGCAAGTGATAGGCTACGGGGTTAATCTGGTCCGTGATCATGAAGGGTCAAAGGAACCGGGCAGCCAGTTTTCTAGAGGGCCTCTGGCTACGTATATGGCGGGTAGACAACTAGACCCGATCGCCCACTGACAGGGGGCTGCAAGGTTGCCGTTTCCAGTCCGCAGCTTCCTTGTAGGTTTCCTTGGCGAGCTGTAGTTGTTCCCGCAACAGTTCATGCATGGACTGGAGCTCCTGGAGGCGTTCGTCCATGGCTGGGATTCCCGACGAGGGTGTGGTGCTAGGGAAGAAGCGAGGGTGATGGCCATAATTAGCCACAAAGGGGGTCTGTTGGGTGGAGGAATGCACTGCGTTATTATATGCGAACTCGGCCAAAGGCAGTAGGGCTAGCCAGTCATCTTGTTGATGGTTCGTATAGCATCCCAGATACAGCTCCAGGGTAGCATTCGTGCACTTCGTTTGCCCATCTGATTGGGGATGGTGTGCTGAGGATAGGTGGACTTGGGTGCCAAGAAGGGAGTGCAGTGCCCACTAGAACCAAGAGGTGAATTGGGCTCCACGATCGGAAATTACATGATCCGGTCACCTGTGGAGTCGAAAGACGTGCTGAAGGTACAGTTGTGCAGTATCCCGAGCGGTGGGGTTCCGGAACAGGGAATGAAATGGGCCATTTTTGTGAATAAGTCTACCATCACCAGGATGCAGGTATGGCCTTTGGAGCAGGGCAGGTCTGTAATAAAATCCATGGAGATGGTCCTCCAAGGCCCAGTGGGTGTAGGTAGCAGGTGCAGAAGACCCAAGGGTCTGCCGGGAGAAACCTTGGCCCGCCTACATGTTTCACAGGCTGCCACATACCGGGCCACGTCTGATTGCACACGGGGCCACCAGAACTCACGGGTCAATAGATGGGTTGTCTTGTGGCGGCCAAAGTGCCCAGCCGGTCTGGAATCATGAGCCAGTTGTAGGACTTTTGTTCGCAGTGAGCCCGGTGGTACATAAACCCGGCCTCTGTGGGTCAGCAGACCATCTTCCTCTGCAAATCCATCCACCTGGGGTTGGTGGGACTCCTGGATGTTCCAAAGGTATCTCTGAGCTACTGGGTCCAACAACTGTTGAGCCTGTATCTCCTCAACCAACCCCTGTTGGGTTGCGTGGCGGCGAAAGTTTCTGGAGCCAGGATAGTAGTTAGAGGCTGTTCCCAGCCCGGGGGTGAGTTGTACTCTGGTTTCCGGGACAGAGCATCGGCTTTCTTATTCTGGGAACTGGGGACATACATGATCCTAAAGTCAAAGCGGGAGAAAAACAACGACCAGAGGATCTGTCTCTGGTTGAGGCGACGGGCGGTTTGGAGATGTTCAAGGTTCCGGTGATCAGTGAGCACTTGGACTGGGTGTTGAGCCCCCTCCAGATGGTGCTGCCAAACCCTGAAGGCTGCCTTTATCACCAGCAGCTCCGGTTCCCAGATGGTATAGTTCCTTTCTGCGGGGGTAAGCTGGCGAGCGTAGTAGGCACAGGGTTGGGGGACGCTGGAGGAGGTTGCACGTCATGAGAGCACTGCTCTGATGGCAGTGCTGGAGGCATCCGCCTCAACTGTATAGTGTAGCTGGGGATCTGGGGATCTGGGGATCGAAGTACCGGTTGCGTGACGAAGCATGCCTTTAAGGTCTGGAATGCCTCGTTGGCTTCTGGTGTCCAATGGAAGGGTTCTCGAGGCTGGAGAAGCTGGGTAAGGGGGACGGCTATGGATGCAAACTGGGGGATGAACTGCCGATAATAGTTGGCAAACCCCAGAAATCGTTGCACATCCTTCCGTGAGCAGGGGGCTTGCCAGGTCTGTACAGCTTCGACCTTAGCTGGGTCCATTTGGATGCCCCGAGGCAAGATCACATGGCCGAGGAATTCTACGGCAGGCAGGTAGAATGCACATTTTTCCAGTTTGGCGAACAGGCCATGCTGCCGGAGTCTTTGCAGCACCATGCGCATGTGCTGGGGGTGTCGAGCTGGGTTCCGGGAATAAATTAATATATCATCCAGATAAATGATGATGAACTGATCCAGCAGGTCAAGAAAGAAGTCATTCATAAACCTCTGAAACACTGAGGGCGTGTTAGTCAGGCCAAAGGGCATTACCAGGTACTCGTATTGTCCATATCTGGTACTAAAGGCAGTTTTCCACTCATCGCCTTCCCGGATGTGCACCAGGTTGTAGGCTCCCCAAAGATCCAGCTTGGTGTAGATCTGGGCTCCCTTAACTTGCTCCAAGAGGTCAGAGATCAGCGGCAGTGGATACCGGTCTCGGACGGAGATTTTGTTCAGGGTCCGGGAGTCGTTGCAGAGCCGGAGTTCTCCACTTTTCTTTTTGACAAAGAGGACTGGGGCAGACGTGGGTGAGGTGGAGGAGCGGATGAACCCTCACCGCAGTTTGGTTGTGAGGAAGTCCCGGAGTGCAGCCAGCTTCGGCTCCGATAATGAGTACAGGCAACCCACTGGCAGGGGGGCGCCGGGGATTAAGTCAATGGTGCAATCATATGTCCGATGCGGGGGGAGTTGGTCTGCCCCTTTTGCCTCAAACACATCCGCAAAATCTGCGTATATCGCCAGTAGTGCAGAGGCCTCTGGTGCAGCAGCTGCAATTGGACACGGGCATTGATTTTCATGTGGGCATGGCATCCGGAAGCAAAGGTCCTTCTGGCCCACCGAATAACCAGATCATGGCAACAGAGCCAGGAGAGCCCCATGACAAGCGGAAAGTGGGGGATGCCCACAACATCGAAGGAGAGCTGCTCACAGTGATGCTGGATCTGCAAGAGAAGGTCCTGGGTCTCCTTGACCATTGGCCCAGAACGCAGTGGCTGCCCATCAATGGCCTCAACTATGGTGGGGGTCTTCTTTGCCCGCAAGGGAATCGGGTGCTGTGCGGCAAACTTGACATCCATGAAGCAGCGGGATGCCCCTGAATCTACCATGGCATACACTAATAGCTATCGGCCGTTGGGCAGGCACAGCTTTACAGGCACCAGGAATGGTTTGGGATGGTCACAAGAGCCATTGGCTGTTCCAATAAGTAGTTTAGCAGGAGCCTGCTCCAGGTCTATAGCTGGGGTCCTCCTTTTTGCAGGGCAGCCATCGGTGTAATGGCCCACCCCACCATAGTACCAGCAGAGGTTGTGGGCGTGACGCCGCTCCTTCTCCTCAGGAAGCAAATGGGTACAAGACATGCCCAACGGTGCTGGTTCTGCCATCTTTTCGGGCAAGGCCTGGGGCGGAGGCTGACAGCTTAGCACATGGGCTTGTCTCCAGTTCTCTAGCGGCCCATCGATTCGGAGCATAGGAGAATGAGCACTTGTAGTTCTCTTGGTCATTTGGATCGGGCCACTTCATCCAATATCTCCTCAGACAGGCCCTCCAGGTACTGGTCGGTGAGGGCAGCTTCATTCCAGTCCAGGTCCTGGGCCAGTAACTGGAATTCAGTGGTGTATTGGGCCACAGTCCCATTCCCCTGGGTGAGGGCCCGTATTCTTTAGTTTGCTTTGATGGCCTTCAAAAGGTTTGCAAAGGTGGCGGAAATGTAGGCCACAAAGTTTGGGAAATCCCCTAGCAGCGGGGATTTGGCCAGCAACAAGGGTGTGGTCCATCTTGCTGCCTGCCCCTTTAACAAGCGGATAAAGCCAACCTTGCTTTTATCCGTGGGAAACTCCCTGGCCCGGAGTTCAATATACAGCTGGCATTGGGTAAGAAACGCTGGGAATTCCTCCGTGTTGCCCTCAAAACTGTCAGGAAGCTTCACTGGGCATTTAGCAGGCAGAAGTGCAGCAGGGGCAGCAAGTAGGGTGGCAATCTGCTGCTGCAAAGTCACCAGTGCTTGCGTCAATTGCAGTACCTGGTCCTGCAGCAGCGGCATGCTCCCCAGGGTGGGCATTGCCACGTCCATGCTGGGAAGTTTTGGGGTGGAAGCAATCTGTCATGGGCTGGGCCCGCTCAAGCTGGTAGCTCAGGTACTAACACGAAGCCAAGGAGTGTCCAAGAGTCACAAGCCAGGTCCAGTCTGCAGTCAGAGCACAAGGTAAACGCCAGGGATGTGTCCAGGATCCAAAAGCCAAGCCAAGTCCGTAGGACAGAGCAAGACGTAAGGTACCAGGAAGTGGTTGCAGGTAATCGACACATTGCTTCCACACCTGGCAGTTGCTCCTGACTGGCTTTTATAGCCAGGCATGGTTTTCAGCCAGCTGCTGGGGCTCCATCCTGATGTTACTCATCGTCGCTCTCCAGCAGCTAGCGTCGACTCAGGAGGCGAGCACTGCGCCGTCTCTCTTGCAGTTCCAGTCTCTGGCATTGTCTGCAGCGTTCTTTGGGTGTGGGCGAACTGGGGGGGGGGGTGGAGATCCCTGGCTGTGCTGCACCTGTAGCCTGGGATGTCCCTGGCTGAGCTTCCCCTGTGGTATTGGGGCCAGAGGGTGCTGGTGTCTCAGCTGCTGGCTGTAAGCTCTGATCGGCCAGCAGCTGCTGCTCCTGATTGCCGGCTTCTGCTGAATCAGGGCTAGGGCTGGTTACACAGAACTCCTCTTCTCCTGAGGAGTCCCGGCTGGCTACACGAGGTTCCTCTCCTCCCAAGGAGACCCCACCCTCAGACTGGGCCATGACACACAGCCTCATTCATCCATGCTGAGCCCGCTTGCAGGGAGAGCGGAATACAAACATGATATAAATAAATAAATAAATCCAGGAATGCCTCCTCTGGCACTTTGTCCTCTGCCCAGCCAATCTTCTTGGAGAGGAAGGCTGAAAATGCTGAAACAGCTGGCCCGTATGCCCGCCTGGTAGATGGTGCAAGCAAATTCAGAACTCTTTGGATGATCCGATGTTCCCGTGTTCCCACAGCTCCTCCAGGAAGGGGTCTGGGTGTTGTTTGGCATTTGGTGCCAAGTCCCGAAATCTGTCCTCCTGAAAGCGAGAAAGGGCGTCTGCTATGTCATTTTTCACCCCGCCTATGTGGTGAGCTCCGAACAGAATGTTGTGCTGCAAGCAAAGAAGTACCAGCTTACTCACCAGCTTCATGACTCACTCCGAGTGTGACGTTTGCCTATTCACCACTTGCACCACCGCCTGGTTGTCACACCAAAAAAGGATCTTCTTGTCATGGAACTGTTTGGTTCAGACAACTACCATGACCAGGATCGGGAAGAGCTCCAAGAATGTGAGGTCTCTGAGAGTGCTGTCTCCCCTCCAGGCCTCCGGCCATCTTTGTGCGCACCACCATTGCTCCCAGTACACTCCAAAACTACGTCCCCTGCAGCATCTGAGTGCACTTAGAAAGTCGCCCCCAGATCAAGGGGCTTGCCTGACTAGGCAGGCGCAGAATGGTCTACCAGGCGCCACCACCCTGCAGGCGAAGTTCAGACTGCCCAGGACGGATTTTACTTCCCACAGCAACTTCTTCCTTGACCCAAGCACAGCAGTTACTTCCCCCCGCAGAGCTTTCAACTTGTCCTGGGGTAAGCTGCCAGAGCCCTAGAAGGTGTCTATCTGTATCCCCAGGTAAGCTAGACTTGTGGAGGAGCCCTTGGTCTTCTCATGGGCCAACGGGACGCCTGGCCATCTCCTGGAACAGGTTAAGGAGCCTCTGACTATCATCGCTGTTTGCTGTGCCTGCCATAAAAAAATGTCCAGGTAGTGCTTAATGAAAGGGTAGCTCTCGCGATTTTTCAAGGCCCATTCCTGGTGTCAGGCTATGGAAGACAGGATATGGCAGACAGATCCCTGGATCATTGTAGCAAGACACAGGTCCTTGGTTAAATGACTTTTATTCAGAAATCAGATCTTTTCCATATGCACAGGTCCATAGGTTTACTTAGAGGCAAAAAGCGACTAAGCAGTACAGCTTCTTTGAAAGGAATAAAGGCTTGAGGAAGATACAGGTCTAACTACTTAAACATTCCCCTCCCTTCTAAACCACAAGTTTGAGCGGGAAGAAGTCTGGGAAACTTTTCTGGAGTTTATACATTAGCTAGACAAGAACTGTAACATTTCAGATATTACAAGGTCATTTCAATTACCTTTAAAGAAAGAGATTACCCGTAGCTCTCCCAGCTGTGTTCCCAGGCTGTGAGAGGGAGAAACGAAAGTGATGCATACAGTCAATCAAATGTAGCGTATGGTGCAAAGTTCCGGGGGGGGGGGGTTCACATCATTCACAGAGGCGCCTTTTAAGTAGGACAAATGATGAATCAGGCAAAACTCTCCAGGCAACCAACAAGCACAAAAATGAGGGGTCCCTAACAAATCTAACTCCACTACAGGCAAACGCCCAAGGAACCTAATAAATCTTCACTTATAATATCAAAATATTTTGTTATTTACGTCTAGTTCACCATGTGAATACAAAAAGTGTACAATCATACAAATTCTTACAGTACATACATATATACACATATGTCCCAAAGTTGCTGCAAAAATTCAAAGTTGCTGCAAAAATTCAATGGCAGTCCTTTTGTATAACCTCCTATGGAAATTACTGGAGGGGTGAAAGTTCCTGGAATAAGTCTTCGTCTTGTCCACACAATCCGTATAAGTGGGAACACCAACAGGATGGTCAATAGCAGAAATCAACAATAAGTATTTCAAAACAGCCAACTCAGAAGAGCCTCATAGGATCCCTCTGGATCTCCAGGTAGGTGGCAACGAGCCCACCAGCTTAAAGTTGCTCGTTTCGGTTTCCCTTCATCCTGGCCTCCTCTCATAGTAAAGACCACAACGCGAGGAAACCGGCTTACGCTGCTGTTCCACAAGGAGTACACGGCTGCGGGGACTCTTCTGCGGAGAAGAGTCAAATGGGCCTGCCACCCGCCCCATGCTCAGCTCCTTCTTGATAATAGCTGCCACCACGTCTGGGATGTCCCATGCTGATTTCAGGTTGGATGCATCTGTGGCTATGTGCAGCCCTCCATAAGGAATTATGAACCCTTCTGTGAACCCTTCCCACAAAATGGCGGTGGCCGCCCAGTTAGTGTACTGCTGCAGCAGAGGCCACAGTGTAGAAGGGAAAACTGGAGTCCGGGCAGGGTCCACCAGTCCCCATACATGCCATCTTCATTTTTTCCCTGCATTGGTGGAGCCGCCCTGGCCGCCTCCCTGACTTGCTCATTTCCCATCATCTCCCTTTGCCTTGTTGCCTGTTGCACCTCCACGAAAGGGCCACTGAGATCTGGCACCCCAGGAGCAGTCCTGCTGTGAGTGACGGCCATAGGACACCTTGCATATACATAATCAAAATGGCACCTCATCTGTTGACAGCCCCCCACACTGAATTTCCAGCATGGCTTCCTGATGGCATAGTGCCTGGTCCCCAATCCCTTGGCCTGGGGCCTGTCTCCTGAGACCCTGCTGTTCACTGCCCAGAGCCACCCCATACTGTCTGCCTTGTCCCAACGAGTGATGTCAATACCGGATGCCTTTTTCTGGAATTCCTTGTCATACCTGAAGACCGCCCAGTCCCCTGAGGACACTTTGATCTGCATAACTTCCCTCTGATGAGTGGTGAGACGCCATCCCCTCTCAGGGTAGGCTGCCTGATCCACCCCCACGTAAACACTGTAGCCCAGGACCCAAATGGTGAAGGTGCGTTTGGCTGGGTGCTCCTTCTTGTGTCTCTTGCGCTTCCTGAAGCAGCCACAATCCCTGGCCAGTTCCTCCACTTGCAGCAGGGTGAAAACATCCACATAATACCTATTCAGGTTGCGCTCCTGCACTTTTGTGGATAGGTTGTACCCCAATGTAGCCTCCCTGGGGCCCACTTGCAGCAGAGACCGCCTGCACCTGGCAGGGCAAGGGTGTTCCCAAGAGGCACATGCCCCTTTGTTGGTCCTCCTGCAGTGCTGGCAGTGCTGCACCCAGTCTGCCAGTCCAGGAGCATAAGCTGCTGTTTCCCAGTAACCCCATGCCCCGTGCTCCCAATCCTCATCCGCTGATGACTCACCTCGTGATTCCCTGGACAACGAGGAACTGTGGCTCTGACTTCTGTGTTGCATCCTGTAAGACTTCCACTCCAAAGCTTGATCCCGCCCCCAGCTTGTCCCCTGCTCTGTATCGCTCTCCCACAATGCTGCTGGGCTCAACAGGTCCTCTGCTAGATCAGCAGCCCCACTGACTTTGGGAGATGGGCTCCTAGATGCTTTTGGCCGGTCGGCCTTGGGCCCAGTCGATGGAGGGGTTAGGTGCCCCCAAGCCTGCTTGCCCACCGCCCCCCTGAGGCTTCTAGCCTGTGGCTCACTTCACTGCAGGGCCCTCCTCTGCAGGGGCATGGCTGCTGCTGTTGCCCAGTGCAGCCATGATGGAATCCAACAAGGCCTCCATGTACTCTCATAGGCCTTGGAATGCTGCATGAACTGCCTTCCCTTTGCTGGATGGTCTAGCAGGGTGCCTGTTATGCTCCCCCATGGCAGGTGCCTGGCCATGGCTGGGTGCCTGCCGGAGCTCCTCCCACAACCTGCGAGGGGCCCCCGCAGCACCCCTGGTTACTGACATGAGATCCGCCCACCCAGACATGACATCTGCCCACCCGGATGTCATGTCTGTACCTCATCCATGCCATTAATTGATGCTGACCTTTTATTCTGAACCAGTGTTTCATGCTGTACTTCGATGTCATATTGCCAATGCCATAACTACTTTGCTAACCTGAACCAAATCTGCACCAAGATTCTTTACATGGGACCCTCCCCTGGGCAGCATACAGGCCCTACAAGCGGCATATGAATCAGAGAATTTTCAATCCCCGGAGGAACAGAACCAGGCGATGAGGATACAACGAGAATGGGAACGAGAGGTCTGAAGAGTACAAGAAATGGGGATCCTGCTGGTGGGACTGGTTGGGAAACCACTGCCAAGGGAGCAAGAGAGAGCTCCCCAAATGGGCCACCCCTAAACGCTGTGGGATTCTGTGGGACACTGTGGGACTATCACCTCCAGAAAGGGGAAGGCCACTTTTAGTAACTCCTGCACAGTTCTTGGAAGCTCAAGTAATTCTCCCAACTACACAATTTCCAATAGTAACTGGAGTGGGGAGAGGGAAATCCGTTCTCCCCCCCCCATCTTAGTGACTGGCTCTAATGTACCACCCCGAGGAGTTGGGGTCAGTCCGCTTGGGGGAGCACAGCCTTTGATAATTTCCACGGCCGCGAATGGTGTAGGGGCACCAATTGCCACAACACGGAGGAGAGGATCAAGGAACCTACAGGTGCAAGCTCCCCCTGCAGTCATGACAGTTCCTATTTTGCCACCCCAGGGAAGAGTGGGGGGTCAGCAATGGGGAACACAGCCAGTGAGCACTCCACCTGTTGTAATGAGTGTAGGGGCATTGATTACTGCAACGGGGATGAGAGTGTCCTGAAGCCCCCAACCACAGGGAGCCCCTATTGTAGTCCCAACGGGGACAGGATTACAAATGGGCCATCCATGGCAAGGAGGCCCCACAGTATACCCCTCTAGGAGAATGTTGGGGGCCCAAGCACAACCGCTTCAATCACCTCACAGAGTGGTGACCCAAGCAGCCCCCATTGTGTATGGAGCCAATGTAGCACAAAACATACCCTATATGGCGCAGGGACCCATCCAGCAAACCCCCCCCCCAGTGACACCCCAATCCAGCAGCCAGCAGGGCATCAGAGAGTCAGAGTTCCCGGGGTGGGACTGCCGCAAGGATGGATTAAATTAGAAGACAGATTTGATGGAAAACCCGAAGACTTGGGATTTTTTATAGTATAAGCCATGAAGTTTTTCCAAGTTTGTTTCCAACTGGACACAGCTGAGTGAGCAATTTAGGTTCTCGATTAGGGAGCCCGGCAGCTGCATGGTATGTGACTGTATATGAAATGGGAGCACCCGAATTATATAATTTAAATGCTTTTGTGTATGCTTTAAGAGCACAATTTGAAGACCCGCTGAAAGAGGAAAGGGTCCGAATGAAACTCAGGACCATAAGGCAGGGGTCCAGATCCGTACGAGAGTATGCTGCCTAATTTAGGCAATTGGCCACCAAAGTTTATGATTATCATGGAGTCAAAATTGAACATTTCTGAAATGGACTAAATGCTGTCCTGCTAGATAGAGCACTGATGCAGGACGACCCGCAGACATTGTTAGGATGGATCCAATTAGCATGTGAAGTTGAAAACAGAAACCAAGTTGTGAAACTCATACGAATGCAACAACATGCGGGGCCAAGGAGGCCAACCACCAAAGGAAGAGGTTGGGGCCAAGGCCCCCCCATCCTCAGAATGGGGAAGGAATTACGATAGAGACAAGGACTGTGTTTAAAATGTGGGGGTGTTGGACATTTCACAGCCCAATGCCCTGTATGGCCAGTGCCAGGGGGAAGAGGCCAAGATGCACTGAAACCCGCGGGGCCCCCTAAACCACCTGGCCAGAGATTGCCTCCGAAACATGGGAGGTCTGAGACCAGCTTGGATGCTGATGAGGGTCCCGGAGACGCTGGGGAACTCGCACAGAAAGAAGCAGAGGAGAGCCTCACTCCACCGTCGAAAACGAAGCAGACCTGCTGTAAAAAGGTCCCGATGACAGGTCCCAAAAGAGCCCAAGTTGCCAGAGGTGAGAGAAAAGTGGCCCTACTATTTATGCCAGTAACTTCACTTAACCTGAAAAAGGAAACGCATGTACGAGTGCAAGCTCTAATAGATTCCAGATGCACTCGGGACTTAATTTCACCAGCCCTGGTCACGGGGTTAGGGCTAGAGGTGATAGAACTCAAAGAACCTATAGTGTTTGAACAAATGGACGGATCTAGTATGACTCCAGCACCTTATAGAACTGAACCCACCCCAACGGGCATAGGGAAGCACTGGGAGAATAGAACGTACAGGGGTACAGGGGTCTATCTGCCATAACCTGTCATCCATAGCCTGACACTGGGCGGCACATGAAGCCTGGCAGTACCGCATAGCCAGGGGCAGCCCCTGGCACGGCAGGCCCACCACAGGCCTGAGCAAGCCGGCAGGGTCCCGGCAGGGCCGCTGCATGTGATGCCCATGGCCCAGCAGCACCAGGGACAGCCCTGGCATGGAGGGCCAGACACAGGCCCCCACAGGCCCAAGGACCCTGGCCAAGCCACTCCACACCCACCTGGGCAGCACTTGGCGGGCTGGCAGCAACCTGGGAAGCCCCAGTGTGCTGAGGCCAGCATAGGCCCCCCCACAGCTGCGGGCGGCCCTGCTAGGCCCTGTGCCCCCAATGCCCCAGGCAGCCCCCCTGTACCCTCAGGCCAGGCCACATCAGTGCAGGGCCCACACCTCCATCCCAGCCCCTCCAGCCACCCCCCAACCCCCAGCCCCTGGTGGACAGGCTGTGGGGGCCCTCAGCAGAGAAGAGGGACTGGCCACGGAGAGAGGGGCAATGGGAGGGGGGCCAGGAGCTGCATAGCAGCCCCCCTCTGTTGACTTAGCTGTTACCCCCTTTTGCTTTTTAATGTTTTTTAAAGTGAGGGGGGAGGGCCCCCCCCAGGCCCGAGTGGGGCCTCTGCATCCCTCCCAGGAGCCCCTGGCAGGAGCCCTTTATACCTGAACAGACAAGGAAAGCCACGATGAACGTGTTGCTCCGAATGTGCTGCTCCTGCCAAGGCTCCGGAAAGGAATGGCGCTGACCGTGCAGCGGGACCAGAGGAGGGACGGGCGCTCCTCCTCTTCCTGGCTGACCACGCCTCCCCTGCATCCTGCACGGCCCGGTGCCAACATAGCCCGCTGGTGAGTCAGCGAGCTTCTCTTGAAAGAATTGGAATGCTGGATTTTTGCTGATTAGCAAGTTTATAGTGAGGAGTATCGTTTTTCTAAATTAAAAGTTTGTCTGTGAGGTTGTTTGGCTTTTCTGTTGAATGCGTTTGTGATTGTTTTAGTGAGGGAATTAATTCATACCTTTTTGACAGAAACTTACTCAGAACCCGTCTGTGGAACTTTAGTCAAATCTCGTTGCCAAACTCCGTAAGTTTCATATAAGGAAGCTTAATGCTGTTTCCCAGCTCTTCCCTGATGCTACCTCAGTTTTCATAGCTTGATCTCCAAAGTACTCAGCTCAGAGTAGAGATGCCTGAAATGACTAACTCTTGGCCCTTCAAAGCAACTGGAGTACTCAATTCTGCGTCTCTTTTAGGCTTTGGGAGGATTAGATGTTCCATCCATTATCTTTCTAAATTTTCATGGATCATGCTTGAGTGCTTTTGGGTGCTGGCCAGTGAAAAGAAGGTGACTTTCCTCTTATGCTAGCTAAGAGCTTATGCAAGGAACATTCTATCCCAGCAGATGAAGTAAAATAGACAACAAAATGGGCTCTCTGCTGAGATGCACTCTCCATCTTTCCTGTAACAAAGCAGGTGGCTGTACGGTAAACAGGATGGATTCTGGCTGAAGTCAGCTGATCCAAACAGGCACAGAACAGAACATGATTTGGAACGCCTGATACCCTGGCAGCAAAATACCATCCGTGTTCAGTTGAAAACCATGCATTTCCCTGGGTATCAGTAAAATACTTTAATGTGTTGTCAGGGAAAATATATGTTTTGTTGTTGTGCACATGCCTGCCTCTTGTCTGTGTGATAGGCAGTTTGGGTGCAGTCCCTGAAAGGTCTGTTTCCTTGTGATGAGAGAGCACATGAGACTTATGGCAGTTTTGTGATACCTGCAACACGTGCTGGGGAAATTTTTTAATTCCTCAGTGCACCCCTCTTCTTAGTCTGAGTAATTAGCCAAGACTTCAAATCTAGTGATCTCAGAAGTAAAGTTTATTTTTCAATAAACTTGATGCACAAGGCAGATAGCTCCAGAGGAGTTAGCTGTGTTAGTTTCTAGTAGCAAAATAGTGAAGAGTCCTTTAAGACTAACCAACTTTACTGTAGCATAAGGTTTCGAGAACCACAGTTCTCTTTGTCAGATAGCAAGAGCGCATACCAGAATTTGATAACACCCACTTTTATACTTTTCAGAAGGAAAAATACAAGTGGACAACTTTGTTTACAGAATAAGAAATTTTTACATGAAGGTAAACAGTCAAGTGAATATATAAACAATCAAGTAAGAGTTACATGATTTTCAAAGATGTTAGTCTGTGGTAGCAAAATCAAAAAGAGTCTGACGAAGAGAACTTGATTCTCGAAAGCTTATGCTAAAATAAAATTGGTTAGTCTTAAAGGTGCTACTGGACTCTTTTTGATGATTTTCAAATATGATGATGGATTAAAGGTTAAGTACATATCTGCTTTGGGTCAAATATTATAAACAAAATCCTGAGACTCCAGTGATATCTAGACATGTTTTCGAGAGGATATACCTCTTGGGAAACATCCGAGCTCTCACTCACTCCAGCGGCCTTCATGATTGGCCTTCATGTTGTACTGACTGAACACAAGAAGAACAGAGTACAAAGGAGTAATAAATACAAAGTGTGTGAGAGTGCATGTTGATTTGATACACTTTAGTTACTCCAGAGCATAGAAAGATGAGAGACATAAAGAGAGAGCAGGATAACCCAAAATTCCCTAACAATACATTTATAAAGGTTTACCCAGTGTGTGTGAGTAGCAGGCCAGCATTCAGGCAGCGCTAGTCTTGCAAAGCAACTTCTGTGTTCTCAGAAGCCACCACCATCATCTTGGGAGTCCTCTAAAGCTCCTTCTTTCCAGCTAGCTACCAAACTTGTGTCACTTGCACTTGACCACATTTCTCTAACATCCACAAAAGGTTTGCTTAAAGCATTAACCAATGAGGAATATTGCAATATCTGCAACGTTCGCAGTTCTGACTTGGATGGAGTTCCCATTCTACGAGGATTGCTGCAGGAAGAATTGTAGCTCAGAATCAAGTGGCTTGGTCAGCAGGTTCCCCTGGTGTGGCTTTTGGTTGTAGAGTACCTCTTCAGGCGGCAGAAGGGGGATTGTAACATACTCTTTTATCCATATTTTTACTAAGCTTCCACTATCCCAGAAGAAAGATTTATCTTTTCTCTTGAATAGCTTTCAGCAATTAGTTCAAGACCTGTCAAACAGGACTGTTCTTTGAACAAATTCTGCTTATCAACATTGCTGAAACAAAGCATAAGTAATTAAACATGACATCTTCAACAACATGGAAACTACCCAGTAAGAGCATATTTACATCATCAGACAGCACCCAGTAGAAGAGTCTACAATTCTATCCCTTTACCCGTACATCTCCCTGAGCCATTTCTTACAGCACAACCCTATTATCTGAGTAAAAAAACTCTTTGGAATAATTCAGTTTTGCATAGTTTGTGGGAAGTCAGGAGAGTGGGAGCTTTCCTGACCCCCACGGGAAAACCATTTTATAAGGTGAGGGGACTTTATATAATCTTGCTGTCACCCTCCTTAATCCACTGCTTGACTATAGAGGAAAATAACTGGCAGCTTTTTATGGGTTTTTATGTTCTCCCCTTAGGTGTGAATCACAGCCGTTCATTTATAAGGGAAAGATGAAAGGTTATGTCTCAGGGGCAATATCTGGGCCTCAATAACAACAACAACAGCAGCAGCAGCAATGTAATGTATGCCAGCATACCAGCCAAGATTGTATTCTGCATTTTATAATGGTCAATGCTGTTTTGTACTGTTTGCCAGAATTATCTTACTATATAAATGAGTAAGTGTATTTCAGATAACTCACTTTATATCCTGCTGCACCACCAGAGGGTGCTGCCATGGAGGGAAGCCTATGCAAGGCACCATGTCCCTCCAGAAAACGTGCCATGGTGGGAAGCTCAGGCCGGGAGCAGGATGGGAGCAGGTGGCAATGCCTGCCTCCCGCCTTCACCCAGCTGGTATTAGGAGTGAGGCAGGTGGCAATGCCCACCACCCAACCTAAACCAGCTGATATTAGGAGTGGAGCAGGTGGCAATGCCCACCCCTTGCCTTCACTCAGCTGGTATTAGGAGCGGAGCAGATGGCAATACCCACCACCATCTTAACACAGCTGGTATTAGGAGTGGAGCAGGTGGCAATGCTTAACCCCCACCATAACCCAGCTGGTATCAACAGTGGAGCAGGTGGCAATGCCCTCCCCTGCCTTAACCCATTTGGGATCAGGAGTGGAACAGGTGGCAATGCCCACCTTGCACCTTCACCTGGCTGGGATCAAATAGAGAGAATCTGAGGGCACTATGCTTGGGTAAACATGTACAATTTGAGCGGGGCAAAGCCACATTTTATAGGAAAAATGATCCCTGAGGCTGGAGAGCATTCCAGCCACTAGGACAAAGAATCGCCTGAGAATGACAAAAGTTTGAGTACCTTTTATTGGTGCTACTGGGGTGTGACAAAAGAGTAAGATTGGGTTCTTCTGGTGTTTGACAACAAAACGATTGCTCGTTAATGTCCCTGGAGTTAGGCTAATGAATTTAGATCTTCTTTTTTTGCCAAATTTTAAGTTTTATTTAAAGAAATAAGAAAAGAACAGTTAACAGTGCATAGAACCGTATACAAAAAACTATTAAGTATATCTGTAAGATTGTTTAGATATAGTAACAGATTGAATAATAATAATAAAATAGAATACATACCAAATATAGTTATAATATATAAGATATATTTCTTTTTTGCCCCCCTCCCTCAGTTCCAAGCTGATAATCCAAAGTGATACTAGGTATACTTTTCACCTATTGTTAGGGGTCCAGCAGAAATGAAACTATATGATATTAATTCCATTACTCAGCTTAATAGCTTAAAATTGGTCAAGTCTTAAATTAGTGAATTGACCTATTATATGTATAATATGTTGATCCATTGACTCAAACAATTGAAGAGGAAATAATAAAAACAATATGCAGAAATATTACTTCAAAAGGGAAAATGTAGGAAACTTAACAAATACTTTGAGCAAATATGTATGTCAAATTGATTATAAGTAACCAAATATATAAACTACTGAATAAAGTTTTTCCCCTCCGTGAGCAATGAGTTAATTCATTTTAATCAGTTATTAATATAGCAATTAGTAAACTAAGATTAGTCTAGTCTTAAATTAAATTAAGCTATTGTGTATTTAGTATGTTAATCTATTAACACAAAAGGAATAAGAAATTAATAAAAACTTGGTATTTCAGAAAGAGGGAAATGGTATTTCAAAAATAAAAGATAAAAAAAGAGGAGGAGGAAAAATTAACAATTACTTGAAGGAAATGTGTAAGTAAACTGCCAGATAAAATTTTTCCCCCTCCATCAAAAATAAATTTGATCGGGATCAATTACTGAAAAATATCTTTAGATTTGATCTTTGTCTGAAGGAAAGATCCCAGATGTTTGATGTTCTAAAATCACACTTTATGGCATCCATTATACATTCTAAATTGGATTGTTTAATTTATATATAAGATACATCAATGACAGCTTTTATGAGATAGTTAACCATAATTGCATGTAACAGAATAGATGCCCTCGCTATCTTCTTTGCATCCGTAATCCTTGAGATCTCAACAGGAGAGACCACCGGGGTCACAATCACCAGGGATCTTCACAGAGTCCTCAAAAACAACCTAAACTATTTCTTCTGAGTTCAAGGTCTGCTTGTAGTGGATGTAGAAATTCAGTTTCCTTTCCCACATAGGTAGTTTTCTTCAACTGTTTCTCAAATTCTTGAATAGCTTGATTGGTTCTTTGAGATGCCTGATTTATTTTTGGCAGTCCAGAAGATTTATTTTTGGCAGTCCTTGTGTTCCTCCATGGCATCTTTGCTCATCTGAACGGGGTCTCCTGCAGGTGCCACCCTGCGCATGGGCAAAATCAACAGCTGCCCGTACATGGGCTTTCTCTGTGGTGGCCCCTGCCCTGTGGAACAGCCTACCTAAGGAGGTCAGGAGAGCCCCTACTCTCCTGGCTTTCTGCAAATGATGCAAAACTGAATTATTCGAAAAGGCTTTTTACACAGATAGAAGGTCTGTATTGTAGGGATGCTACATAGAGATGCTACACTAACGAGTTCGGGACCATAGACTTCACCACTATGTTGCCTTACACACTATCTATTGCTTTAAGTAGGTACTTCTATGTGCTTGCTCCCCTTTGCCTTAAGTATGACTCTACTGGGTAGTTCTGGGTTGTCGAATGTCAGTCCTAGAATTGCTTATGCTCTGTTCAGCATTTCTTCAACCCTGTATTGGACTTTTGCTAATGTGATGTCTTTGTAAATTTGCATTAATTTATCCTATGGCATTGTTACTGAAATGTCCTTGATATTAACTGTACTAATCCAACACTATGTAATCCACCTTGATTCTCAGTGAGAAAGGTGGACTATAAATGACATTAATAATGATAATGATAATGATACTTTCTCTTTGTCACTTTTTAAAATAAAAAAACTCAGTAGATGCTGACAAGCCTAAAGCATCCATATTTTCAGAATAAGGTTATATCCAACCCAAAATCAGCAGAAAGCACTGATGGTGGCAGATTTTCTCCATGTTACCATTCTACGGAAGCTTCTTTTAACTCCTAGAATGAAGATCTATGGAGCTGTTTGACCACAAAACCATGTGGGTCAAAGGAAGATGAATCGAGACAGGGGAACTGTGTGGAACCACCCTATTTCCATCCATAGAGCATTATGAGTAGAAAAGTCCTGGGTACCACTCTTACAAAGGCAAGCATGTCTTTCCTATTGGATTACAAGTGAGAGTCAGTGAGAATGATACCTGGTATTGAATAGATCTCGGCTACAAACTTATATTGGTTTTAATGCCTCTTTAATTTGTCATAACTCCTTTGAAAGAATTCTGAGAATTGTGATTAGCTGAGAATTCTCTATTAGAGATATATTAGGACTGCCCCTCCCTAGGGGGAGGGGATAGCTATCAAATGGCTTAAAATAGTGATCTTAACACACACACAAGAGTCCTTGAAAGTTAAGGCTAGCAAAATCTTCTCTTTTTCTCAGCATGGCCCCAATGCCATCATTTGTGAGAGGAGAACATCTTTATTGAACATATGGAGTTTGTTAGTTGGCACATTGAAGTGGCTCTGCTGGAAAGCAGTTAAGCTTTTAATCTGTGTTAAGGATTATGTGCTTCGAGGAGGCATAGAGTGCTAAATAATTCTTGCACAAGTGTGAAGAAGATCAAGCGGATGATCAGTTAGGGGTACTTCCCACCTTCCTGTTTCCATCTGCGAGAGTGCTCTTACAAGTTGCTCTTTTTAAAAAAAAATCACCATGTGGGAAGGATTTATACCTCCATTGTTTTAAGAAGTGGAAACAGGAACATTATGTAAATATTTAGGCTGGACGTGTATGGGGGAGTTGGAACATGCCGTTGTGGCCTGTCTTTATGTTGCTCTGGATGTGCTTCTCTTGGACTTCACATGTACATAGGTTGCCAGATCCCCTTACCCTCCCATTGGGAGGGCAGGGGCCTGGCTCTTACTTTGTCCTTGCTCTTTGTGCGTGCGCAAAACATGCATGTGCTCCTGTGCCTGTGTGATGACATCATTTCCGGAAAGTGATGTCATCACTAGACATGGGCACAAACAGCATTATGAATGGAAAAAACCCACGAACAGGCTGTTTGTCTCTTTGTGAACGGGCCGTTCATAAGGCGCCATTCCAGACGAACAAGTGGTCATCGCAAGCCTCATTTGTTGCGTTCGTCCACTGTTCGTGAAGCCAGACACAGGCGCCTTCAATCAATTGCCTCGGCAACGGAGGAAGGGACTGTTTGAACTCTGTCTGCACTCTCTCTGTCACCCTGAACACCCCAATCAAAGCCCAACTTAGCTTGATGGGCAGGTCTTCCTTCCAAGTGTGGAGCTGCAAATTGGTTACAATTGGCAACATGGAAGCAGACACCGGGGAGAGGGAGGGAGGAGTGGGGTGCTCTGTGGCCATGGGAACTTCAATCTCATCCCTGCAAACCCTGTTAGGCAGTTCTTACTGCCAACCACAGACCACCTGCTTTTCTCAATGAGACCTCTGGTTATAAAAAGGCACTGTGCTCCCAGTTCTGGCTTTCAGTTTCAGCAAGCAGTGGAGTGGGACAGAGCTGTTGCTAGCCTTTTGGGAGAGACAGGGAGCTGGGTTTTTGTGTGTGAGGTTAAATAGAGATCTATCACTCCACTGGTTCCAGGGCTGCTGCCAGGCTCTGGGGCCAAGCTCTGTGGGCACCTCAGCTGAGGGCTCACATTGATTATTATCAATGTCAGTGCCAGATCTGGTCAGGCTTCTGGGCATGCTGGGCTAGGGCTCTAGCCTCGGCCTCTGGTTCCAGGGCTGCTGCCAGGCTCTGGGTCCAAGCTCTGTGGGCACCTGGGCTGAGGGCTCACATTTATTATCAGCATCATCATCATCAGTGCCTGATCTGGTGGTCAGGCTTCTAGGTGTGCTGGGCTAGGGCTCTAGCCCCAGCCTCTGGTTCCAGGGCTGCTGCCAGGCTCTGGGGCCAAGCTCCGTGGGCACCTCACCTGAGGGCTCACATTGATTATTATTATTATCAATATCAGTGCCTGATCTGGTCAGGCTTCTGGGAGTGCTGCTGGGCTAGGGCTCTAGCCTCATCCTCTGGTTCCAGGGCTGCTGCCAGGCTCTGGGGCCAAGCTCTGTGGGCACCTCGGCTGAGGGCTCACATTGATTATTCTTAGTATCAGTGCCTGATCTGGTGGCCAGGCTTCTGGGTGTGCTGGGCTAGGGCTCTAGCCTCATCCTCTGGTTCCAGGGCTGCTGCCAGGCTCTGGGGCCAAGCTCTGTGGGCACCTCGGCTGAGGGCTCACATTGATTATTATCAATATCAGTGCCTGATCTGATAAGGCTTCTGGGTGTGTTGGGCTAGGGCTCTAGCCTCAGCCTCTGGTTCCAGGGCTGCTGACCGGCCCTGGGGCCAAGCTCAGTGGGCACCTCGGCTGAGGGCTCACCCTGATTATTACTGCTGATCTGGTCAGGTCTCTGGGAGTGCTGAGCTAGGGCTCTAGGCCCTCCCTCTGGTTCTGGTGCTGCTGCCAGGCTGTGGAGCCAAGCTCAGTGAGCACCTCGGCTGAGGGCTCACCCTGATTATTAGTGCCTGATCTCATCAGGTCTCTGGGAGTGCTGGTCTAGGGCTCTAGCCCCTCCCTCTGGTTCCAGGGCTGCTGCCAGGCCCTGGGGCCAAGCTCAGTGGGCACCTCAGCTGAGGGCTCACCCTGAGTATTAGGGCCTGATCTGGTCAGGTCTCTGGGAGTGCTGGGCTAGGGGTCTAGCCCCTTCCTCTGGTTCCAGGGCTGCTGCCAGGCCCTGGGGCCAAGCTCAGCGGCACTGGAAGCTCAGCTGAGGGCTCAGTGAAGTGGGAGGGAGCAGTTACTTGGGAGAGATACAGGGAGAGTGCAATGAAGCCTGAATTTTTCAGTGTGCGGGGGAATAGGGATCTATATCTCCTCTGGTTCCAGGGCTGCTGCCTGGCCCTGGGGCCAAGCTCTGTGGTGGGCACCTCTGCTGAGGGCTCACAGTGTTCTCTCCTTTTTCTGTCCTCCTTAATTCTCATTTGGTGGCACAATGAGTCTTCATGTTGTGGGGGCCATGGGTGGTCGTGGGGGGAAGTGCAAAGGTAGTCCTCCTGGTTTCCTCGTGGCAAGCAGCACTGGGTGTGGCTCAGGGGCAGCAGAGAGTACTCTCACTCCCCCAGATTCGCCTTTGGGGGCTGTGGAGGAGGTCAAAGAGGTCTTTCCGCTGGGGGGAGAGGATCTCTCTCAAGATTTTGAGGAGGAGGAGGGATTCCTGGAGGAATGGTTGGTGTTTTATGAAACATCCCTCCCATCCCCATCCCAAACTCTCGGTGGTCCTGCAGTCCACCCTTCACTCTGTCTTCCATGACCAGCTCCGCAGCGCAGCCTGTAACCGTTCGTCCTCCTTCCCCTGGAACAGTTAGTGGTCCACGTTTCAAAGCCTCCATATGAAGGCACTTTCAGTCCCTTCCTAATGACTCCCGTGTGCTGCAGTGCCGTGCCTGTTATGTCCTGGTGCGCAGGGGCAATAACCCAAAGCACCTGTCGTCAACGTTCCTGACTAGGCACCTGAAGAGGCACCACCTGAGTCTGTGGTCTCCATCCTCACCCAGCAAAACATCCAGCTGCCAGCTCCTCTGAGCTGGATCAGTGGGAGGGTCACCAGAATCCACTCAAAGCAAGAAGCCTTGCCCTGAGGGTGCTGCTGGTGGGAGCAGAATGGTCAGGCAGGCCGTGCTCGTGGAGATTGTTCCCTCGGGGTCTGGGACAGCGCCGCTTAGAACGGTGAGGTTGAGGGCTCAGGAGGTGGGCCTTCACGTCTTGGCAGAGATGATTGACCTACATGGCTTGTCCCAATCCATCGTGGAGGGCATGGGCTTCCACAGGCAAGTAGCATCTTGCCCCTTGGTTCTTCATGCCGTCGCCGCGCACCCTTGCCCATTGAGTCCAGTGGGTATCTCAAATGAGGGCTGGCATGTTTGGATCAGGTGGAAGTGGCAGGGTCAGGCAGGCCACCCCTGCAGAGGTTGTTCCCTTGGGGTCAGGGACAGTGCCATTTAGAACAGTGAGGTTGAGAGCTCAGGAGAACTCATCCAGATGCAGGCATTTGTGCCACCATGGCTTCTCCGGCCAGGGGCAAAGCTGGGGGGGGGCACCTCTGCTGAGGGCTCACCTAGATAATTATTAGTGCCTGAGCTGGTCAGGTATCTGGGATTGTTGGTGTCATGCTCTAGCCCCCCTCAGATCCCAGGGCTGCAAAAGTCCAGAGGCAAGCTCAGTGGGTTTCTTGGCTGATGGCTCTCATAGGTTTGGGTCTTCTCGATCCTGTTCCATGGGGTAACCCGTTGTCCTCCTCTCCCTGAAAAGTTCCACATCACTCTTTCTACCTCTACCTCTCCGGATGGAACCACTCTGACCCTTCCCTGTGACCTCTCCTGTCCCGCCCATCCCCTCCTTTCTGCGAAGGCAGGAAGGTGGGTGATGCTGGCAGCAGCCTACTTTGGGCATTTGTGTGACAGCTCAGGAGCTGTTGCACATGTAGTTGAGCTGCACGGTGCCCCTATCCATTGCAACCGCTGTGCCCTCTGAGCAGGGGGGATTGGGTCCCACATCTCCGTCCTTTCCACAAAGACAGGAAGGTGGGTGCTGTCAGCTGCTGCTGGTTTTGGCCACGAGGAACAGCTCAACGGCTGTTGCACATGAAGTTGAACATCATGGTGCCCCCTATCCAAGGTGCCTGCTGTCCTTTCTGAGCAGTGGGGAATGGGTCCTGCAACTCCGTCCTTTCTGCAAAGGCATGAAGGTGGCCGATGTCAGCTGCTGCTGCTGCCCTGTTTCTTCCTCTCCCTCTCCACTCCCTCTCCCTCTCCACTCTGACCCATCCCAGCAACCTCTCCTGTCCTGTCCATTCCCTCCTTTCTGCGAAGGCAGGAAGATGGATGATGCTGGCAGCAGCCTCCCTTGGGCACTTGTGCCACACAGTTCAAGAACTGTTGCACATGTAGTTGTGCTGCACAGTGCCCCCTATCCAGGGCACCTGCTGTCCCCTCTGAGCAGGGGGAATGGGTCCCTTGACTCCTGTCCTTTCCACAAAGGCAGGAAAGGCTCACAGTAGTAAGTAGTGCCTGCTCAGGTTAGGTGTCTGTGAGTGGTGGGTAACCGCTCTAGCCCCCCTCAATTCTCTGGACTGCTTCCATTCTGACCCTTCTTAGCGACCTCTCTTGTCCTTTCTCTCCTGTCCTTTCTATGAAAGCAGGAAGGTGGTTCATGTTTGCACATTTTATCACTCACATGGTCCCTAGTTCTCCTATGAACCCTTTGGAGACGTCTGCTGTCCAGCCCATCCCACCCCATCCTTTTCGCAAAGGCAGGAAGGTGGTTGGTGCCTGCCAGTGCCACCAAAACTGTTATCAGTAGTGCCCATACTGCCTGCTCAGTTGAGGTGTCTTGAAGTGGTGTGGAACTGCTCTGCCCCCCCTCAGTTCTCAGGGCTGCTGGTCCTTCTTTCTGCCTCTCCCTCTGTGGAACCACTCCGACCCTTCCAAATGACCTCTCCTGTCCTGCCCATCCCCTCCTTTCCACGAAGGCAGGACGGTGGGTCATGTCAGCCGCTGCTTCACAAGGGACTACCATGTTACTGCTGCCTCCTTGGTCATGAGGAACAACTCAGCTGCGATTGCACATATGATTGTACAGTACAGTGGTACAGCACGGTTGCACAGCATGGTGGCTCCCCTGTCAACAGGACTGACTGGACCACTTTAAGCCGGGGGGGAATGTGTCCTGCAACTCCCATCCTTTCCGCAAAGGCCAGAAGGTGGGCAATGGCAGCAGCTGCTGCTGCCCTGTTTCTTTCTTTCCCTCTCTGGAACCACTCTGACCCTTCCCAACTACCTCTCCTGTCCCATCCATCCCATCCTTTCCACTCACGTAGGAAGGTGGGTGATGTTATCTGCCACCACAGAGTACCTCGGTGGGTTCCTCGGATGAGGCCTCACAATGCTTGGGATCTTTCCAGTTCCCTGTCCATACCGCTCCCTCTCAGGTACTTCCACAACCCTTCCCAATGACTTGTCCTGCCCCATCCCCTCCTTTCCATGAAGGCAGGAGAGTGGTTGATGTCAGCAGCTGCTGTCAGGTCAGGGTCTACCCGTTGCTGTCGCCAGGACTTCCAGGTTCAGCTCCTTACTGTGGCCGGAACCCCTTGGTCCCTCTCTCTCTGACCACTTCGTCTTCCCTCTTTCCTCCTCTCCCTCTCAGGTACTGCCATGACCCTTCTCAATGACTTGTCCTGCCCCATCCCCTCCTTTCCATGACGGCAGGGACATGGTTGGTATCTGCTGCTGCCGCTTCTCAGCAACAGGTCCAGCTCAGCTGCTGTTGTGCAGATGGTAGTGCAACACAGTGCCCCCTGTCCATGGCACCAGCTCTCCCCTCTACCCGGGAGGAATGAGTCCTGCCATGACTCACGTCCTTTCCGTGAAGGCAGGAAGGTGGTTCATGTCCACAGATGCTGGGTTTGGGCACCAGGGGCAGCTCAGGAACTGTGGCACATGCAGTTGTCCTACACGGTGGTCCCAATCAATGGCACCTGCTGTTCCCACTGAGGAAGGGGGAATGGGTCCCACAATGCCATTCTTTCCATGAAGGCAAGTGGTGGGTCATCTTGGAGGCAGCCTCTGCTTTGACACTGGAGGGACGTCCAATGCTCCATGCATGTCCAGCTGGTGTGTTTTGTCCGGACTCTACACCATGCAAGGGGCGGACAACACCATTGGCCCCAATGCTGTGAAGTACCCCATCTGGTGAACATATGTCAGTGTCTGACCTGCCAGGTTGTGTGTTTGTGTGTACGAGGCCTCCACATACGTCAACTTGTCTTGCTGGAGGATTTTCTTAGCAGATTGTGGTTGGGTCATTTTGGTCTGCGGTGGCCAACAACATCAACCACCTTTTATACCTTCCAGAAGGTACCCTCCGGGAGGCCTTGACAGGTGGGCACATGGGGGATGCTGCCAGCCAGTGGCCAGATCCCCCGCCCCGTATGGGGGAGGTGGCCCACTGCCGCCACCCCCCGCCCACCAGATCCAGCGGCTGCACTCATCACCCTCCTTCCAGCCTACACCGGGAATAAACAACCTTAGGCCTGGTGGGCGGTACATGGATGGTGCCCCTGGCCAGTGGCCAGACGCCTGCCCCCTATGGGGGAGGCGGCCCACTGCTGCCTCTCCCAGCCCACCGGGCCCGGTGGCCGCCAACATCACCCACCTTCCGGCCTACACCAGGAATAAACAACCTTAGGCCTGGTGGGCAGGCACATGGGTGGTGCTGCCAGTGAACAGTCAGACTCCCCACCCCCTATGGGGGAGGTGGCCCCCTGCCGCCACCCCCGGCCCACCAGGCCCGGCAGCCACAGACATCAACCACCTTCTGGCCTACGCCAGGAATAAACAACCTTAGGCCTGGTGGCCAGGCACGTGGGGGGTGCTGCTGGCGAGCAGCCAGGCCCCTGCCCCCGCCCCCGCCACCCCCAGCCCGCCAGGCCCGGCGGCCGCACTCATCACCCACCTTACTTACTTCCATCTGGAATTTGCCTCTGGGATGCCTGGAAGGTGGGCACATAGGGGGTGCTGCCAGCGAGTGGCCAAAACCCCTGCTCCCTAGAGTCCACCACTTGTACATGGGGCAAGTTGTATATTACAACTTACAAATTTATTTTTCATTGACCAGTGATTCTGGCAATACGTATGTGTAGTCCTTTGATAAGCGTATCAGTTCTTATTGAATGTGAATTTCCACTCTTGAGATATACATTGAATTCATGCCTTAAAATATTGTATTTTTGACGAAATTTGTATGAGCTTTTTAGCCTTGCTACAATTGTGTTTACTCTGTGGGCATAGAGTTTTGGGTGGTTGGAACGTTTCCCCCCCTTCCTTGGTGTGGGTCCAGGGACATTCGTTTTACCCACTGTTTGTTAAGCAGTTCATGCTTTACTGTCCACTTAGAGTTTATTTTTCTTCACGATTAAATTTTTTACTTTTGTATATAATTTTGGTAAGTGTCTTTAGTGAAATGTTAGTTAGTTGGTGACGGTTTTACTGTTTTTGGCTTGTTTGATCCGTGACCCTCTCTACTTTGATATACAAACTTGGGTGATGGCTGGAGGGGAGCCTGCTGAACACTCCCTGGGAATATGAGCTCTCTAAGTCTAACAGGAGCCCTTCTGGTGCCGACAAACAAAGAACACCAAATACATTCATTAATGGGGCATGTTCATTTCTGTTCATCTATTCATGTTCGTCGGCAGCAATGAGCAACGAATAGCATGTTCGTGGTTTTTTTTCCATTTGTGCCCATGTCTAGTCATCACCCAGGTGCAGGAGCAAGTGTGTGCTTCTCAGCAGGCTGGTTTGGGCCCCAAATGGGCCTGCTGTGAAGTATGGGAGTCCTCCTGGGGCAGTGTGATGATGTCACTCCCGGGAAGTGATGTCATCATGCCGCCCCAGGAGAAGTAACATAGCCTGAAATCTTCAAGTGCTAGCCATGGGGAAGAATTGGTAGTCTTCAATGTGTTCAGGATGAAACTTTATTAAGTGCCATGAAACATGTGGGGCTTCAGTATAAAATATTCTGCACAAAAACATTATCTTCTTTTAGAAAACAATTATATGCTGCTTTTCATATAAAATTAACAAAGCAGTTTACAACAGAAAACACAAACTGCAGCAGATTAAACTCAATAGAAAGATATGCACAGCCACAAAATAGACTTAGAACCACAGGGCAGCACTGTCTTGCGCTTGGATGGGTGATCTCCTCAGGAGCCAATTGCTTATTTGGCTGGCCTGCAAGGTTGCTGAAGGCTTTGAGCTCAGAGACTGGAGCTTGGAACAGAGGGCTGGCATGAACTGGTTGATCCAGCACTGGAGCTCTGCAAAGCCTCAGCCTAAACAGGCTGAGGGGTGAGCTGGCTCAATTGCATCAGCTAGAATGTGTTGGGACTCAGGAGGCATGACTTTGCTCTGTGCTGGCCAGGGGCTTGCAGGGAAGGATCCCTTTACGAGTCCCAATCTGAATCTATCGTGAGACGGTGTGTGGCCAGTCTTGCACTTCTCTGAGCACTACTGTTCCCTTGGGGTGGGAGGCAATCTGGAGGGGCTATGGACCTTGGTTCATAACCTGCCTGGTAGGCCACAGTGGTAGCCTCTGATGCAGGTAATACTTGTGGTCTCAGGGGTGTGGTCTTGGGTGCTGCTGGGCCTCACTTGTGGACATCTGCAGAGTGGTCTCCAGTTCATGGTCAGATGGTGCTTCTTAGGGCTTCCAGGTCCCCTTACCCTCCCATTGGGAGAGGTGGACCAGCACTTACCTTCCCAGTGCTGGCTGGACACTCCTCATGTGCACAGCTGTGTGCTGGAGCAATGTTATCACTTCCGGGAAGTGATGTCATTGCGCAAGGCTGGGGAGCATGCACACACTTTGCAGTCCACTGCAAAGTGTGGGAGTGTTCTCAGGGTGGCACGATAATGTCAGTGATGTCATTGCAGGAGCACACCTGGGAGGCCCATTCTCCACCTTTCTCCCTGCTGGCCAGGTAAGCAGTGGTGGGGGAGGAAAAGTGGGAGCAGGAGATCCTCTGCCCCCCCAGAGGAATGAGATCCCTAGTGCTTCTGCAGCATCTGGCCTGTACTGGCACTGCTGGTCCCTGAGCTGAGCCTTCTGGGTCCAAGTCACTGGCCTGATCAGAGGGCTGGTCAGAGAAGATTGTGACACGAACATTTAAATGGTATCAAAAAACTCCCCAAATAAATGGTCTTTTAAAGGATTCTGGAACATCTGCAAGAAAGAGGACAACTTCTGGGAAAGAAAGTTCCATAATCCAGGGTGTAAGGTCCTCTCTTGAGTTTCCACAGCAAGCCTTCACTCCAGTGGATTGCAGGACCCAGGTTGGTTCATGGAACTGCAGGTGAACTTCAACTATTTAAGGGTTTTATCAGCATTTTGAACTGGGCACAGAAAGAAATTGGGAGCCCGTGCAGTTAGTATAATATACTATTACTATAATATCCCAGCCAAAGCTGGCACACAGGGCTCAAGGGAAGCTGAGGTTCTGGCTGCCCCACTGCATGAACAATGCCAGGGCCCCTGGAGGCTGCTCGTGTGCAGCCAAGCCCCACCTCTCTCACACCACTCACATCCATGTTGGAAGCCTTGATAGAGCACAGGGCTCCTCCCTGCTCGACCCCCCACTGATGGCTGATGGCCAGAGCAGCCTGTTCTCCACCCAGCCTCACCACCCAGCTGCAATGATGCCTGCAGGTAAGTGATGCCTGAAGGAATGTCCCTCCGGGCTGCTTCCCTGTTCTGTGTCTTAAGAGTGGATCGTCTGGATAATCAGCTTATTTATTTTTTATTTGCTTCATTTATAACCTCTTGATAGGCACCCAAAGCATCTTACATCAATGATCCTCCTCCTCTTTTGCCTGGAGACGCCTCAGGATAAACACAACCTGGAATCTTGGCTTCTTCTCTTGTTCCCACTAGACAGCTCTGTTGCTTACCATGTGCTACTTCGTCATCTGATAGATCTTAGAGACTGAAATCTAAGCCATAGAATGGAGCAGTCGAATGCACACTGCATCTCTGTCAAGAAAGCCACAGTTGTTGAGGCTCTGAGAGCGCTATGATTGGATCTCCGGATCTTCCTTTTTTAATTCAAAGCACCCCTTCTGGAGTGCGGTTTCTCTGATCCAGTTTAACCCCCTCCCCCGGGGTTGCTTTGAACTTCAAGCAGGACCTGGGTTCCCAAGGGATTCCCATATAGTTCAAAGAAGCGCTCCTACAAAGCAACAAATGACGGTGACACATTTTAATGAACTGATTCTGGCCCATTTTAAGTTTTAGATGTCCTTTAGAAACAATATCAGAGCTAAATTGGCCTTGATGATGAATCTGAAATACAGCCCAGAGTATGAGGAATATTTGATTGAAAATCTATAAGGACTTGGTGTATATTTTAAAGGCAGGGTTAAAAACTTTATTCCAAATTGCTATTTTTAGCCTTTTCTTCACATTGATAGTGGAGATGGTGGAGAAGGAGGAATACGGAATGTCTATCTGAGAGTGAAGACTGCTGTCCATAAAGGTTCTCTGAAGATAAAGCACCGTAAGAGATAAATGCCATATTTACTCAAATGGAAGGTGACCTTGAGTATAAGACACCCCCTGCTAAAAAAACTTACCTCATTTTTCCTTTTTACTGGGTCCAACTGTAACTTGTATACATTACAGGTAAGCAAAACATGCTTCAGGGATCTCCAGCCTTTTCTAGCCTTTGGAATTCTAACACAGGGTGGTAGGCCCCAAAATGGCTGCTGCAGGAAGTGGAGCCAACCACAAAGGCAGTGAGGTTACTACTCTGGTAGTAACGGTTCAACATTTCAGGCCCATGTTATGTTTAACAGGATGCCTTTTAAAACAAACCCATTGATTTGAAATTTCATGCATACACCTAGCTTATCAGAATACTTGCTGAGCAACAGCCTCACCCAGGGGTCATTTCATAGAAAAAGAGCAGCAGGAACTCATTAGCATCACTCATTAGCATCACTCATTAGCATATGTCACACCTCTTGACATCACTGGAAGTGTGTCATTAGCATAATTGATTTGATCGGGCCTCAGATGGCCAGGTTTCGGCTGCTGCCAGACGGGGGAGTGTTCCCCCCACCGACCCGATCCGGGCCATTTTGGCCCCAATCCAGGCTGAAGGGCCCAAAATGGCTGGAAACGGCCTGTTTGGGCCCGGATCAGGGCCAAAATGGCCAGGACTGGGTTGGTGCCGGGCAGAAGAGGGTTCCCCTGCCTTGTACCGACCTGATACGGGCCGTTACGGCCCTGATCCAGGCCATTTCAGCCCCAATCAAGGCCAAAATGGCCCAAAATGGCTGAAAGTCAGGTGGATGGGCCACCTGACACGTGACCTGTTGGGGGAACAGCCGGGATGGCATTCCGGCGCATTCCCCCTCAAAATGAGCCCTGGGGAATACCATAGTTTGGATTATCTTGATCTTAGTTTCCAGAGAGCCAGCTTTATCTTTAAGGATCTTTTCTAGCTCCCTCATAGCTGCTCTTCCAAGTCTCAGTCTTCTGATTTCATTGCAGTCTCCCTTTGGGTTGATGATTGAGCCAAGGAATAGAAAATCTTTAACAATTTCAATTTTTACATTGTCAACTTTAAAACTATCTAATTCCTCAGTAGTCATTACTTTTGTCTTCTTGATATTCAGCTGTAATCCTGCTTTGGTGCTTTCTCCTTTAACCTTTATCAGTAGTCATTTCAAGTCTTCTCTATCCCTAGAATACCTGGGGAAAAAACATTGCCTTGCATTGGAGTAAATACTGTACTTAACACACTCATTTTCCTGTAAGACCTGAACAAAGTGTTCTAGTTGGGTAATTTCATCTCCCTAATTAGCAAGTTGGCTGGCAAAAACTAAATCTATGTTAGTGACTTACGCATGACCTCCCTTTTTATAAACCATTTAACATTTGTTTAGTGCCAACTGTTGGCTACTTGCTACAATTTTTCTCCATTTTGCTTCAATATATGCATGACTGTTTTTGGTTATCCAGCAAACGTACTGCAAATAGAAGCTTGAGGGAAATTTAAATTAATATAGAGAAATGGATCTTGCTAATATTTTTTAAAGCAAGGTTGGGCACAGTAAAGCAGTTATCATTGGCAAGTTGTATGAATTCATCTGCGATGTCTAATGAAGAATGGATGGGTTTTGCTTTTATATCTTTGCTCCATCCTGACTCTCAAACTACAGAGGGCTTTTTTCAGAGCATCTATGTAACACTCTCCTCCAATCCCTCTACTGCTGTATTTTGCCGTGGTGTTTGCCAGACTTACCTTGCTCCAATCTTTCTGGAAAGATCAGGTTCAAAGGAGTGTCACCTGTAGGGTGGACAGGACAGGACAGATTTCAAAAACGCCCTGTCCACATCTTGGCACTATTTTTGCTCTGCCATTGGTAGGCTTTTTGCTGGCTTTAAAAAATTCATTAGTAGGTATAACGCAAAAGTATCCCAACACCATCGAGATAGAATTACGACCATTTTTAAAAAGCTGACAAAAGCATTCTGGTGGCGTGTAGACATGGGAACGAACAGCATTATGAACGCAAAAAACCCATGAACAGCCTGTTCTGCTGTTCGTGAATAAGCTGTTCATGAGGCCCCATTCTATATGGGTCGTTGCAAGCCTCGTTCATTGCTGTTTGTTGCTGTTCATCAAGCCAGACAGTCTAGCACCTGCAATAAATTCCCATGATAACTTAGGCAGGGATTGTCTGAACTCCTGCTGTTGCCCTGGAAACTCCGAATCAAAGATTCCCGAAGCTATTTGTATAGCTTCGGGAAACTTGGAGTTTAAATACCCATTTCAATGCCACTGCTCAGCTGAATGAAAAGGGGCATTTAAACCCCTGAATCAGCTGCTCGTCGGGGGCTTCCCTGATGAGTGGCTGAGTGCCGGCTGCCCTTCTCCTGGTGTGAGAGGGATGGGGAGAATCTCCCCGCCCCTCTCACACCAGGTCGCAGCAGCCCAGCGCACTGGCTATCTCGGTGCTGAGAGGGACAGGAAGATTCTCCCCCCTCCCACCAGGAGAGCCGGCACCACCGGGCTTCTGCCTGGTGTCAGAGGGACTAGGAGATTCTCCTCAACCCTCTGACACTGGGCAGAAGCAACCCAGCACGCTCGCTCTCCCAGTGAGAGGGGGGAGAATCTCTCCATCCCTCTCAGCACCGGGAGAGCCGCTGCCGCTGGGCTGCTTCTGCTGACAGGAAGAAAATTGATTAATTTGCAACGTGGTGCTGGAGGAGAGTTTTGCGGATACCATGGATGGCCAAAAAGTGGGTACTAGATCAATCAATCAATATATCTAATACAGTCAAAGACCAAACAAGTAATACAGTCAAAGACCAAACAAGTAACAACATACAATCTCATTATTACAGTCAAAGTAAAACATATTGTTCCAGAATCCAAATTCTTAAATATTTAAAACTTTAAAATTAATAAAATATATTTCCCCCTATAAAATACTTCTGGAGCTGGAGCCACAGCAAATTTTGCCACCTCTAAGGTGGTATCTTGATCCCTATCGGCTAAAAGCTTATCTAGATAAAATCTATCATTTCTGCCCAGGAACTGATTGCAAATCAGAGTTATATGGGCCGCTCTAATATTTTGGTATAGTTTACACTCAAAAAGAACATCGTTTCTATCTTCCCGGCCCCACATATGCACTCCCTTTCCTTGTGTGGTTGTTTTGTATATTTACCCTCTATGACCGCTGAGGGTAACATATCCATTCTAAGAAGGGTACCTGCTCTCCTGTAGTCAGCTTTGTCCAAATTTTGTAAATATGGCATCATTGTCACTTTACGCTTTCAATTCCCGGAAGATAACCTTATTTAGGTTGTGCTGTCTTTCAATGTCCAGAATTCTTTGTTTAATAAAAGGTTTAACAGAGCCAGGGTACTAGATTAATTCAAGCCTGAATTCTCCCTAGAAGCTAAAATGCCAAAACTGAGGCTATCGAACTTAGGTCACATCATGAGAAGACAAGATTCTCTGGAAAAGTCAATCATGCTAGGAAAAGTGGAAGGTCTAAGAAAAGAGGAAGACCTAAAACGAGATGACTCAATAAAAGAAGCCACGCCCTCCAGTTTGCAGGATCTGAGTAAAGCTGTTAATAATAGGACATTTTGGAGGTCTTTCATTCATAGGGTCGCCATAGATGAGGAATGACATAACACAGAGCTGCAATGTAGACTTTTCTAAATACAAAACTATTTAAATGAAAAGGAGTCATTGTACAAGGTATGTACAAACTGTGGCCTGGAAAGATGATGCCTCAGACCAAGCCACAGTTAAATACAAAGTTGCAGAGCTCAAGTTGGAGTGGATATGGAGCCATTTTATCTGTAATGCATTAGGCAAAATGATCACAGCGGGCTACCAAGGACTCTAACTTCCTCTGAAGGCCAACCCCAGTAGGCCTCTCACAACAGATAAGTTCCACAGGAAGTGCAAATAAATAGTGATGGAAAAGTAAGGTTTTTTCACTGTTATACCTGTTTAGAGAAAATTCTAAAATCATCTTAAATCTGTGTGTGGCTTACCTGGTATGAGTTTTTATTCACCATTATTTCAGCAATTGCTACTGTTTTGTTTCCAGCTCTTCTCTGAACCAAGGAGCCATTCTGGCAACCCTGAGGAAACAGATGGTGGAGATATACTGAAACAGCGTCCGGCAGCACCATGGCATCACTTCCAGTTATGCACCAGCGAATAATGTTGTGGCGGCAGCAGACACCATTTTGGCCTCCCATCTCATTCCCACAACCCTATTGAGGGGTGGAGGAGGACAGAGGGACATGGGAGGTTGTTTGCCAAAGTGGGCAACCTGGCCATCCGAGATGGGAGAGACCTCAGCAGGGATGTAATACCAGAGGGTTAGATTTGCCAACTCTGGATTGGGAAATTCTTGGAGATTTGGTGGTAGAGCCTGGGGAGGGACCTCAGTGGAGTATAATGCCGTAGAGTTTTCCTTCAAAGTTCTTTAGGGGAACCGATCTCTGTCAGCTCAAGATCAGTTGTAATTTTGGGAGATCTCCAGGCTCCACCTGGGAGCTGGCCACCCTACATAGGGTCCACTCTCTAAAGCTCCCATTTCCTCCTGGTATCTCTATAGTCGGGAGACCAGTTGTAATTCTGGGAGAATTTCAGGCTCCACGTGGAGTTTGATAACCTTGATTTAGCTGATTTGCACATAAAACAACTATTCTGGAATATTTGAACTATCTGCTGATTTGTTTCTAGGCCAGATCTAAGGTTCTGGTAGGGATCCTATTCCTTCAGTGGGGGTGGGGGATCCCCACTTTCACCCTCCATCCTCAGCCTCCACTTAGCTGGCTGGCGGGGGAGGAAGGCGCACCATGGGTGTGCTTGCGGGGTGGTGCGATGATGTCACTGATGTCAGCATGTCACCCTAGGAGCACTCCTGCACTTCGCTGTGGGATTATTCGAGCCCCAAACTGGCCGAATTGGGCCTGTTTGAGGCCTAAATCAGCCTGCTGTGAAGTGGGCATGCACACCTGTGCCTGCATGGTGATGTCAAGTGACATCACAGCGCAGCTGTGGGGACCATACACACTGCGCATATGCAAGTAGATAATGCAAAGGGAAGAAGGAAGAAAGAGCCAGGTCTCTGCCCCTCCCTCTGAGTGGGTACCTGGCAACCCTAGGTTCTGGTGGTTACCTTTAAAGCATTTCATGGCATGGCATCTGCATACTGGAAGGGACTGCCTCTTTTAGTACCAGAATTGTGATCTTGCCAACAGCTTTTACGGAAAGAGCCCACCACATAGATCTGTACGGTTGGCCACAGCTTGAGCTCAGGCCTGCTCCACAGCAGCATTAACACTATGGAATGGCCTCCTGAAAATGGTTTAAATGGTTCTCTTCTTTGGGGGAATTTAGTTACTGTGAAAGTGAGATTTTTAGATGGGCTTTTGGGTTGATTGATTTTTTCCTTAATTTTTCTTGGACATTTATATATGAGGATGGATTGCAATTTTATGGTTATGTTTTGATAGATTTTAATTGTGTATGTTTATTGTTCTTCACTCCAGTGAGTCCATCTTAGAAAAAATACAGTATATAATTAAAAACCATTAGAATCAACATTGCAAAATCTGTGTAGTTATATTTCTGCAGATAAATGCCTACTAAATTTTTTGGCATACATTGCCGTGCACATGGAAACAATTTTTTAAAAAGCTTCCTACATCTATAGAATGAATGGTTTGCAAAGTATCAGTAGTCTGTCATCTGTAGGTCTTCCCAGAAATTAACAAGTGATAATATTAGAAATTTGTATAGCACTTCAAATGTTCAGAGCATTAGATTATAACTGCAATTGTTACAATAACCCTGTAAGTTTGATGAATATTATTAACCCCATAACAGGATGTGTATGTGAAGGGAGAGTGATTTGCCACTACAATTAACTCATTAGGTGATCTTAGGTGAAATTCAGACTGAAGACTGAGTCATAGTTCTGTCTGTCAATATATCTAGCACAATTCTGTCTCTCACTTTCTTCTAGGAGTTCAGGGTTCTCTTTTCCTCATTTTATCCTCACAACAATGCTGTGAAGTAGATTAGGCTGTGGAGGTATGAGTAGCTCAAGGATACCTCCAGGGAGCTTTCATGGGATATCCAGATCTCTCAGATGCTACTCCAAAACTCTAACCATTACACTACACTGTTGTTCCCCAAATGTCTTAGAAATTATGCCACACTAGCTCTCAGTGGTTAGTTTAAGACTTTTCAGGACTTTTCTTATGCTCCTGAGATGCTGGGAAGGGACTCGGGAATGTTCTTTTCTCTAATGGCAGGGTTTCCATGGAGAAACGTTTGCTCTTTGCAATTCAAAGTACTTTACTAATGAATTTCTAATTGGAGCCAGCTGCTCCTTTGGTAGCTTAAGCTTTCCTGTGTCCAGTCACCTTAAGTTCCTGCTGTACGGATTCTTCGATTGATCAAAGATGTCAGCTCTAATGCGGCCTCATGTAGAGTTTGTTTCAGGTGGTTGAAGCAAAAAGGTTAGGCCTGTCTCCAAGGGACAATTTTTGGAAAGGTTATTTTAATGTCGCATTAATGATTTTGAGTTCCTGGGAATATAATTTTCAGTTTTTGATGAATATTTTGAAAAGGAACAGGTCATCTTTGTGATTTTTTGGGATACAGTTCTTGGTATCGGGATTATGATCAGAAACAGCTACAAACGAAAGCCTTTGGAGATAGTAGTAGACGTCAGTAGCCGCAATTATTGGATTTTTCCTCCTCCATTACTTAGTGAGGTTCTTGCTTGATGTGTACAGTAGTTCAATTCCGCTCTTTATCATTTGCATCACTTTACAATACCACTTGTAGACCATAAAAAAACAATAACCCTGAATAAAGGCCCACACAGAATATCTAAGAATGGCTTCACATATCACTTTCCTGATTCAGAGTTTGTCTGTTGGCAAAAACAGAAGTGTATTGAGCACAGTTATTTTTTTCCCTGTCCCTTTTTGTAAATGGTCACATATAGGATTTCATGGATGGTTATATTCAAAGTGAAAAAATACTTTATTTGGTCACAGAAGTCTCTATTCTAGCTTCTTCAAGCATTAATATGAGGTTGCCTTATTTTTCAATACTGTTTGTAGACTCCCCAAACTAAGGGGCTGAAGGGTGATGTAGTGGTTAAAGTGTCGGACCAGCACATGAGAGTTTCCAGTTCAAATCTCCACTCAGATAGGATGTTTTCTTGGACAATCACTTGCTCTCAGAGTCTCTGTACATGAGACATCTTACATGAGAATACTCAAGTGGAGGGAGACACAATGTTAGCTGGGAAGTGTAGTTCAAAAAGACAGGGCCAAAGGGCCTGACAATTTCACCTTTCTACACAGAACTAGGGGTGTGCAAGCCAAAAATTTTCGGCTATAGCCGAAAGTAGAAAGCCGAAAGAAAATTCTCTATCGTTAAAGCTGAAAGCCGAAACAAGAATCTCTTTCGGGATTCGGGATTCGGGATTCTTTCGGCATTATTTCGGCATTCTTTCGGCTTTTTTCTATGGGAAAATGCCTCCGTCTTCCAGGACGCCTGGAGGAGGCATTTTCCCACCGAATAAGCCCAAAATTGGTGGGGACCTTCCTCTAACCCTTCCCTAACAACCACCCAAGTTTCAGACAGATTGGACTTTGGGGGGCCATGTTATGGCCCCCCAAAGCAGGTCCCCCCATCCTCCCATAAAGGAGCATCTTCTTCATTATTTCCTATGGGGAAAAAATGAAGAAGCAGGCTTCCTTTGCCAGGGGTGGCATTTTGCATGCAAAATGCCCCCTTACCCTCAGGGGCCCTTCTCCCACCCCTCCTCCCACCCCCCACCAAGGCTCAGCCTGCTCCCACTTGGGGGGGCCATTTCATGGCCTCCCCAAGTAGGTGCTCTAATCTCTACCACTGACAGCTGGGGGAGGCTTGTGTTGCCAGGGGTGGCATTTTGCATGCAAAATGCCCCCCAACCCTCTGGGGCCCTTCTCCCACCCCTCCTCCCACCCCCCACCAAGGCTCAGCCTGCTCCCACTTGGGGGGGCCATTTCATGGCCTCCCCAAGTAGGTGCTCTAATCTCTACCACTGACAGCTGGGGGAGGCTTGTGTTGCCAGGGGTGGCATTTTGCATGCAAAATGCCCCCCAGCCCTCTGGGGCCCTTCTCCCACCCTTCCTCCCACCCCACACCAAGGCTCAGACTGCTCCCACTTGGGGGGGCCATTTCATGGCCTCCCCAAGTAGGTCCTCTCAGCCCCTAAAGTCCACCCCTTACAGCCCCACACAAACCCAATTCCCCCCCAGCTGCCGCACACAGACCCAAATCCCCACATTAGCCCCTCACAGACCCAAATCCACCCCCACCTGCCCCACACCCATAACCCCAGGAACAGGCTGGCAAAGGCCAGCCCTCTCCCTTTGTTCCCTATGCTGGGAACTTCTAAACTCTCTTTCCCTGGGCAATTCTGCACAGCCCAGGGGTGCCACAATGGTGGGCACACTTCTGAGTGCCAGCTGGTCCCTGTGAAAGAACACCTGAACCACAGACACCCTCCCTCAAATTCCCCCACCACCTACAGAGATAGCTGGCCAGCCAGCCCCATTGTTCCCTATGATGGGAACCAACTGCACAACAAAGAATAAAACAAGAACAACACAAAATAAAGTTTTTAAAAAATTATTTTCTCCCTTCCAAAGTACAAGTAGGCAAAGCATTATGACACATTACACCAGCAGTCCCCCACACAGAAAAATAACACAACTCACTTAACATCAGAGAATCACAAAGCACGATTCCTGTCAAAAACACTTTATTTCTTGAACAGCTTTAGGTTACACAGCAGGGGGGAACACCAAAGGGCTTGGCAGCAGTATCTTACACAAAAATAACACAACTCACTTAACATCAGAGAATCACAAAAGCACAATTCCTGTCAAAAACACTTTATTTCTTGAACAGCTTTAGGCTACACAGCAGGGGGGGGACACCAAAGGGCATGGAAGCAGTATCTTACACAAAAATAACACAACTCACTTCACATTAAAGAATCACCCCAAAAAATTGCTGTCAAAAGCACTTTATTTCTGTAACTGCTTTAGGTTACACAGTAGGAAGGCACCACAGAGCAGGAAAGCAGTGTACTACACAAAAATAACACAACTCACTTCACATCAGAGAATCACACAAACACAATTGCTGTCAAAAACGGTGAAGTGGGTTGTATTATTTTTTGTAGTACATTGCTATCATGCCCTTTTGTGCCCTCCTACTGTGTAACCTAAAGCTGTTCAAGAAATAAAGTGTTTTTGCCAGGAATTGTGTTTTTGTGATTCTCTGATGTTAAGTGAGTTGTGTTATTTTTGTGTAAGATACTGCTTCCATGCCCTTTGGTGTTCCCCCCCTGCTGTGTAGCCTAAAGCTGTTCAAGAAATAAAGTGTTTTTGCCAGGAATTGTGTTTTTGTGATTCTCTGATGTTAAGTGAGTTGTGTTATTTTTGTGTAAGATACTGCTGCCATGCCCTTTGGTGTTCCCCCCCTGCTGTGTAGCCTAAAGCTGTTCAAGAAATAAAGTGTTTTTGACAGGAATCGTGCTTTGTGATTCTCTGATGTTAAGTGAGTTGTGTTATTTTTCTGTGTGGGGGACTGCTGGTGTTATGTGTCATAATGCTTTGCCTACTTGTACTTTGGAAGGGAGAAAATAATTTTTAAAAAACTTTATTTTGTGTTGTTCTTGTTTTATTCTTTGTTGTGCAGTTGGTTCCCATCATAGGGAACAATGGGGCTGGCTGGCCAGCCATCTCTGTAGGTGGTGGGGGAATTTGAGGGAGGGTGTCTGTGGTTCAGGTGCTCTTTCACAGGGACCAGCTGGCACTCAGAAGTGTGCCCACCATTGTGGCACCCCTGGGCTGTGCAGAATTGCCCAGGGAAAGAGAGTTTAGAAGTTCCCAGCATAGGGAACAAAGGGAGAGGGCTGGCCTTTGCCAGCCTGTTCCTGGGGTTATGGGTGTGGGGCAGGTGGGGGTGGATTTGGGTCTGTGAGGGGCTAATGTGGGGATTTGGGTCTGTGTGTGGCAGCTGGGGGGAATTGGGTTTGTGTGGAGCTGTAAGGGGTGGAATTTAGGGGCTGAGAGGACCTACTTGGGGAGGCCATGAAATGGCCCCCCCAAGTGGGAGCAGGCTGAGCCTTGGTGGGGGGTGGGAGGAGGGGTGGGAGAAGGGCCCCAGAGGGTTGGGGGGCATTTTGCATGCAAAATGCCACCCCTGGCAACACAAGCCTCCCCCAACTGTCAGTGGTAGAGATTAGAGCACCTACTTGGGGAGGCCATGAAATGGCCCCCCCCAAGTGGGAGCAGGCTGAGCCTTGGTGGGGGGTGGGAGGAGGGGTGGGAGAAGGGCCCCTGAGGGTAAGGGGGCATTTTGCATGCAAAATGCCACCCCTGGCAAAGGAAGCCTGCTTCTTCATTTTTTCCCCATAGGAAATAATGAAGAAGATGCTCCTTTATGGGAGGATGGGGGGACCTGCTTTGGGGGGCCATAACATGGCCCCCCAAAGTCCAATCTGTCTGAAACTTGGGTGGTTGTTAGAGAAGGGTTAGAGGAAGGTCCCCACCAATTTTGGGCTTATTCGGTGGGAAGATGCCTCCCCCAGACGTCCGGGAAGACGGAGGCATTTTCCCATTGAAAAGCCGAATGAAAGACGAAAGAATCCCGAAACGTTTCGGCTTTTTTCTTTCGGCTACCCGAAACGTTTCGGGATTCCCCGAAACGTTTCGGCATTCCCTGAAAGAAGCCGAAACACTTTTGTTTCGGCATTCTTTCGGCATTCTGAATGCCGAAACGCACATCCCTACACAGAACCTACAGAGATTGCTCCTGAGAGAGTTTGTTAATTTCATCTTAACCTCCCCAAGGCTCTGTCAATTTCACCTCCCCTTCAGGGAGGCAATGATGAAATCAACAAACCCTCTCAGGAGCAATCTCTGTAGGCTCTGTGTAGAAAGGTGAAATTGACAGAGCCTTCAGTTCTGTCTTTTTAAACTACACTTCCTGGCTAACGTTGCATCTCCTTACACTCGTGTGTCCTCGTGTAAGAGATGTGATGTACAAAGACTTTAAATCTAACCTACCTTTTAGGGTTTCCTCCAGGGGAACAGTTCTCTGTAGTCTGGAGATTGGTTGTAATGCTGGGAGATCCCCAGGCCCCCACCTGAAGGTTGGCAACCTAAAAACAGCCATTGTTTTCCGTGGTAACTGAACTGTGTTGTCTGGGGATCAACAGGAGATCTCCAGGCCCTACCTGGCAGCTGGCAACTCAACAAACCTTTAAGGGTGGTTATGAGGATAAGCTAAAGGCAAGGAGTATCAGCATCCCACCCACCCACCCACCCGCCCGAGTTCCTGGGGGAAAGAGTAAGATAAAAAAAATGTGTATAACATGGAAGTTGAATGGCTTCCCAAATTTCACTTTCTTTCCCCACCTTTGGGGTGGGGAAGGTTCTCCCCACCACTGCACCTTGTTAATTTGTTTTATTATTTGTATATTGATTTTAGTTTTGTTTTTATCAATTTTAACTGTTCACCGCCCAGAGCCCCTGGGATGGGCGGTATATAAATTGAATAAATAAATAAATAAATAAATAAATAAATAAATAAATAAATAAATAAATAAATAAATAAATAAATAAATAAAGGTGCAAGCACCGAGTCATTACTGACCTATGGGGGGATGTCGCATCACAATGTTTTCTTGGCAGACTTTTGTTATGGGGTGGTTTGCCACACTTTCTTACTACATACTGTTATTTTAATTTTCCAAAAGAGAAAATGAGTTACATTCTGAATGGGAGCATGTTTTGGGTCCAATAGCACTTTAGAGTCCGGTAGCACTTTAGAAACTTGAGTTTTGACTCTTGAAAGCTCATACCTGGAAATCTAGTTGGTCTCTAAGGTTGCTACTGGACCTGAATCTTGCTCTTCTACTACAGATCAACACAGCTACCCACCTGAAACTATATTTTGAATGAGGTATCAAAATATTGTGAAGCCAGCAGCTTATTTAACATTCTTAAAAATAAATAGATTCAGAAGAGTGTTCACCCTGGCAACATGTTTGCCCCTTCCTTCTGTAGTATTGGAAGGCAGATATCACAAAATCCCTTATCTGGAAAGGCTTTATTCTTGTCCGCTAACAGAGGTGGAAACTATAGAGCGCATGTTCTTTAACTGCCCATATTATAAGGAAGCATAGGATGAGATGATCACACCGTTGTTAGGTAAAATCTCTGGTCTCACTGATAAAGTTAGACTCGATTATCTCCTATCTGATAAGAATGCCAAGATTACTCATCAACTAGCCAGTTATTGTTCGGTGATATTCAGGTCTCAGAAATATTCTGTACTGTAACTAGATCCTAATTTTAAATTGTCTTATTTGCTCCATTGTATACCTTGAATTTCTTCAGTGTAAATGTGTTGTATGATTGGTCAAATAACCGTAAATAAATTGAATGAATGAATGAATATGAGGTACCATATTCTCTGTTGCTCAAGGGGGCTATGATTATAGTGGGTTTGAATTATTGTTATTTGCCTCATCCTTCCTCATACAGAATGCTTTAAAGGGAAAGCAAAGTCAGATGATGGTTTAAAGAGATCAGATTCTTCTCTTCTTTCCACATTTGGAAATACCTTCAGCCTCTTTGAGCCTTGCCACTCCAGGCAGCCAGAAGCCCAACAGTGCTACTGCGCATCACAATGACTGAAAACTTGAAACCTCTGAGGGGGAAATGGCCGCAAGACACCTCTCAGTGCTAGAATTCCCCAACCATATGGCCTTTTCATTCTACGTGGCCACAAGTTTCTGGTCTTGAGTTGACAAATTTGAGTTAGGGGATGAAGGGAAGAAGGAAGTTAATTTCTTATTTCAGATTAACCACGAGCCATTGCTCAGCTGATGGGAACTGGATGGATTCCAAGGGCTGCCTTGCGTACTAGTAATGACCAAAATACATAATCAGAGGATTTGGCTTATGGAAGCTTAATCATCTTTAATGAGCTTCATTATCTCAAAGAACAATGGACGCTGAAGTGTCTGGTCTCAGTTTTGTTAATATTTTAATATGAATTCCATGCTCATTAAAGCCTAACATAGCTGGGAATTAATTAAATATCCTTTATCCAACAAAATGATATGGTATAGGCTGCACAGTTACAGTTCTGCCATGCAAGGATCAGCATCAGTCCTTTTTCACAAGAGACAGATGACTTGATTTTTAATTGCCATGTCCTCAAATGACATCACACTTATTTGCACAACCAAGTAGAAATCCTCCACCAGGCAGCCCAGGTCTCTTTCTCCAGGTAGAAACAGCAGTGCAGCAGCAGTTGGTAAGAAGCAAATCCACTGGTAAATCCCAAAGACAAAGAGAAGAAAGCAGACCAAGCCAGAGAGGCAGCGGCGGTGGCCTCTATCCACAGCCAGGCCACACAAAGGGAGGCTGCTCTGAGCCAAGCCTGCTTTTAAAACTCCTTTCAGGCAGTCTGAAAAAGGCTCTCTCCTCTGAGAATCCCATTGGCCAGACAAGGAGAGCTGATGCATGGATTGGCCACTCTCCCTCCTCCCTCTCCTCCCTTGGGGGGGAAAAATGTGGGAGAAGCCCGGGAACCAGCCAGCCAGAGGCCAAAGCTGTGTTTCCTGGATTAACCTGGATTTATCCAAACTTCTTGATCCCACTTCCTGGATTGGATCCAGAATTCTCTAATCTGATCTAGGAAAGCCCTATTTAACCAGATCTGCATAAATCTGGCTTTTTGACTGTTTCCCAGATCCAGATCACACACCTCTACTTATTTGGAAGCTCTCTAATGTCAAAATCTCCCAAGCATGTGGAAAGTTTAGGACTTCCAGCCTGTATTCTTTGGGTTTCCAGTTTTCTTTCCTGTTTTGTTAGTTTTCCTTCTATGTCTAAGGAGAATCTCCTACAAGTGATGTCCCAGATACCATTGGAGGTGGTAATACATGTGTGCCTAATTCAGAGGGGTTTGTTTCCTCCCATACTATGGCTAAAAAGAGATAACCGGGGTCCTCCTCTTACACCTCCCATACCACTTGTGGATTTTCTGGGCTTGCCAACCTCTAGGTGGGGCCTGGAGCTCTCCCAGACTACAGAGATCAAGTCCCCTGAGGAAATGACAGCTTTTGAAGGCAGACTTTTTGGCATCTCCACTGAGCTCCCTTCCGTCCCTGAACTCAAGCCACCCCAGCACCTTCCGAAAGCTAACATAGCACTGCCAGCATAGGGACTCTTAGGTTTGTTAATGAGGATCCAGCTACCCGTATTGCTTCTCATGGAGGCATTGTTCCTATTCTTTCCTGCAGGGGTCCCTCTGAGAACCAGCCTTGCTTTCTCAGTTGACTCTGCAAAGGCCCCACTCTACTGCCACAGAGAGTGAAAGGAGGGACAAAGACGGAGCTGCAAGTACTCGATCCCTCGAGTGGGTCTCTGGTTGACAGCTTAGGCCAAGTTCCAGAAAAGAAAGGGCTACCCTCGCCAAAAGTCAATACAATAAAGGGGGGGGGGGGAGGGAATCCCGCGAGGGGTTGAAACGAGCAATGCTCCAAGACAACGAAGCTTATGAAATTAACTCACATGGAATGAACCTCAAGCTCTTGAACCAATATCAATAAAGTCTACAACTTTCAAAGCTCCAAAAATTTTTTAAAGTAAGCAAAATAAACTTACAATAGGCAACGCCTTACTTTTCAATGCTCCAAAAGTTTTTTAAAAAAGCATAAACTTACAATAGGCAACGCCTTACAGCATATTCTTCAAAGGGGAATACAAACACAAGTACCAAGAGGCGACGCCTCACAGCATACAGGCTAAGTGGTTTAGCACCGTTATAACAAACAGGCAACCCTATTATGCAGTATGTAATACAGGCTAACTATATACAATTGCAATCCATATAAACTACGTGACAGTCCATTGAGTGACAATAATAATGCGTTGGAGAGAGGAGGGGGCTAGGCCACCCTAGCGTCGTTGAACATCTAGACACGCCCAATCTGGGGCCGGCTGAAGCACAGATTTCGTCCCTCGCCTCGTCAGGAGCGTGTGCGTTGTGTTGTCTTGTCCTCCACGTTCGCGACTGTGTAGTCCTTGCATCTACAAAATAGATACACCTTGACAAAAACAAACTGAATAAACTGCTCCATAGTGGGTACCCATACAAATTTTATAACACTAACCTGTTCACTCAAACAGTATTCGTAGCCTGCATATTTTCCCCGTGCTAATAGCAACCGGCAGCAGTGAATTCCTTAGCGCGCCGTGGGTTGATTGGGACGCTCATCTTTAAAGCAAAATCAGCTACCAACATTTCTTAAAAGGGCAATACTTCTTAAAAGGGCAATGCCCCCAACGAAGAATCTGGTGGGACCAGGCAAGAATTAATTCTGGCAGGCGACGTAAAGTTTCATGGGCAAGTCCAGTTAGTACGTTTTCCGATCTGGAGACGTCGGGTGTTTCCGACAGCTCCGGTGATGAGGGCACAAGCAGTAAGACTCTTCGCACACGGACTATATATCCCCAACAACGGGGGTCTTTTTTAGAAAAAGGCAAGAGGAAACCCTTTCAAAGGTCACGGATGAGAACTTAGTTTTCAATCTGTCTAGTCGCCCTCTATCTCCTGCTGAACTGTCGGTCCTTAATAAAGGTCTAGGTTTTGTCCCCACCCCCCATTACAGACCCCTACAAACACGTGTAGATATTTACAAATTGGTACGCCTCATTAAGCTCAAGTTGTTTTTTGCCACACAGCCGCTTGCGGGGCGTGACGTCCCTTCCCCGCTGCCCCGTCGCCTTAAGGGCGCATCGACTTTTGTTCCCCCTGTTAGTGACCATCGCATTGATACATTTGAATTTATGGTTTTGAGGGACATTACCGCGGTAGAGGATAAATGCAATCAAGTTCGGTATAACCTGAACCGCGAGGAGAGACAGGCCATAAAGGATCTGCGTTCAGATTCCTCTTTGGTGATTAAACCGGCTGACAAAGGGGGTGGGGTGGTCGTTATGGACAAGGGATTGTACATTCAGGAGGTTCTTAGACAACTACAAGATTCCGCCAGCTATTTAAAGATTCCATCAGATCCGACGGGCCATATCCAAAGCCTTATTAAGTTAGTTTTGGATGAGGCGAGGGAGATGGGGGAAATTGAAGATAATCTTTATCACGCCTTACAGGAGAAATCTCCTAGGGTTCCATTATTTTATATATTGCCGAAGGTGCATAAACAAGTTTTCCCCCCTCCAGGCAGACCGATTGTGGCAGGCTGTGGTTCTGTTTTAGAACCTTTAGCTATACTTTTAGATTCGGTTCTTCAACCAGCTGTGACTAGGATAGACTATCTATTGCGGGATACGAAGGATTTTATTAGCCAGGTGGAGGACCTTCCATTGGAACAGGACGTTTGGTTCTTAACAATGGATGTGAACTCCCTCTATACGATTATTCCCCACGAGGCCGCCAGGCAAGTTGTTGAGGAATCACTTAGGCAGAGTATGGGGGTTGGTTCTCCCTTACCAATACCGCTTTTGCTGCAACTGTTAGATCTGATGCTAGAGAAAAACTATTTCAAATTCCAGGATCTATTTTATTTTCAACAACGGGGCGTGGCCATGGGGTGCTCGGCTGCGCCGAGCATCGCCAATCTCTTCATGGCACGCTGGGAAATGACTTACATTATGAATGAGGTTAACCCCTTTAGAAGTAATATTTACTTTTATCGGCGATACATTGACGATCTTTACTTTTTGTTTTCTGGCGCGCACCAGATAGAACTATTTTGCAACTGGCTCAATGACCGGGACCAGAATGTGCGCTTTTCCTGGCGTTATGCCAAAGACCAAATTGATTTTCTGGATGTCAGTACATATAGACATTCTTCAGGTACGGTCAAGTTAAGGACGTTTAAAAAGGTCACTGACCGTAATTCATACTTGGATTTTCATTCTTTTCACCCCAGACATCTAAAGGAGAATATCCCATATGGACAGCTGTTGCGCCTCTTGCGCAATTCATCCACAACTAAGGATTTTTTGACAGACGGGAGGTCTTTGTGTATAGATTTTTTAAATAGGAACTACCCTCTAGGACTTATCGATACAGCCTTCTCTCGTGCCAGGATGGTAGACAGGAGAACATTGTTCCAAGTTAAGACCAGAAGGAATGAGGATAGGATTAGGTGGGCATTGGACTATACCCCCATCGCTAATTTGATTAAGAAAGTTGTGAACCGGCATTGGACCATTATACAGGATATTAAAGGCTGTGAACAGCGACCACTATGCGGGCTTAGGAGGACGACTAGCCTCCGTGATAGCTTGGTCCATGCCCGCCTTGACACGCCAACAGAGAGGGCACACCTACCCCAGGGTAATTACAAATGTGGGAGGTGCGCTATGTGTAGTCTGATGTGGGAAGGCAGAGAGTTTAGGATCAGGGATGATAAATTAACCATTCATCACTTTGCCTCCTGCTACACTACAGGGGTGATTTACCTAATAGAATGTCCATGTAAGTCCATTTACGTGGGCTGTACTTCCAGACCGTTGAAAACCCGGATTTTAGAACACCTCTCTCGTATTCGCAATAAGGTGGCAGATGCGCCTTTGGTGCAACATTACATGGAGAATGAGCATGAGAGTGTGTTTCGGGTCTTGATACTAGAAGTGATGCCGAGGGGAAGTTTTAACCAAACTGCGCTTTTGCGTAAAGAAGCCTATTGGATTTTGAGATTAAAATCTGTAAAGCCACAGGGCTTAAATAGTGAATTGGCTTTAAATTGTTTCTTATAGTTTCAGATTCTCCGGTGGGGGCATTGCCCTTTTAAGATTGCGCTTTTGTGTGGAGAGAAGCTCATTAGACTTTGAGCCTAAAATTTGTAAAGCCATAGGGCTTAAATAGTGAATTGGCTCCTATAGTTCTAGATTCTTCGTTGGGGGCATTGCCCTTTTAAGAAGTATTGCCCTTTTAAGAAATGTTGGTAGCTGATTTTGCTTTAAAGATGAGCGTCCCAATCAACCCACGGCGCGCTAAGGAATTCACTGCCGCCGGTTGCTATTAGCACGGGGAAAATATGCAGGCTACGAATACTGTTTGAGTGAACAGGTTAGTGTTATAAAATTTGTATGGGTACCCACTATGGAGCAGTTTATTCAGTTTGTTTTTGTCAAGGTGTATCTATTTTGTAGATGCAAGGACTACACAGTCGCGAACGTGGAGGACAAGACAACACAACGCACACGCTCCTGACGAGGCGAGGGACGAAATCTGTGCTTCAGCCGGCCCCAGATTGGGCGTGTCTAGATGTTCAACGACGCTAGGGTGGCCTAGCCCCCTCCTCTCTCCAACGCATTATTATTGTCACTCAATGGACTGTCACGTAGTTTATATGGATTGCAATTGTATATAGTTAGCCTGTATTACATACTGCATAATAGGGTTGCCTGTTTGTTATAACGGTGCTAAACCACTTAGCCTGTATGCTGTGAGGCGTCGCCTCTTGGTACTTGTGTTTGTATTCCCCTTTGAAGAATATGCTGTAAGGCGTTGCCTATTGTAAGTTTATGCTTTTTTAAAAAACTTTTGGAGCATTGAAAAGTAAGGCGTTGCCTATTGTAAGTTTATTTTGCTTACTTTAAAAATTTTTTGGAGCTTTGAAAGTTGTAGACTTTATTGATATTGGTTCAAGAGCTTGAGGTTCATTCCATGTGAGTTAATTTCATAAGCTTCGTTGTCTTGGAGCATTGCTCGTTTCAACCCCTCGCGGGATTCCCTCCCCCCCCCCTTTATTGTATAGGCCAAGTTCCAGGCATCAGGTGCTCCAGCGAAGGCTGAACGTTCGTCTTGCATAGCTCTCTGTTCCTTCTGCGGGGACATCAGCACAGCAGCCTCCTAATGACCTCACTTCTGGTTGTTGCCAATCCACTTCTATTTGGATTGACATGGCTGCCATGGGCTCTGTAATGGGCACTGCAGTTCCACTGACTCTTTTCCTAGCAGCAAAAAATGGCACAACATAGAGGATTAGTGAGGTACACTATAAACTCCGCAGTTCATAACTGATGCAACATAGAGGCTGAGGAGGAGAAAGTTTTCCTCCCCTCAAGAGGGACAGGATCGGAAGAACGAATGGTTATGTCCCAGCCAGTGGTTTATAGCTCTTGAGCAACCTCTTGCTTCTCGGTAGGCTTGCCATTTGCCAGAGGGTGGTGGGCAGCTCCTACCTCTCGGTTCCAGCTGAGGCTCTCCACTCCAGCAGGAGCAGGGCTGGAAGTGATGTCATGCCATATCAGGTCTACTTTGTGCCTGGAAATGCCCTCACAATGCTCTGGGAGTTGACCCATCTCTATGGTTTTCTCCAAAGAGATGGCTGAACTCCTAAAGCATCATGATGTCATGACATCATGCAACATTGCTCCCTATCTGTTCCCCCAACTCCCGTGGTGGCCAGCGCTTGACTGGCAGCCCTACCTCCTGAGCTGAAAAAGCTGGCTATCCTTGCCTTTAATAAACACAAACATCTTATGGAAGGATGCCTCCTTGATGTTTTGAGGTGCAAATGTAGCTGAATCACATCATAGTATGAGGGCTGCCTGCATGATTGGATAGCGTAAAATGAGAAAGAGCAGCTGCCTGAATGGCAGCAACTTCTGTTTATATCACTTGCCTGCTAGTTGGTTCTCATATTCAAAAAAAGAAAAGAAAAAAAAGATTGTTCTGTTTTCAGCTTAAATCTCTTCAGGTCCTCCTTCCTGAACTATAATATAGTCCCCCTTTATGTCTGGTGGTAAATATTTCCATTATAAACATTATTCTTCTCTGAATATTCCATTATAAACATTCTTCTCTGATTTTTTTTAAAAAATCTTTCCTTTAAATATCAAAGCTGTTATCTGTTATATTCATTGTAGTTCACTTTTCACATAACAGAACATTTTATCTTGGCATGCAGAAAGTACACTATATAGATTGATTTTGTTACACTATTCTGTTACCACTATCAAACTATATTTGAGCGACAAAACACACTTTTGATAGTGGAATTGGTACTGCACATGCTGATTTCTTATTGCCAAAAAAGCTGCTGAATGCTCCGTTCTACTTTACATATGTGCCTAAACCTCAAGAATGCAGCACAGCTATCATTTCCAAGCTTTCTCTCCATATTTCCTTTGGAACGGATGGCACTGCAGTTAATAATGGAATATAATACAGGTGTCATGCTTATGCTAACCTTTCTCTGTAGAAAAAAAATGCAATAAAAATAGCAAGAAAGCCTTGTTGGATACTTATACTGAAATGCCAGTATGGTATAATGCAATGAAGTTTACATATTCTGCCTTTTTGAAAGTTTCTGCATTGAAGTTTCTTCATTGCTGATTCCACAAGACTTCTCTTTGTTTTTGGTGCCCCAGGGTCCTGTTTGTTTTTGTGGCAAGAGATGTACCCACTAGGAGTGTGCATAATGGAAAAAACGAACTGAAAATACACACAGAATTCACTGGTTTGGCTTATTAAAGCAGCTTCTGGAACACTGAACCAAATCCAGGAAACTAAATTGTAATGAGTCCCTCCTGCCAAAAAATGTGTGTATTTCGTTTTGGTTCATACCTTCTAGCAGCAGGCAGGGCTTGCCACACAGGGCAGCAGCTTGTTTTCCTGAACAGAGCCAATCAGATCTCAAGGGGCTAGAGACCTTATTTTATGAATTAACTCTGTTGGCTGGAAACAGGAAAGAGATCAATGTGTGTGAGTGCATCTCCCCACTCACCCTATAGCTACTCAGCAAATGGCATCCTCTGTATTCCTGCCAATCAGGTCCTCCTAGGGGGAGATACCTTCCCTCCCTCCTGTCAGCTTTAGAAACATTTGGGAGGGAGACGACTTCAATCATAGGCTGCAATTTGAAAGACAATTCAAAAGAGAGTAAGCACTATTGAATAACATGGGACTTATAGCTGAGTAGACCTGTTTAGGATTGCTTCCATAGTCTTTCAGGGCTCTTTCTTTTTCTGAGTCAAATGACAAATATGTACCAACTCCCCCCTTTAAAAACAATCCTGCCTGTCCCCACAGAAAAGAAAAACCTCTTTGGACCGCAGGTGGGGATGGGGGGTGTTTAATCAATCATTGTGCCAGCCTGCCTGAACTTTGGCAATGGAGAGGATTGGCAGTGAGAATGCCCCATTTTGCAGCAGAACATTGCACATCAAAAGGAAAGATTTGGAGGGAGGTACTAAAATGAATGACAAAAATGTCAATTGAAAACATGGGAGTGACATGAAGGCCCAATTGGATATAAGGTGACCACAAATGCCTATTGGCTCCTTTGAAATACATTACAGCACAGAAAAGTTGCAATGACAATGTGGAAAGGAGTTAGAGAATTGTGCTCTGTGGCTGGAATGAATGTCCCAAGAGTAGAATGATGGTCCCTGGGACCAGCTAAGAAGCTCTGGGGCTGGAATGATGGTGGTCATGATTCTCTAACTCCATTCCACAATTTCATTGCAGCTTTTTGGTACTGTAATTTATTTCAATGGAGCGAATACAAGCCAATTGGCATTTGTGGCTCCCATTACATCTAATGGGCTTTCAAGCCTCTCCCATAGTTTTCAGTGGATATTTTTGACCTTTGTTTTAATATCTTCTGGATTTAGACCCTCACTGTGGCATGTCGGGAACAAAACTACAAAGAACAAGGATACATGAAACCAACCAGCAACAGCAGAATGCAAAGGTACTATTATTAAGATTACAGAAAAACAAAAAAGTGAACATGAAGCAAGATTGTTGTTTGCACTTGTTGCAACACTCTCCTACTTGGGAACACCTCGCTGCTTCACCTCCTGACACTCACTTTTTATGGTCCCTTGTTGTTGTGTGTTATTGTGCTTGAGGAAAAACTCAGTGGATCAGTGGCTTAGACTAAGAGGTGGGCTAATGGTTAATGCTTTTGGGGGGGGCTAAGAGTGAAAACTGTTGCCCCAGAGCTTTGTTTCCCCCCCCCAAAAAAAGAACAGTGTTGTGTGTTTGCACACGTAAAGCCAATACATGTGCAACAGACTGAAACCCATGAAAATGAAAAGGGATTGGTTCCAAGCCAGCATCAATTAACCCAGAACAAACTAGTAATGAAATAGAATTGTTTTGGACCCCCTTGGGACTGAAACTGAAATGGAAACTTCCTTGGTGCAAACCCCTAGCGGCTGGCCTACCCCTCTGGAATTAGTCTGCCTTTGGCATTGCTGCAAATTCTGACCATTTGAATTCTAGAATGCAGACGCAGTTAGGGCTGCTATCTTTGGAAATTTCTGGAGATTTGGAAGTGGTCACTGGGGAGCATTTGGAGAGGGGAGGGAGCTCAGGAGCAATGTTTCTTCCATAGGAGAAACAGAAGCCCTAGAACAGCCATCCTTTGTGCTCGACCAGCTGGGCATAGTCAGGGGGCGAGCAGGAAGAAGCTGACCCAAGGCCGCTCTTAGATAAGAGTGCAGTCTTCCCAGGAGCTGGACAGCCTATGTGAAAAACTACACACACACCCAGAAGATGATTGCAAAGTTCACAAAGATGGATGGACTGTGGGTAACAGACCTGCCATTTTGCCCCCCCAAAAGCCCCCCTCTACCCCCCTGGTCCTGGCTTGTCGTGGTATTTCTTGTGGAAGCTAGTTGTAAGACGAGAAGTGTTCACATGGGAGTGTTCGACCCACTCCCTGAAACATTCGTCAAAGTCTTTCCACCTGATTTAGTAGTAGAGTTTTTTGTTTCTCCATTTAGAGTCTAAAATTTCTTCCACCTCATAGTGGACTTGGCCATCAATCAGGGTAGGATGTGGAATGTCTTTCTCTGGGTGCCACTCATCCGGGGGGGGAGCTTTCTTTAACAGGCTAAAGTGGAAGGTTGGATGCATTTGGTGTAGGTTCTTTGCCAACTCAAGTTCTACTGTCATGTCGTTGATTAGCCTCTTGACTGGGAAGGGACCCATGTATTTGAGTCCTCTTTTTTTTGCATGGCTGGTCGCTTCTGAAGTTTTTAGTGGAGACATACACTCTGTCTCCAGGTTGTAGGCTCCATTGTTCTGTGTGATGCTGATCTGCATATTTTTTGTAATCTTCTTTGGCTTTCTTTAAGGTTTCCTGGATGATAAGCCACTGAGCTGTTAAGGAGGACCACCATTCTCCTAGGTCCCCTGACTTAACAGTTTCTGGATTTGTGGTGAAGGGTAGGGCCTGTCCTTCGTATCCGTGTACTATCTTAAAAGGGGACACACCTGTATAACTGTGCACTGCATTGTTGTATGCATTTTTGGCAAAATGGACAAAGTCTGTCCAGTTGTCTTGCTGGTAGTTCATGTAGCAACGTAAAAATTGTTCCAGCACCTGATTAGTGCGTTTGGATTGCCCATTGATTTGAGGATGATGGACAGAGCTTAATCCTTGTTCAATGCCTGCAGTTTGGAGGAGCTCCCACCAGAACTTAGCTACAAATTGTACTCCCCGGTCTGAAATTACCTTAAGGGGAAAGGAGTGAAGCCTCACTATATGTTTCATGAACAATTTAGCCAGATTCTTGGCTGTTGGGATGGTAGTGCAAGGGATGAAGTGTGCTTGCTTGGAAAACAAGTCCACCACTACTAGTATACACGTGCACCCCTTCGAGGGTGGTAGATTGGTGATGAAATCCATAGAGATTACTGCCCAGGGTCTGGAGGGAGTCTCTAAAGGTTGGAGTAGTCCCGGGGGCTTTCCCTTCCTGGATTTTCCCATTATGCAAATTGGGCAGGTGGACATGTATTGGGAGATGTCCCGTCTCATGTTGGGCCACCAGAATTGGTGCTGGATGAAGTGGAGGGTTTTCAGGTAGCCGAAGTGGCCAGCTAATTTGGTGTCGTGGCAGTGCTGGAGAACTTATTTGCGTAAACCGCATGGTATATAGAGTTTACTGCTTTTGTACCACTCGCCTCTTCCGTTTGGGTGAGTTCACTTCGAGGCGCTTCTTCCCCCTCCTTTTCCACTTTGTCTCTTACCCGCCCCTTCCAGACAGAGAGATCAGGTTCCTTATTAAGCTGTTGTTGCACCTTTTGGCTGCGGGTTGTCACTGCCCCTCCCAGTTGGGCTGGTGAAAACACAGTGTCAATAATTTCCTCTCTCTGGCTGTCATGTTGGGGCATTTGTGAAAGTGCATCTGCCAGGAAGTTGGTTCGTCCTGGAAGGTAATTGAGAGTGAACTTGAACTTGGAGAAGAACTCAGCCCACCGGAGTTGTTTGGCATTCAGCTTCCAGGGTGTGCAGAGAGCTTCTAGATTTTTGTGATCGGTCCAGACTTCAAACAGATTTCTGGCTCCCTCTAGCCATTGCCTCCTCGTAGTGAGCGCAAGTTTAATAGCAAAAGTTTCCTTTTCCCACATGCTCCAGTTGCCTTCTGCATCCGTAAATTTCTTAGGCAGGTAGGCACAGGGGTGTAATTTGCCTTTTTCATCGGGTTGCAATAATACCCCACCCACTGCCGTGTCGCTGGCGTCCACTTGCACAATGAATTTGCAGTTCTCATCTGGGTGCTGTAGTACTGGCTCCAAGACAAACCTACTCTTAAGTGCCTCAAACGCCTGTTGACACTGTAGGGTCCACTGTAATTTGGCGTGGGTTTTTTTCTCCTGTACCCCTTTGCCCTTGGTTTTTAGTAAGTTCGTTAAGGGCAGAACTATTTGGGCAAAGTTCTCTATAAATGGCCAATAAAAGTTAGCAAACCCCAGAAAGGATTGTAGTTGTTTCTGTGTCTGGGGCGCTTCCCACCCCTCCAGTGCTTGGATTTTTGCTGGGCCCATCTTTAGTCCCTGACTAGATATGCAATAACCCAGGTAATCCAATTCTTCTTTGTGGAATTCACATTTAGACAACTTCACAGGCAGCTTATGTTTTATCAAGGCTTTTAGCACTTTCCAGACCAGTTCAACATGTGACTTTTTGTCCGCTGTGTAAATAAGCACATCATCAAGGTAAACCAGCACCCTTTTATACAGGTACTCATGTAGTACTTCATGAATGAGGGTCATGTATACGGCTGGGGTGCCTTTAAGACCAAATGGCATGACTAGGTACTCGAATTGTCCTAGGGGCATGTTAAAGGTGGTCTTCCACTCATCTCTGATTCTTACTCGGAAGTAGGCATCTTTCAAGTCTAACTTTGAGAAAATTTTGCCTTGAGCCACTACGCTGAGTAGGTCTCGAATTAAGGGGATTGGGTAGGCATTTGACATTGACACTGCATTGATCCCCCTAAAGTCTGTGCACAGCCTTAATCCTCCGTCTTTCTTTTTTATGAACAGGATGGGGGCGGCATGAGGGGAGCTAGCGGGCCTGATGAAACCTCGCTCCAGATTTTTGTCTATGAACTTTCTCAGCTTCTGGCATTCAGCCGGGCTCATAGAGTAGAGTTTGCCTTTAGGTAGTTTCTTCCTGGGAATTAGTTCAATAGCACAGTCAGTGTTGCAGTGGGGGGGAAGTTCATCTGCCTCCTTTTCACTGAACGCTAGGCAGAGATCCCTGTACTCCAGTGGGATGGCCTTCTCTTCCTCCTCAGCCAGTAAGATGACATCTAGAGGGGAGGGAGCCGCCCCACCCCACTCCTTTGTCCACTCATGCACACTGCACTGACTTCCTTTGAACACAACAACTCCCTCTGACCATTTGATGTAGGGGTCGTGATCCCCTAGACAGCGGCTCCCCAATATTAGAGGGTATTTGGCTGCATTACTGACTATGGAGGGGCGGGCTTCCCAGTGCTTTCCCATCCCGGTAGGTACCGGTTCGGTTTCAAAGGGGGCAGGACTCATGTTTGATCCATCCATTTGTTCAAAAACGATGGGATCCTTTAATTCTTGGGTCTTCAAGCCCAGTCCATTTATTAAGGTGGGGGATATATCTCGAGAGCACCCGGAGTCTATAAGAGCTTGGACCCACACATGAGTCCCTCTTTTCGGGTTTACAAGAACTACTGGCATGAATAATATGGCCCTCCTTTCTCTTACCTCGGAAGGGGTGGACTCTTTGGTGACCTGCCATTGGGGCCCTTTTACAGCAGGACCTCCACATTTCCTGACTGTGCGGACACCTCACCTTCTTGGGGGGAATAATTAAGTTCACCTGGTAGTTCTTCTGCCTCCAACCCGGTATCTGGCTTCCCTTGCCGGGGTGGTGGCTTGCGTTCTACCTTTGGAGCTCGCGGTGCTGGTATGGGTCGTGTTGCTGCTCTGTCCGGAGGGACCCTGAGGGGACATCGCACAGCGAAATGTCTGCTATTTCCACATTGTAGGCAGAGACCTTGCCTCCAAGTGTCTCTCATTTCTTGGCCGGGTCCGGGTCCTCCTGGTGTTGCTCAGCCACAAGTAGACAAACCAGGAGTCCGTCTGGCTCCCGGGAGTTGGTGCTGCTTCACTAGGCAAACTACCTGGGTGTGGTTTTTGACCTCGCACACCAGTTGAATCCAGCCTAGGAGGGTGGACGGGTCATCTTGCGTCAGGGCCCGATCCAGTAGCTCAGGATTTAATCCATTTCGAAACATTTCTATCTTGACCTCCTCATGATAGCTCAGGCATTTGGTGGCAACTTGGCAAAATTCAGTGGCGTGGTTCCTGACCGGCCGGGTACCTTGTCAAAAGGCCCGAAGTCTAGTGCGAGCTCTCTCCCCCTCCATGGGATCTTCATACTGGGCTCGTAACGCTGCCAAGAAAGCTTGCAAGTCATACAGCTCGGGGGCTCCGGTATCGTGAAGAGTCACATACCATTCTGCCACCATGCCCTCCAGCTGGGAGCCCAAGTGGATGACGCAGCTCTGTTTGGAGGGAAATAGATGGCCCCACTCATTAAAGAATTGCAAGGCTTGTACTATGAAGAAGCCTAGTTTTCGTGGCTCCCCATCAAAGGTGGCTTCCAGTTTCACCCAGCCCATTGAAATGTCCATAGCTCTTGCTCAGGCCTCTGGATAAATGTTAGGGGCAGCGGGAGACACTGGGTAGCCCCACTCCGGGGGAAGGGGAATGACGGTCCTGTCTCTATGTCTGGGTGGTAGTATTCCTCCAGTTGGAGGGGCATACTGGCCAACTTGCTGAGGCAGCGGAGGAGAGGCCATGAGTGGAGTTTGTAGGCCTGGTAGTCCTTGGACGATTCTTGGAGGTGCTGGCGGATGTGGCCATGGGAGAGTTGGGGCAGCCGATCCTGCCCGCCAAGGTCTCAGCGGTCCCTAGTAGGGCCCTGGCCCAGGTGCTGGCATCAAAGGTGGTGGTCCCTGTCTGGGCCTGATGACTTGCCTCACACTGGAACTTGCTGGCACCATGGGAGGGCAAATGGGTTCAGTCTCCGTAGCAACTGACTGAGCCATCGCGGGAACAGGTTGGGGTGGCGGCGGCAGCAGGGCAGGTGGAGCCTCCTGGGTTGGGGGTGCTGGTGGCCCCGCCGGCTGGGCCATCATGAGTTCCATGAGCTGCACTGCGTGCGCCAATTCTCCCCTCATCGCCATCACCTGGGCCTCCAGCGTGGCGTAATGAGCCTCCTCGGCCTGGATGGCCAATAGTTCTTCCCTGCCCCCAGTACCTCCTGTGGCTGGGGCTGTGGCCTGGAAGAGTTCCTCCTCCCAGGCACGCTGCAAGTTCCATGCTCGTTCCCACTCCTCGGCCAAGAAATGTGGTTCGGTTGGGGCCCCAGAGTTTTGGGTGGAGCCTGCTCCAACAGGTGTCCCGGAGGCATCCTGGTAGTCACTCGACCCCGATGAACTACTCTCCTGAGGCTCTCTGTGGATTTCACTGGCTAATTCCAATATTTGTACATCCCACAGCGCCGATTGCGCCTTGTCCAGGGGGGTTGATGGGGCAGCGTGTGCAGCGGAGTACAGTCCCAAGCCCCCGATCCCCGGGGGTTGTGGCAGTCCACGGGCATTGTCTGTCCATCCCTGAGTAAGACCTGTTACCGCTAGCATATCATAGCGCATTATTTGAACCTGTTCCATGAGGACATCTAGACGGTCCCCCGCATGTTGCACCCCGCCTGTCAGTGGTCCCCAACTTGTTCCGGGCAGCACGAGGGGGCAGCTGTCTCACTTCCCTGCGCCTACACACAGCACCCAGCCATCTCATCCCACCAGAGATCAGGAAGGTCTCGGCCGTGAATCCCAGATCTGGGAGCACGGCCGTGTGAAGCACCACTGTAGACGTTTGGAGTGACTCCCAAGTATAATCCCCCCATTTCCCGCCCCACCAAGGTTTCAGGGATGGCAGGCAGTTGGGGGTCCAGACTGCTGCTGAGTCCCATCCCTGCAGAGTAGCGTGCAAACAGAGTCCCTCTGCGCTGCTCCTTCTCTTCGCATGGCCTAGGGGCCCACTGTCTTGGGGTAGGTAAGGATGTCCACGACAGATGCGAAGCCCCACTCCTGGGGATCGCACCTAGGTCAGCCCATGATCTTCTGCCTGACAGTATTGGGTCTAAAGATCCCGGTGGTTGGTTGGAAAGGCCTTCCACCTCCTCTCCCAGGTCATACGACTCTGTCGGTGTAAATCCGGTAGCCATCTCTCTGGGGTGTAGGTTGAAGGGAGAAGGATGATTCTCAACAATACGTCAATCTATGGAGAACAGGATATGTTGGAACTGACTCCCCACCTTGCAGCAAGAAATCCAAGCTCTCTTGAGTCCAGGTTTTTTAATGAGAAATCGTAACTACAGCGTATATATGTCCATAGGTTACTCAGAAGCAATAAAAGCGTCTGGCTGTACATAGGGCTCTTGTTGAGAATGACATATGGAATGCTTGCTACAAAGTTTCAGTCCCTCTCTGTAAGCCCCCACCCTCGGTGTCCAACCAGCTGGGCATAGTCAGTGGGAGAGTAGGAAGAAGCTGTCCCAAGGCCGCTGTGGTGAGCCATCTTAGATAAGAGTGCAGTCTTCCCAGGAGCGGGACAGCCTATGTGAAAAATTACACATACACACAGAAGATGATTGTAAAGTTCACAAAGATGGATGGACTGTGGGTAACAGACCTGACACTTCCTCAAAATAACCTAAATGCTGCATGTGTGCCTGCATGTATGTGCTTGTGTGCTTCCGATTTCAGCTCAGCTGTAACCTGTAGGGGTGTGCAAGGCCAGCCAGATTTGGTAAACCCGATTCAGGTTTAACCAAATCAAGAAACCGTTTTGGTATTCACATTTCGGTATTGATTCGGCTTGATTCGGCTTGATTCGGCCATTGTTTTCAATGGGAAAACCTGCTCCCGGCTTTCCAGGAGCCGGGGGGGAATTTTCTCTCTGAATCAAGCCAAACATGGTGGGGACCGTCTCCTAACTCTCCTCTAACTACCTCCCAAGTTTCAGAAAGTATGAACTTTGGGGGGCCATTTTATGCCCCCCCAAAGAAGGTGCCCCCATCCTTCTACACTTTCCATTGTTCTCTATGGGGAAAAACAAGTCATATTTCTAGGTGGCTTGGGGTGGCATTTTACAAGCAAAATGCATCCAACATTCAGGGGACCTGCTCCCACCTGTCCTACCACCCTCCACCAAGTTTCAGGGAGATAGCACTTGGGGGGGGGCATTTCATGGCCTCCCAAAGAAGGTGCCCCTATCCACCCCCTCTCCACTCCATTATTCCCTATGGGGGGAAAAAGAGGCTTTTCTGGCTAGGGGTGGCATTTTGCATGCAAAATACCCCCAGCCTTCAGAGGCCCATCTCCCACATGTCCTCCCACCCTCTACCAAGGCTCAAGTAGATCCCACTTTGGGGGGCCATTCTATGGCCTCCCAAAGATGCTGCTCTTAGCCCCCCCCTTCTCCATTATTTCCTATGGGGAAAAAAGAGAGGCTTGTCTGGCTAGGGGTGGCATTTTGCATGCAAAATGCCCCCAACCTTCAGGGGCCCATCTCCCACCTGTCCTCCCACCCTCCACCAAGGCTCAAGCAGATCCCACTTTGGGGGGCCATTTTATGCCCCCCCAAAGGTTGTTCTCCTGCCACACCACTTTATGTATTTCTACTGTTGGGAAGACTTCAACACAGCAGAAACACATGGGACTGGGGCTGCCAATGGCCACAGCCACAGTCCACCAGCACCCAAACTGCCAAATACCACACACACCCTCCCCAAAACCTAACCTCCCCTGTCCTGTGGCTAGCCACTTTCTATTGATTCCTGTTATGGGAAAACCTCCCACAGCAGGAACCCATGGAATGTGGCATCTATGGCCACAGGAACAGTCCCCCTTTTAAATCCACCCCCCACAGACTCACACTGACCCAAAGACACCCTCCGCAACATTCCCACACCGTCCACTACCCCAGGAGCAGGCTGGCCAGCTGTCCCCCATTGTTCCCTATGATAGGAACTCTTAAACTCTCTTTCCCAGGGCAATTATGCACAGCCCAGGGGTGCCATAATGGAGGGCACACTCCTGAGTGCGAGCTTGACCCTGTGAAAGCACACCTGAACCACATACACCCTCCTCCAAATTCCCCCACCACCTACAGAGATGCCTGGCCAGCCAGCCCCATTGTTCCCTATGGTGGGAACCAACTGCACACCAAAGAATAAAACACAAACACACACTGAATAAAGGTTTTTTTTAATTATTTTCTCACTTTCAAAGTACAAGTAGGCAAAGCATTGTGACACATTACACCAGCAGTCTCCTACACAGAAAAATAACACAACTCACTTAACATCAGAGAATCACAAAAACACAATTGCTGTCAAAAACTCTTTATTTCTTTAACAGCTTTAGGTTACAGAGCAGGAGGGCACACCAAAGGGCATGCCAGCAGTCTCCTACACAGAAATAACACAACTCACTTCACATCAAAGAATCACAAAAAGCACAATTCCTGTCAAAAACACTTTATTTCTTTAACAGCTTTAGGTTACACAGCCTCCATTCCAGAAACCAAGGACAGAATAACAGAAACCACAAACACAAACACAGTTTTTCCCCAAACCACTTTATTTCTTGGCACGTGAGGCCATGAGGGCAATCACCCATCCCTCCCAGACCAAATTGATAGGGGGGAACCATTGCAACCAGGTCCAGCAGAGCCATTGTCATTTCCTGCAGCTGTGCTTTCAGTTCAGCCAGTGGGGAAACAACACAAAGCAGAACCGTGCACAGCCACAGGCACAACACAAAGGCGTTTCTGGAGCAGTGTTGCAGAGGTCCCCCCCCCCCTCCGTCAGCCTCAGCCTGTACCTGGAAACATCTGCAAGACACCGATATTGCCTTCATCATCAGCTAACCACCTGCATCATCACCAAATGTCCCCAACCCCACCGACCGCACCAACCCAACATGAACATTTCAAACAGCATGCAAATGCAAAAACAGTAGAACACCTCAAACAACATTAAAAAACATCCAAAGAACAGTAAACATAAGCATCCCTAACCTACTTCTACCTCCAGTGGCAATCAACATTTCTGGGACATGTCATTATTTTTCAGAATAAATTTGGTCCCACAGGATCTGTTACAGTTTTGGGTCAGTGTTTCATGAAAGAGTTAAATTGTTGTTCTGTTATTTAGTTAGTCAACTAGTTTGCACAGGACCACTAAGCTGTCGAGTTAAGTTTCCCGCCATAGAAAGCGGAGTCTTTATGCTTAATGAAGAAGATTTGGGATTCACTATTGGGTAACCAGTTTTGGGGCAGGGGAGGCAATTAACTAGCAATTTATACTGAGGGTTAATTGCCCTTTGTTCAGTCAGCATCAGTGTGTGTTAGTTCTCTCAGTGTAAGTGTTTGAGTCTCACTGAGTCTAAGTTAAATCTCACCATCAAAATGTAGTAGCCAGTTAGTTCGCTATTCTTTATTTCCTCACCAATGTATGCTTTTATTCTGCTATGTAGTAAAGTGTTTTTCTAGAGCTAAGCACTGGAGTCTCTTCTTATTATATGCTAATGTGCAATAATTTACTCTGCTAATTAAAACCCTACAGATTTGAAACGGAGTCTCCTGGTTCTGAATAATATTCTATTCACTGTATTTTAATACAGACAAGATTTAGGGTTGCCAATTCTGGGTTGGGAAATTTCTTGAGATTTTGGGGCACAGCCTGGAAAGGGCAGGGATTTGGAGAGGTGTTACCCCAGCAAGGGAACGTCATCCAGTCTTCCCTCCAAAGCAGGCATTTTGTCCAGGGGAACAGATCTTTCTAGCCTGGGATTACCAGCCCCCCCCCCCCCCCCGCGCAGTGGGGACAAGGGATCTCTGCTCCCAGTCTCTGCCTCCTGCCACCTCTCACCTGGCTGGAGGTAAGGAAAAGGTACTGGGAACACTCTCCCGTGCCATACTTGATGTGACACAAAAGTGATGGGTTGCACCCTGGGGCAATTCCGTAAAAATCGGCCCAACCACTAAATTTATAATAATAACATTATAAATCAGCCCCATAAATTTGGGGCTGATTTTTACCACATTGCCCCTGGGTGTGACCCTTCACTTTCATGTCATACAGCATGGGAGTGCGAGCTCTGCCCCCTCCCCCCCGAGCATGCCACCCAATCCCTTGCTTTAAGCCCCAGTGAACTTGGCAACCCTACTCTAGTCTGGAGATTGGTTGTAAATCAGGAGCTCTCGAGGTCCCACTTGGAGGTTGGCAACTCTAGGTAAGAACTAATTTTAATAATTTCAAGTAGTAATCGAGCATTGGTATGCCTGTACTGTAGATTTTACATATATTTGCTTGCTTCAAAATAATCTGAACCTGATCAAATTTCAGTTGCTGAAGAATCTTTAGTTAGAAAGCTGCACATAGAGAAGTTAAACTAAAGCTTGTGCTGGAGAAGCATTATCAAGCGAGAAAAGAATTTCTTTTACTATACTTATTTTACCACCACCCCATCTCCATGCAGTACATTCTTGAAACATGAGGAGGTTTGGAAAGCCCCCACTCTCCTGGCTTTCCACAAATGATGCAAAACCATATTATTCAAAAAGGCTTTTTACTCAGATAGAAGGGCTATATTGTAGGGAGGGGTCTCAGATGCTTCACAAATGAGTTAGGGACCATAGACTTCACCACCATGTTGCCTTACATACTAGCTGTTGCTTTAAATATGTACTCCTATGCAGAGCTTTTTTTCTGGGAAAAGAGGTGGTGGAACTCAGTGGGTTGCCCTCAGAGAAAATGGTCAGATGGCTGGTGGCCCCGCCCCCTGATCTCCAGACAGAGGGGAGTTGAGATTGCCCTCCGTGCTGCTCCAGCTGTGCAGAGGGCAATCTCAACTCCCCTCTGTCTGGAGATCAGGGGGCGGGGCCACCAGCCATGTGACCATTTTCAAAAGGTTCCGGAACTCCGTTCCCCCACGTTCCAGCTGAAAAAAAGCCCTGCTCCTATGTGCTACTCATGATTCATGTTGTCTAATGTCAGTCCTAGTATTGTTTATGTTCTGTTTCAACATTTCTTCAACTTTATATTGGATCCTTGCTGATGCGATGTCTTTGTAAGCTTGCATTTATTTACCCTATGGCATTGTTTACGGAAATGTCCTTGATACTGATTGTACTAATCTCATATTACGTAATCCGCCTTGAGTCTCAATGAGAAAGGTGGACTATAAATGATGTAAATAAATAAATAAATACAAGCCGTTCTGCACTTAAACATGTATGTAATTGGGCTATAAACCCAGCAGGAGATTCCCAGTATCACCTGAATCAGTACCGCTTGACAAATGCATACTAGCACTACCGGGCTGGATTTGGGATCCGCTGAAATTCCTGATGGATCTTAAACTGTGAGTGTAGACAAGCTTGCCCAGATAGAAGGCCCTGCCTTCTCTTACTCCTTGGAACTAGAAGGAAGAAAGGAATGGCAATGCTGTAGGCACTGGCAGAGAAACAGGTGATAAAGATGGCAACTCTTTAATCCCTAAGTCCTATGATTTATTGCTGCAAAGAGAAGCCGGCCTGTAATTATAGTGAAAGCATTAGCCTAAAAGTACATTGCTAACTGCAAGGGGAAGAGAGGAAAGCAAAGGAAAGGAAGAGCCAGGTTTGGCAAAGGGCTGGAAGCTGGGGATGTTTTGAAGTGCAGCATAGGGATATTTAGAAAATGAGCAATTCATGTGCTTTCCTGCACACTCGACTTATTCCTGATTTTCTTAGCATACTAAAACATTGAAATCAATGAGCTGAAGAAGTGAGCTGTGGCTCATGAAAGCTCATACCCTACCACTAATTTTGTTAGTCTTATAGGTGCTGCTGGACTCTTGCTCTTTTCCACTGCTACAGACAGCCTAACATGGCGGCTACCCACCTTGATTGAAATCTATTGATATGGTTCTTCTGCAAGTCTGCCCCACCCAGCAATTTTACAGTTGTGGATTTGGTTTATTTTGTTCTGCATGTGCCTTAAATAATCAGGATTTTCAAGTGAGGGTGCTGTTGACATTGGTGGCATCATCTGAGATGTCACAGCACCTTCCTCTTTTTTATTTTTTGGACATGCTTATATTGCTAGATCAATAGAAGGGATGAATTTAAAACATTGAAAATGAACACATGGGGAAGCCTTTGTGTGGGAAGCCTAAAGGGAGCAGCTCCACCACCCATATCTAAGCCCCCCCTGCCCGGGTTCAAACCAGAGAGCCCTGCCCAGGCTGACCCAGAGCCACGAGGCAGAGGCTGGCACAGGCAGGGAAAACTGACCTCTGTTAGGATGGAGACTTTTGTAAGAAAAGGTGCAGCAGGATCTCTGAATTCCCAGCTTTCATTAAAAAAAATTAAGTATTTAGCCTCTTCCCTTGTGAAGATATAAGGGGAAAGGGAGGGGCTAGAGAATTACTGTTTTAAAAAATGAAAGCTGGGAATTCAGAGAACCTGTTGCACCTTTTATTACAATGTTAGGTCAATCAATTAATATGAAATTGGTGATTTTAAAAAAAGAATAAGTCGCTAGTCCCATCCCTTGTGGCAATGTGCCTTTCCCCTTATTACTCTGCAAGGAAAGGGGCTAGAGATTTCCTTTTTTAAAAAAATGAAAGCTGGGAATTCAGAGACCTGCTGCACCTATTATTACCATACTAGGTTGTATATTGATATGTAATTGATTATTTTAAAAGATGAAAACAAAACCAGAGGGGTGAAGAGGAAGACACGGGGAGGAGTAGTTCAATCATGATGGATGGCCAGTCATAAAAAAGTGGGCTGGAGGTGGTTGGGAATGGCCAGGACAAACAAAACCAAAAGGCACATTATGCAAAAAGTTACTCACAATCAGCTTCCAGAAAAAAAAAAGATTTGGGTAAAAGTGGTCTCAAAAGAACTGCAATAAACCTTGGGGGAAAGCAAAAAAACAAAACAAACAAAAAAAGGTGAAAAGTAAAGGCAAAAAAGGTATGTGGGGTAAATTGAAGCAGCATTGGGGTTAGAAGCAACAACAACAACAAAACTGTGCAGAAAACCTCCATGTAGCACATGCCAAGGATACAAATGTGCCGCCGCATGAAATCGCTATCATGATCACCATTGATTTCAATGGGCTTAGGCAGGAGTAACTCTGTTTAGGATTTCAGTGTATATTTCATACACATTCTCAGTAAAACTTACCACTAAGGCTTTACTACTTGCTGCATACAGCAGAATGGAGGGAGATGGGCGATGCTGCTAACTCACTAGTGATGGAATCAGTGCCACTGAGTGAATCCATGCTTTCTTCACCCTATCGCTATACCAGATTTACTTGTGTATTCCACCATTTCCTAGTTCTGAAGTGGCAAACACACCTGTATGGTACTGCTTCGAACTGCAAGTACACGTCTTCAAATACACATACCCTCACTCGCATGTGCTCACACCCACCCACACACCTCTCTGCATGCAGAAGAGTGACAGGAATGTTCTATATGCAAGGAATTTTTGTTCTTGTTTGGCAGAACGTTAGTCATGTGAATCCTTAGCTGTATTCTCAGTAACAATCGCACGGCTTCATCTTTTAACATGCTCTGGTTCTGATGAAGACAATCTGCAAAGTCATTGTAAACTGCTTATCTAATTATATATTTTATTTAAAAGAACATGTTTGAGACAAAAGCAGCTGTCCAAAATTTCTTATTTGTGTTATTAAAGCAAGCCACACTTTCTGAAATATGAAGATTTTAAAATGTTTGTATCTAGTGTTGCCAGCTTCCTGGAGAAAAAAACCCATCCTGTCCCTTTAATATAGGTTTTAGTGAGATGTTATTTACCAGATAATGTTATTTGCTTGTGTGCTGTGACAAGCTTCAACTGCTCATTTCCACAAATTAAGCCTCTATTAAAGGGCGAAGACATTTTTTCTTCAGGTTGTTAGCAACTCTTTTATATCCCATAGCTTCAGCTAAGCTAGCTACTGAGGCAGTTTCTGGTTTTCAAAGTAATAAAGCACATAAAAGACTAAAAAAAGTACAAGATAAACATTAACAACCAAAAACCAACAAGCAGCATGAATGAAATAGTTTAAAGGTTTAAAAGAGCAACAAGAAGTGATTCTGCATGGCACACTTTAAAGCCGGCCCTGCTGTGCACCCACATTGCTTGGTGCTGAATCGGCTTGGCTCCTCCCTGCACTGCAGGACCTCAAGGCGATTTGGTGTCTGCTTTCTTGAGATGTTTGTTTGAAGCTGCCTTTTGTGGGGGCTGGAGATGTGTGTGCACAGCCGGGGAGGGACCAATTTGCACCAACCCTTTCAGAATGCAGCGTTACAAACCCTCCCTGGCTAAAGGGGAAAAAAATTTAAAAAGAGCATTTGCAGCAGCCCTTTCTGAGCATGGCATTACAAACTGTCCCTAGCTACAGAAAAATATAAGTGTGTTCACAGCCAGGGAGGGAGGGAGTGTTTTCCACCGGGTGGCTAACCGATCAGTACCCACAGAAAGGAAAAGCAGGGGTGGGGGGAGAGAGACACAGTTAGGGACTTAGACTTCCACACACACAGCACGCAGCAGCAGCAATTGAACAGCAGCTTAAAAAAAAAAGTTGCTGTATGTGTACATTGAAAAGGTCCAGGGAAAGCCAGGGAAAGATCGGTTCTGCATCTCATGCCTCCTTTCCTTATGTGGAAAGCTGGAGATTGAAAGAAGCAGAACAGAATCAGAGTTGCCAGAAAATGACTGTGTGGAAAGCATGAAGATCAGTGTTACCAACATTACAAGAGGCAGCCTTCAACAATCAAAAAGGTGTTAGCAGTCAGACTTGCCCTTACGATATTAAGAAGGCTTATGAATATGGCTGTGCCATAAGCCTCTTTCTTCATGTGTTTCAAACACAAAATACTGCCCAAGTAGGCAGAAATATGGAAGCCAGGTCCCGGTCAGGAGATGGAATGTTGCTAGCATGGGAGATGTCAGGTGAGGCCAGCTCTCAGCCCCCATGTCCCAGAGATGTGCAAAGATCCTAAGGCAATAGGGTCTTCTCGGAGTTCCTGAATTAATCACCGTAACACACCCCACCGATCTTCCCTTATCCACTCTACTATTCTCAGGCAATTCAGGGCTCTGATAGCCTTACCCATCCATACATTGCAGGTCATCATTGATAACTTTAATGTATTGTCGAAGGCTTTCACGGCCGGAGAACGATGGTTGTTGTGGGTTTTCCGGGCTGTATTGCCGTGGTCTTGGCATTGTAGTTCCTGACGTTTCGCCAGCAGCTGTGGCTGGCATCTTCATCTCTGAAGATGCCAGCCACAGCTGCTGGCGAAACGTCAGGAACTACAATGCCAAGACCACGGCAATACAGCCCGGAAAACCCACAACAACCATTGATAACTTTAGTTCTGCCCAGGAAGACCTTACCAAGCCTTCCCAGTTAATTGTCTCATCCCAGAGATAGCTTTCCAGTCCTTTGTCCCACCCTGGGGACAACCATTAAGTCATTGTTTTGATGCAGAAGATGCAATCTTGCCTCAGGGTATGTTCCACAGTATAATTGGACTACTCCTCCACCATAGCTGTGTGCATGCTCTCAGACCCAGCATCCACCCTTGGACCTCTATCAAGCTCTTCCACATTGACATGCTGGTCACTCAATGCTCATTCTCCCAGATGCCCTCTTCTGGATGGTAACTATCACCCAATCCCTCAAACTCTATCCAATTTTCACCACTGCTTTCTCGTTTTCTCTGAGCGTGTGTTGTGTGTGTCTTTGCATTGTTGAGCTTTATTATTTTCAATTAAAGCCCCTTTTTGATTGAAACATCTGCCCTTTTATTGAAAGGGTTGTCTAGCAGGGACAATCTTCATATACACAGGTAGAGATCTAGCTAAGTTGCCTGTCTCTCACTGCCTCTCATATTCAATGGTAGCCTTGGGGTGGGGGGGGGACAGGCACCAGCAGTTTAGTAAACTTGAAGCCAAGTTGACAGCTAAGGGGTAGGTATTTCACAAACTGAACAAGTCCCCTTTTTACTGGCCACCAACCTCATGTCTATCAGTGAGGGAACTCAAGTCAAAGACTCCGAAGTTGGGCAGGGAGTGAATTGGCTCTGCTCATTTGTGACTCTAGTTGGAGATGTGCTTCCTGTAACAGTATTTCTACAGGTCAGTAGAGGCACCACCTAACAGCAGGACTTAGAAATTTTCTTATTAGAGGTAACAAATGAAGTTGACCATATTAACTATACTCAAATATTTTAGGTTTGTATTACTACCATGCACTGACATGAATATCATATTTGTTTCATTTTTTATTTCCATCTTCCTTCAAGAAAGCCAGGGCTTCAATGGCTAGCGTCATGTCTGGATTTGGCAGTCCAAAACTTAAACTCCTCCTTGTTATGAAATGACTGAGGATCCTTAGCCAAGTAACTGTCAGGCTAATCTGCTTCAATGGATTGTTGCAAGGTTAGAAATGTTTCTCTGAGATCCCTGGAGGAAGAGCCATTGCTCAGTGCTACAGCATCTGCTTGGCATGCAAAAAGTCCTAGAGTCAATCCTCAGCAACTCCCATGAAAAGGACCAGGCTGTAGGGGATGTGAAAGACCTCTGTCTGAGACCCTAGAGAGCCACTACCGCCTGCTTTGAGTAGACAGTACTGACCTTGATGGGTGATGGCCTGAAACTGTATAAGGTGGGTTCATGTATAAAGATTGGAGACAAATGTTGCTGTTGTTTTCTTGTAGTTTTATGGGGACATGTGGAACCTGTGAGGGAAATTCCGTTCATCTCCAAATGACAAACAAACCATTGATTTAATTTATCTTCCTATTGAAAATGAATGGATATGAAAATGAATGAACAAACAGCATTTGCTCATTTATGGGGAAGAGATAGATGGGTGGGAAGAGAGAATTGGCCTCTACCCTGCTTTCAACCTCTACCAGTGTCTTGGAGTACCTTGATAGGTGCCTGATGTTGCTATCAGGTATCCTGAGGTTTGCATTTCTCAGGGTATCACAAGGCATGTGGAAGCAACATCTGTGGCACATGGGGAGAGAGAGTCTTCCCACCTGTCTATCAGTTTTCTTGTTGGCCTGCCTGCAACTGGCTTCTAGCTGAGTCAAGGCAGGCATTTCCCACGGTACAAAGTATAGCATGGTTGAGGAGCACCCAGAGAGGGAAAGTGGCAGCAGTAGCATTCCTGTGGGAAAAATGAGAACAAAAATGAATATAATAATGACTCAGAAAATGAAGCATTTAAATGTGTCCCTTTTCTTTCAGAAGATGCTTCAACTTTTTCATGCTCTGGCATTTTGTATGATGCTAAAGATTAAGACTATATTTTGGCCTGGAAGGTATGGAGAAGGGGGAAACCATAGACATCAAGAGATCCTGCTGAGTTGACTAGACATCATATCAATACCTGGCCCTAGAGTTGCCAGGCCCCCTTACCTTTCTGGTGGGAGAAGGGGTGACCTAGTACTCAGTTCTCTAATGTGTTGCATGTGTGCACTCCTGGCATGATGATGTCACTTCCATGAGTTATATCATCACACAGGCCTCAAGAATGTCCCTGTGCTTCAGCCCATTTGAGGCCCAAATCAGCTTGATGCAAAGCATGGGAGCATTCCCGGTGCATGTGCAATGACATCACTCCTGGGAGCGATGTTGTTGCACCACCCCAGGAGCACACCTCGAGAGCGCACACAGGGAGGCATGTTTCTGTGCCTTTCCCCTTTGCTGGCCAGTTGAGTGGTAGCGGGAGGTGGAGGCTGGGAGTGGGGGATCTCCTGTCCCCACCAGGAGACCAGCAACCCTCTCCGGCTCTCAGTATTTATACCAGGGTTGTCCAATATGAAGGCTTCATGCTGATATGGTTCCAGCCATTCTGGACATTCTTGCCGATCTCTGCAGCCTCTTCTGACCCCAATGGGACCTGCTGGGAGGAACGACTTCCTGACTCCACCTTCTTCTTCCACAACTGCACCTCTGCTGCAGGAAGGGGCCAGTTTCATCCTCTTGTCCTTCTCTCCTGTGCTCCATGAAGAGGAGCACATGGCTGCTCCTCTTCATGGATTCTGCCAGCCCAGGAATTGTCTTTTTGGGGACTGGTTTGGAAGGGGCTGAAGGGTACAGAAGAATCTGGGGAAAGTGTTCTTCCTGTGGGTTGGATCCATGCACTGTCTATCTATCACAGCCTTTTTCCTGACAGGAGTTCAGAGCGAGGCCTGACTAGCCACAGTCCCAGATATCTCATTAGGTGAAGCTCCAATCTTTGCTCATGAGGCTGCTAGCTCAAGTTCCAAAATCCTTGATATCTTCAAATGGCCCCTCTGCCTGTGAATTGTCTTTCCATGAGCACGAATGCATCATGATGCATTAGCAACAACTACACAAAGAAATGAACCTTCATGAGATCAGTTTTGCAGAGGGATGGTTTGTTAAAGTTGTAAATGCTTCACTAAGGTTACGCCAAAAGTTTTGAGGCTGGAGTTACCACACTAGGATCAATTATTTCAATTTGTTTTTTTAAAAGAAGTCATAATAGATGATGCATTGATGGCTTTATTACCAGGGATGGAATGTGTTGATCATTTAACTAGTCTCATGGGTATGTTAAATCCTCTCCCCTATTTTCTTTGCATTAAAATGAGCCCAAACAACCTTTATTTTTCATCAAACAAAGTTCTTCATTTTCTTCTTCCTCCTTTATCTATTGCTTCTTTCCCCCTCTCTTTTGGATAAAATTAGCTCCTATTCCTGTTGGCACATAGCTCATTATGGTTTCCATCAGCAAATTCCACATAAATAATAGAGTCAACTGAGGATTAAATGCAGCCATAAATGTGATGAATGGTAATGAGTGACGCAGACTAGTTTGAGGAAGAATGAGCAAGATGTTGTCGTGGGTTTAAGCAACGTTTTCTGGCTCTGTGCAGCAGTGCTTTTCAAAAATATTGTACATATCAACTCAGATGCAGTTTATCTCCATCGTACAATATAGTTGTATGATTCTTGTAAAGGATGCTTTGGGAATCCCAAATGGTTATTATTACAAGTGTGTTTGAAATCAGTATAACCACAATGCTTTAACAATTAATTGGATTAATTTAAAAAACTTGTAATTGGGCAGCAGATTTTTTTTAAAATTGTGAATTATTGTAATACAAATTACAATGCAGGCAGCATCTTAGGAGAGGCATTCTTCTTTCATGCTGGAGAGAATGCTGCTTCTAAGATGATGGTGGCTTTGAAATATTGGCCTCATCTACCAGTAAAACCAAATAATGCAGTTTTTCAAAGACAAAGGGCACTGAAGGTAAGCGGCTGGCTTATATTTGGGGGAGGGATTCTGCTGATAGGCAGAAACCCTACCTATTGCCTCCTCCCACATCGTCAGTAACAAGGACTCCACCAGTGCCTACAGTTCCCAACACTGCCTTGGTGAATGCCAGAAGATTTTAGGGGTGGTGTCTGGGGAGGGCAGAATTTGGAGAAGCCATGATGTGGATGATGCTGTAGGCTGCCTCCCCTAAATTTTATAGGCTTTACCATACAGAGTAGGGGAAATTTCTGGAGCATCATTAGGTAGGGACCATTTTTTCCAGCTTCTCAGTTCCTTGGGGGTGGGAAATTGGAGCTGGGGGCTGATAATTCTTTGCCTTGAGAGGGTAAATGGGAAGGCAGGGCCTTAGCTGCTTGAGTTCTGGCCTTATATACTAAACAAAATGATCTGACATGTTTGCCTACTCCCTGATTTAAGATGTCTTTGGTGGTGGAGAATGCCCTCAAGTCATACTTGACTTATGGCAACCCCTGGTGGGGTTTTCAAGGCAAGAGACTAACAGAGGTGGTTTGCCATTGCCTGCCTCTGCAACCCTGGTCTTCCTTGGAGGTCTCCCATCCAATTACTAACCAAGGCCGACCCTGCTTAGCTTCTGGGATCTGACCAGATCAGGCTTACCTGGGCTACTTTTATCAGCCCTAAAAACTCAACCTATTTTTGCAAGTTTATTCTGGAGCAGAAATGAATTAGCTTCCTCCCGCCTGCCAATTTCTTCAACATTATTTCCTATCAATATTAATTGTGTTTTCCAGATGTGCAACTAATCTGTGAAAATTTGGTCATCACCATCAGTGTTTGACATCCTTGGATAGTGATAACTGGTGCCTGAACTGTAACAGGTGATGCTCACTGACTGCTCGCTTTTTTTTTTTTAATTTTTTAACAATATGCAATAGTAAAAAAAACAAATAAATAACCATATAACTATATAAACAGTATGAATATAAACATGTGCTCGAGACAGCGTATCAATTGCCTTGGCAGGATTTACAATATATGTGGTAAGGACAACGAAAGAACATAAAATTTAATAAATTGCTATAACTTTGAGACTGTCAGATATTGACTTCAAGTATTTGTTTTGCTTTTCCATATAGTCCAGAAAAGTCCACCATTTCTCATAGAAATTGGATTGGAAGTTCTGGTTCTCAGAGGCTGAGATGCGGTCTGTGATTTTCTCCATTGTTAGACTGCTTGCTTGTTAATAACATGTAACACATTTTTAAACATAATCTCTTTTATTTTACAAAATGGGGAACATACTGTTAGACAGCAAACAGCTGAGATCAATTGCTTAAAACCACAGGTCATTATATAACATTTCTATTCCTTCCTTCCAGTAAAGGAGCTTTAATTTTGATGTCACTTTCATAATTTAGATGGTCAGGGCTGGTGTAGCACTGTGGGAATGAATTCATTAGGTGGCTTTAGGCATTTCCCAGGGTTCAACTTGGGCTTAGGAAATTCCTGGAGATTTGTGGCTAGTAGCTGGGGAGGGCAGAGTTAGGTGACAGAGTTTAGTTCACCCTCTGAAGCTACCATTGGTCCACCTGAACTAATCTCTATAGTCTGAAGGTCAGTTGTAATGCCAAGAAATCTCCAGTCTCCATGTGAAGGTTAGCAATCCTGCCCCTCTACAGTAGAGGTTCTTGTAAGAATTACAAGATGATATTGTATGAGAAACTCTTTGAACTCTATAAAATGTTTTATTTCATGTGGTCTGGGAGATATATGTGTACTAGAACCATACCAGGATGAGTGTGACTCACCTTCCAGTTTAGCCCTGAAGAATGCTTAAAAAGTCCAAGCATAAGGAAAACAAAACCTTCCTTCTGCAAGCAATGTAGGGTAAGTAAATAAGTAAAGCAGAACAATTCAGAGAGCATTTATGCAGCTAAGCATGTGTGATGTGTGTGATGAGGCAATAAACTCACACAGATGCCACTTACTTCAGTAAAGAAAATAAGAGTCCTTTTTTTTAGGTACTCTGTTCAGGATAGGAGAGAGGGAATCTAATCTCATCTATCTAAGCTAGGTTACTGGTGGATATAGGAAGCAAGCCCTGTATCTTCCATGGCGGCAAGATGGAGAGAGACTCTGTGTGCCTGTGAAGATGATGAAGAAAAAGAAGTTCTTTGAGAGTAGCAATCCACACATCAAAGGGACAGCATCAGATAGAGCAGTATAGTGTGTCTTCCTCTCTGTCTCTCTCTAGTGTAAGTCCCTCTGTAACCTGAGACCAGGAACAAGAGACAGTGTATAAGTCCATCACTTCTTACACCTTTCACAGAGGAGCTGCTGGTTTAGGTTCTATACCTGGCTTAAAGAAATGCATCCAGATTGGTTATAAAGGATCATCAATAGAATGGTGAGGTTCCTCTACAACTTTGGAAGGAATACTACAAATCTGGATACAGTGAAATCAGAAGCAAAGTTTATTGAGAGGAATAATACCCCAAAACTGCTCTGGTCTGGGTAATTAGTAAATCCAGGCAGTCAAAATCATTTCAGGCATTCAGCAATAATACCCAACACTAGAATGCCCAAATTAATCCTATAACATAATTGTCTTAGTGGGTTTCAGACGACTCACATTTATCCTGGTGCGCCTGCACAGGCACACTAGGATAAAAAATGAACTGTGGAACACCACCACTGGTGGCAGACGGCCAGGCGAGTCTGCCTAGCCCTCTGCCACCGAGCTACATAGCCCAGCTGGAGGAGGAGGGCAGCGCAGGAAGAGCAACGCGCCTGCAAGCCCCAGCAGAAGCGCCCGCTGCCCTGTGAGCCCCGCTGGAGCCGAGTCATGCCGCTCTTGGTGGAGCCAGGGTGACAGGGCGAGGGTGAAGTGCCTGCTGCCCTGTGAGCCCCACCAGAGCCCTGCTGTGTACTACCGTTGCCCTGGATCTGCCAAGAGTGGCATTCCCCAGCTCCAGTGGGGCTCACAGGGCTGCAGACCCGTCGCCCCCTGCGTCTCAGCCCTCCCCAGGCTCCCCCTTGCCCCTCCACATGCCAGCACTTCTCAGATCCCTCCTGCATCTCAGCCCTCCCCAGACCCCTTTGCCCCCTACCTGCCAACCCTCCCTGGACCCCCCTACCTACCAACCCTCCCCAGACCCCCTGCCTCTCAGCTCTCCCCAGGCCCCCATTGCCCCTCCTCCTGCCAGTCCTCCCCAGGCCCCTCTTGCCCCTCCACCTGCCGGCCCTCCCCAGACCCCTCCTGCATCTCAGCCTTCCCCAGGCCCCCCTTACCTCTCCAACTGCCAGCCCTCCCCAGACCCCCTACCTGCCAGCCCTCCCCAGACCCCTTCTGCATCTCAGCCCTCCCCAGGCCCCCCCTTGCCCCTCCACCTGCCAGCCCTCCCCAGACCCCTCCTGCATCTCAGCCCTCCCCAGGCCCCCCTTACCTCTCCAACTGCCAGCCCTCCCCAGACCCCCTACCTGCCAGCCCTCCCCAGACCCCTTCTGCATCTCAGCCCTCCCCAGGCCCCCCTTGCCCCTCCACCTGCCAGCCCTCCCCAGACCCCTCCTGCATCTCAGCCCTCCCCAGGCCCCCCTTACCTCTCCAACTGCCAGCCCTCCCCAGACCCCCTACCTGCCAGCCCTCCCCAGACCCCTTCTGCATCTCAGCCCTCCACAGCCCCCCCTTGCCCCTCCACCTGCCAGCCCTCCCCAGACCTGTCCTGCATCTCAGCCCTCCCCAGGCCCCCCCTTGCCCCTCCACCTGCCAGCCCTTCTCAGACCCCTCCTGCATCTCAGCCCTCCCCAGACCCCCCTTGCCTTTCCACCTGCCAGCCCTCCCCAGACCCCTCCTGCCTCTCAGCCCTTCCCAGACCCCATTGCCCCCTACCTGCCAGCCCTTCCCAGTCCCCCTCCTGTGTCTCAGCCCTCCCCAGACCCCTCTTGTCCCTCCACCTGCCAGTTCTCCTTGGACTCCTCCTGCCTCTCAGCTCTCCCCAATCCCCCTTGCCCTCCATACCTGCCAGCCCTCCCCAGACCCCTCCTGCCTCTCAGCCCTTCCCAGACCCCCTGCCTGCCCTCTAGCCCTTCCCAGACCCCTGCCTGCCTGGCCACCCTTCCCAGACCCCCCATACCTGCCTGTCAGCCCTTCCCAGACTCCCTGCCTGCCTGCTAGCCCTTCCCAGACCCGCCTGCCTGCCTGCCAGCCCTTCCCAGCCCTTCCCAAAAAATACCGCCCACCAGCCCTCCCCAGCCCCAGCTTTCTAGACCCTTTTGTATTTATTTGCAAAATGGTCTTTGTTTCTAGTAGATAAATATTCCAAGCATTTCTCATTACACTCATTGTGAAATATGCTGCTTTCAAAAGGCAAATGGGCCCAAGAGACAGTGCAAAAGGATAAAGCTGCTACCTATCCATTTCACATCCAGCCAAAGGTCTTGTTCCTTTGGGATGTCAGTGGGCCAAAATAATGTATTCGTGGACCATAGCCATCAGTTTCAGTTTCAGTTTATTCAGCTTAACAGCCCATAGGCCATACACTCTAATAAAGTTTAAGAATTAAAAACAACAGTTAAAGAAAAGGTTGCCACGTCTACAATGCAGTTTTTACAAAGGCTACTCAGTAAGAGTCTTAATTTTGAGGTGTCAGAAATGTTTGAATGCCTTAGTAGCCATTTTTTTAAAAATCTTGCTCTGGCTAGTTTGTGCTTTGGACAGTGAAAGAAGATATGGGACAGCAAGTCAACTTCAGACAAAGGGCAGTTGCAGAAGCGCTAATCTGATAGTATCTTGAGCAAGCGGCCCTTCATCTGGGCTGTTGCATTGCATTGCAGCGTGCAACCATGTATGACTGCCTCAGTTTTGGGACTACTAGCATACTAAGGTAATGAGGCTGGTCGAACTTATTTGACTCCCATGAAGAGCGGGGAGCATTTTTGTGCCTCATCCTTTAGAACGGCATCCCAGTCCTGCTTAAGCAGCTTCTCTATAAGTAGCTCTTGTCTTTTCCCAGTTAAAGCTCTTGAGTCCCATGAACCTAATTTGTTCATTTCCAGGTCCACAGTTTTATTCCACCTTAACCAGCAACACTCTTGGGCTGCTGATTTAATCAAGATTGGAAGATCTTCCAAGTTTTGCAGTCTGTATATGACTATCACGTAGCCATCAATGGCAGATATGTGCTGGTCACAGAGTCAAGATGAAGGAGGCTGTTTCCACACTGCCTTATTTTTGCACGTTTTTCATGTCTTGATGGTGTTTCTTGTGAACCTGCTTTCATAACGGACTGCTCACATGCCACGGCAAATATCTTGACTTTTGCATTTTTGTCACACTTCCAGGAGTACACATGCCACAGTTTTCTGGGTGGTGGATGAACTGACAAAAGCACATTCACATCCACTGTTGTTACCAGAACTGCTCTTTTATTATAATGGGGAATTAGCTGTAGCAGTCTGTAACTATTAATATTAAGCGAGGATCATAACCTATGTATACGGAGGTCCTGATCCCAGACACTCTAGTGAAAAAGAGGCAGACAACGAGTCAGGTTCAAACACGTGTATTGAGTGTAGCGTAAGCCTAGCTTGCACAATCATACAAAGAGCATACAAGGTCTAAGAAACATAGAGTATGAAATACAGAGACGTTCGCATTAGCTGGTTCCCAACGATGATAGGGGGAATACTCACTTATCCTGAAGCGAAGCAGAGACACAACAGCGAGGTGGCCCAATGCCAGCACTGGGACCACAGACGGACAGCAAGGAAGTCTGGATAGGGATGGCCTGAGCCACGGGCAGCAAGGGGGGGGGGGTCTGGATAGGAATGGCCTAAGCACCGAGTGGTCTGAGAGACCAGCTTAAATACCCCAAAACGTACCCTGGGGCTGGTGCTGTACTTGGTGGTTCTCACGGATTAAAACAAAGGGTCTAATGGGCTACTGAATGGCTTGGATGGGCCACTTTGGTAATCAGATTGTGATAAGTGACACCTCAGGAAGAGGGGACAAAAGAGGGAGGGGGAAATCCAAGTGGGCTGAAAGGATGTTCCAGCGGACAGGGCTTATCCTGATGTCATCAGCTTTGGAATGCGGAGGTTTCTTTGAGATGCATTCTTTAAGTGCTTGGGATGGTCGGCACTTAGTTCCTTCTCCGGGGCGGCTCCTAAGATATGCAGAGCGGGGCGAGGGGCTCTCGCTGCGGACGTGGTGTGCCCGCTTCGCCGAAATGGCTTCTCAAAGCAGTCTTCTTCCCAGGGTCTTCTGGCTGCCTGAGAACATGGATGCCGGCTGGGCATAGCTGGGGCTGGATAGCAGGCTGCCCGGTAGCGAGGGCAAGCTCGGCGACCGGCCCGCGGGAGGCTCCAGGCGGGAACTGACCAGGGAGCGCCTAGCCAGGCTCGCTGGAGGTTTCCCCGGCAGGCGCCCGGCTGCTAGCAGCGGCTTGGGCCCATATGAGGCAGGCTTCCATGGAGGCAGCGGGAACAACACTTTAAAACACAGTCCAAAGCAGGGAACAGGCACGGTCCGTGGCAGATGGCAAAGCAGGCACGGGGCACACTTGTAACACACACTGGGAATTCCAGATACAGGCCAGGGCAGGGCTTGCCCAGGAAGAGAGTCCTTTGTGCAGTTAACCAAACATGGAGTCAGTAAACTACACAGTCTATAACAGCAGCAAGGTAATTGACACGCAGGCAGGAAACTGACACGTGTATCAGGACACACGCGTGCAAAGCAGTCTTTGGTGTAGCAGTAAAACAGTAATGCAGGAAACTCTAACACAGTTCATGGCAGGCTTTAAAGCAGGGGAGGGGGCCTACTTGGCAACAATTCCCCCCCTCGGAGACCCCGGGACGTCAGGCGCGCGGGTCTCCGAACTTGACTTCAAAGGCGAGGTGGTTGGCAATGTCCGGTGGTCGAGCTTCGAGCGAAGAAGGAGTGGGAAGGGAAGGAGGGGGAGGCGTCACTCAAAAATTTAGTTTGGAGAACCACCTAACCGAATAAGTGCAATTTAGATCAGCCAATGGGCTGCAGGTCTCTGGGTTCACACCAGGGGGTGTGCTAAGTGCAATTGTCAGAATAGATAGTAATAATTCATAAGCAATAGCAATTCATAATTACATAAGCAGTAATGAGCAATTCATAGCAATGAGTAATTCATATGCAGTGGCAAATTCATGGGTATAAGGTTAAAAGCGAAGGCAATTCATGAGCCAATTCATGAATACATGATTAAAAAGGCGAAGGTAATTCATAAAAGTACAAGCAATTCATAGATAGGTGATAATTCATACAGGATAAAAGTGAAATGTGCAAGCATGGCATAATTCATTGAGGGTAGGCTAATTCATAAATGGTTAAAATCATAAATACAAATATATATATAGGATTAAAACAATAATTCAGGAAGTTAAAACCAATTTCATAGATGATAGCAGCAGTAGTAAAAGCAAGTGCGGGGAAACAATTCATGAGGGGCAAGCGGCGGAAGGGCTCATAGGGGACAGAAAAATAAACTCTGCAATTAAAAGACCAATTCATACAGTCAAATTAAAACCAAATTCAGACAGTCTAAAACCAATGTTTAAATACCCAGTAAAAGAGACCGTTCAGGAGGGGTCTCATTTAAAACCAAATTCATAAAACGGTAAATAGGCTAGAATTACCTCGGCGGAGGGAGTCAGGTTAAAAAGGCAATTCAAAAGGTCAAATTCATCGGGATAAAGTTCATGGGCGCACTTGCAATAGATAGAGGGAGGGACTAGTTCGGGGCTAAATTCATGGGAGTTAAAATTCATAAAAGCAATGAGAAGAAATTCATAAAACAATAGAGCTACAAAGATCACAGACGGCTCAGTCCGCCGTACAGCTGCTGGACTGGGTTGCATATTTACAAGAACAAGCAAACTTAGTCCATGTGTTCCAAAACACACTTCCACCCCACCTTGTTGTCTGCGTCAATCCGCAGAGCAGGGTCGGTGAGCGGCGAGAAGGGCTTCAGGCACACAGTTCTAGTCCTCATGGAGGTGGCGCTGCTGGCGGTCGTTTGGAGACGGGCCGTGGGCTGGGAGGCAGAGAAATATGTCCCCCCCTAGTCCACAAGAGGGCCTCGGAGCGGTGTCCGGCAGCAGAGCGTCCATGGGGCCGGTGCAGGATTCATACACATAATAAAACATAGTCATAGTTTATACCGGCACAAGCAATAAAACAAACAAGGGTTAAAGGAGGGCGCCAAGAATCACCATTAGGGCAAGAGTGGGTCTGGATTGTATCGATCCATGCGATAAGACAGCTGGAGTTGCTGGAGCTGTCGGCGGCTCCAACAGCCCAAATAAAGTAATGAGGCACATAGTAGAACTTGAAAAGCCAAAATAACAATAATCGGGTGCAAAGCCAAATTGTAAATTCCAGTGGCAGTGGGACTCCAACCAAAGAGGGTTTCCCACCACGAGTGCTCTCCGGTGGTCTTAATCCGCTGGACAAGATCCAAAATCTCCTTCCCGTTGTGGGACACAACCAAAGCAGTGGTGTCCCCGTCCCTCTGGATGCTCTGGAGGGTGCGGTGGATCTGGGGGTGGGCCAGGAGCTCGTGGATTAGTTCCAGACCGATGCCAAGGGAGATGGGCTTCACATGTCGATAGATGGAGGGTGCCACCAGGATCTCTTCTTGGGTCCAGACCGGTACCGTGTAGGTGAAGTCGCAGGCTGCCACCGAAGACAGGTTGCAAAAGCAGCGGTTGACTCCCGGGATCACGGGCTTGAGCTGGAACAAGTTCAGGATCACAAAATCGCAGGCCGTTCGCACGCAGGCACATCCTTTCCCAATGTAGACCACAGCAGAGCTGTTCTCCCGGACGACCTCGAAAGGGCACTCATTGAGGGCGTCGACTTGCGGGGCTACACAGGGGTGATGAGGTGCAAAGGCTTGATCTTGGCAAATGAAGCCGGTCTGGTCTCGATGCTGGCACCCTTGGAGGCTGACGAGCTGCCATCCGGTCGGGGTGAAGCGGGCCCAATGGTCGGGGTGGCGGGCGTAGAGGACTTCGGTGTCGCTGACTTGGAGTCCCAGAGGCACGACTGGATACACGTGGAATGACTCGTGCGCACTGGCCGTTAATAAAAATAATTTAAGCTCCTGGGTGGTCGGTGAGAATGAGGAATTTACAAGAGACCACCAGGATTCAAGCTCCAGTTCTATGGGTGACAATTTGGGCATAATCAATCTTTTAATTTCCAGGGGCAAATGCCCATCCGTGGCTTGCCGAATTAGCCCCATGGCCACAGCCTGATTTAATTGTTGGGCTTGCATACATGCCATAGCTATTGACACGTTGCGTTCAAAAGACTGTGTCCCTTTGAGCAGCAGAGAAAAATCTCTTTCAATTTGACTCTCCCAGTTAACTAAAATGGAGCTGATCTCGTGTTGCCCATTCGAAATGGAATTTAGGGACTGCACCACCGGTTTACCTAAGTCAGAGATGCTAGTCGTAACATGGGCAAACTTATTAGCGAGAGTCTCAATATTGACCGAATCCATGATTGCTAAGCCTCCGGCTGCAGGAGCAGTCCAGTCGGCAATGCTTCGTCTGGCACGCGAGAGAGAGGGGGAGGGATCGATCCACAGTTGTAGCCATGCATTCCAACCCTTGCTACCGGCCTCCAGATAGGGAGCGCACTGCGGCAGCCTCTGGGTTATATTTAACTCAGCTAAGTCTATGCGGATCTCTTTTAAAGACATTTGCGGGCGGACTAGAACTCTCTCTCGAATGTCAGTTTTCAAAACATGGGAGCCCACTATATGCGTGCCGCCTTGGCTTAATTGTTCATTGCTAGCAATCAAAGGGTCAATTTGGATGGTGTGGGTCTCCTGGGTCCGGATCAGCAGGGAATAATTGCCTGGTTCATGAGTCAAATTTACAAAGAGCAGCCCAAGCCGGTGAAATTTCTCTACTAGGGGCTTGGTTTGGCATTCGGGCGTTTGTTGAACCAGTATCCAATCGGGTGGGCCGTGTTTGGCTAGGTCTTCCTCTTTTACAATCCAGGTCAGGTTCTCCCAGCGCTCTATAGCAAAGGAGAGAACTGCGCCTGAAGGGGGCGTGATAGTGACTGATGCAGACTCGGTGGTAGTGGTGCCTAGTAGGATGGTCATTCTGAAGGGGTCTCCTGCCTTCCATACTGCGGCCGACACTAAGATAACTTCACAGTATGGTCCGAGAGCCTCAGTGACAAATGGCGAGGTTTCGAAGTTGGCAGGGGTGGTATATCTGTCTACCACCGGGACTGCGGTGGGGGCTGGCCTTATACGGGGAAGAAACATACATGGAATCGGAGCAAGTGGTGAAACTGTATCGGTAGTTGAATAGCATACTAATTCTTGGGACAGAGTTTTTACTCCCACACATAAAATAACAAGCTCTGGGGGTCGGATCCACTGCTCTTCACAACTGCGGAAGTTAGTGCGATCCGTGGGGGTGGTCATATTGCTCTGCTGCACAACTTTGCAGACCATCATTTCATTTCCTGCCAGGGTATTTATACATCTCCAGTGGGGGTAGGGCATTAATTTGGACGGGCGCCCCTCTATTAGGGTGCCTGCCAGCACGAGCAAACACAGGGTAGCCAGGTGCCTCATCTCCTGGCCTTCCTTTTCCTTTTTGTGCCGAAAATATCCTGGGGAGACCTGCGGATATAAGTACAGGTTCCCTGAGTTTATTGCAGCAAAAATAAATGAAGTGAAGTGGGGAAAAGGAGGGCGTATTTCTGCCAGCACTGTTACTGATTGGGGCTCGAACGAGAAGTCCCGGAGCACTAAGCGAGCCTTCCAGCTTGTTGCTCTGGGGAACTCCTATGCAGAGGCTTCTTCCTAAAGCGTGTATATTTCAGGGGGGACGTCTTTGCGTCGAGCAAGGGTCGGCTGTGCGTTAGGCGGGATTATGCAAACTCGCCCCAGGGGTCCCTGGGTGCCTAGGCTATGTGGCCTTCAGGTGCCCCTTGCTCGGTGGCGGGCTATTTTTATTTTGCGGGCTGAGAGCTATCGGTCCGGCTTGGCCTGTCCTTGCCGTTTTAAAAAGAAAAGAAAACTAAAGAGCGGTTTCCATTAACTATAAGGGTTGCTGCAGACGGGGGCCCTCGTTTTAATTTTTCAAAAATAGGCCTTCGTCATATGTTTGCAGGACAACCAATTTTTGGGGGGGACTCCCTCGGGAGGCCCCATCTTCTAGTTAAGAGAAAAACGATACACCGGGCAAAAAGGAAAAATACTGAGCAAAAGAAAAATGCACTGAGCAAAAGAAAAATACATGGAGCAAGAGGCATACGGGTGTGGGGTACTTTTGGGTTGCCCTCACTTGGAAGGCCTGGCAGGGCTTCATTAAAACTTCAACATGTCTCCCCCCCTTCTTTTCCCTTATACGGTACGGGCAAGGGAAAAGATTACGTGGGGCGGGCGGCTGCTGGCGGAAAGGGCCGAAATGGGGCCGAAGGTGCTCGGCAGCGTTTATCGAAAAGCGGCGGAGGCGGCCGAGATCTGCCGGCGCCACTGGGTCTGGGTTATTCGGGGGTCATCTTGGCACGGGGGATCCTGGCTATGTAAATGAGGTACGCTGCCCCTTGTGCGTGGCGAACGCACCCCAATAACATATTCCAGAGGTAACATATTTACAAAACACTGGCGGGTCTTTTACCTTTGCACTAAAGCGTACTAAGTGGTGGCGCCGTATAGCAACTCACCATGACGAATATGAACATTAGTAAAAGAGGGATATTGGGCTATCTGGGGATCCTTTTCCAGGGGAGGCACGGCCCTCAAAGCCAAAGCCGACCATCATGCGAAAGCGTGGGTCTGGCAGGTGAGACCCCGAATCTACGTAGATGCGGGATCTTCACCAGCACGGCGGGTGAAATGTTTTCAAACAAAGAAATCACCTTATTTGGTGGTTTCAACGTTGGAAGACTGCATTCACTTCTGGGCTAAAGCCTCTCCAACCACCTTCACACACAGCAAATCTCTTTTGCCTGTGCAATTTTTTCCGAACATGCGGCTTACAATCCAATCAAGAATCACTTTCGGTGGTGGTCCTATTTGGCTTTGATTGCCGTGTCTTCTCCTAAGGGTCCCAACTGTGGGGCCCGCCTAATGAGGTCAAAGAATAGAACTGGAAAAACTTTTAACATTTACACCGATATCTACATATTCTATTGTTTCTTTTATTCTAAAGCTACAAAAGTCTGGTCTAAGGGGACACACGGTATCTCTGGCCCAGGGTGGAGTGATATCTGGCGAATCACTGGGCAGAGGGGGGCTGGGCTGGTGGTGGTTCCCCCAGGGTCATACACAGGGGGGGCGGTTTGCAGCGGCTTCCCTTTCCATTCTTTTAATTGAGAGGCATGAAAGTATTTTAGCCACGTTCCTCCTGTCTTTCTCTGGATGGCTACCTGATAGACAGCTGGGGAGACTCTTTTTGTGATAGGGACTGGGCCTTGCCACTTGGCTGCTAGTGAATGCGCCTTTTGCGAAAACTTCCTGTACAGAACGAGCTGTCCTTCCTCCCACTGCCTGGGGTTCCTGACCCATCCCAATTTGCGGTCCATATCCTTCTGAGCTGTGCCCAACTTCTGGGCCACTTGCATGTGGACGGCGTGTATGGATGAGAGCAGGTCCTGGACCCAAGCATCATTAATCACTACAGGCTGCATATCGGAAGGGAGCTGCGTATCTAGCCAGAAGGCCTCCGGGAGCTGCATTCTTCGCCCTGTCATTACCATATGGGGTGTTAGCCCGTGAACTGCGGTAGTGCCTCTAATGGCCATTAGGATTATGGGGAGTTTTTCATCCCAGTCTCTCCCGGAGGAGCGAACCATCTTGCGGAGAGCCTCCTTGAGGGTCCGGTTGGTTCTTTCTATGGCGCCTGAAGCTTGAGGGTGGCCGGCTATGTGGAACCGTTGCTGGATGCCTAATGCTTTACAAAGCTCCTGTGTAACTTCCCCGATGAAGTGTGAGCCTAAATCGGAGTCCATGACTCGCACAATGCCCCATCTTGAAAAGACATTGTTGAACAGTAGTTTGGCGGTGGTGGCTGCATTGTTGCGCTTGCACGGAAACGCTTCGACCCATTTGCTAAAGGGGTCTATGACAGTGAGGCAGTAGCGATTGCCGCGAGCAGTGGGGGGAAGGGGGCCGATAAAGTCAATCTGTATGCGAGCCCAGGGTCCATCAATTCTCTGATGCTGGAGGGGAGCTCTAGGTCCGGTGGGGTCTGCATTAACCATAGCGCAGGACAGACAGTTGTCTACCCATTGCGCTACTTCGGTGCGCATGCCAGGCCACCAACCAACCTCTTTTACCCTTTCCAGAGTCAGATCCTTGCCTCGGTGTCCCTGCTCGTGGACAAACTGAATTAAGTCAGCCCTAACTTCCAATGGCACTACCCAATGGCGTTCGCCGGCTGCATCTACTGCCCAAACTATGTCTTCCTCTTCTCTGATCATGAGTCTCCCTGTCTGATCCCTTCCTGCGGCTAGGAGGTCAGTTATTTCTGGGTCAGATTGCTGCAGTTGTGCTAGGTCTAGTGTTCCTGCGGTTCCCTGAGCTTGGCTGCGGGCTTGTGCCCGAGTGGTGACAGGGCGGAGGGGACAATCGGTGGCTAGTTCCGGTGGGGGAGCACTCTCAGTGGCGGCTGCCTTGGCTGCAAGGTCTGCCTGGTCATTCCAATAAGCGGTCTCTGAGTTCGTCTTCTGATGTCCCTTGACATGGGTCACCTGCGTTGGGCCGGAGCGGGACTGGAGGAGTGCTGCTACCTGCTGCCATAGCTGTAGGTGGGCTACGGGTTTCCCATCGCTGGCCCTCCACCCCTGATTCTGCCACACCGGGAGCCAGACCGTGGCGGCTTTGGCCGTCCAATCCGAGTCTGTATAAATGGCAAGTGGGCTTCCTGGGGGCTCAAACTCAAGCACCGCCAGAAGCGCTTGCACCTCAGCCGCTTGGCTGGAATGGGGGCGGGCTGGACCTTTGAGGGTATGGGCGTCGCTCACTCGCACGGCGCCGTAGCCTGTCCGAGGGGAGCCTCCAACGTGAAAGGAGGAGCCGTCACAGAACCAGCATGTGAAGCCGTTCTGTCGGGCTTCCTCTAGCGGGACTCCCCAAGTGACTGGCCAGACAACCTGTGATGGCGGGTCCAGGGGGCACTCGTGCTCGGTCCCGGTTACCAATAGGCCATAGGGGGCTGGAGGTTCAGTGGTTTCCTTTTTGAATTCTACTCCGCGGTTGACCAGGGCCAGGGTCCACTGGGCTATGCGAGCGTTTGAAACTTGTCCGTCTTGTATCTTTCCCGACAGGATATATTTGAGGGGCGTGTGAGTGGTTTGCACTATTGTACGTGAACCTCCTATGATAAATTCCCAATGGGTCAGACTCCAAACCAGAGCAAGGCATGTCTTCTCGCATGGGCTAAACTTAGTTTCTACTGCGGTTAGGTTGCGAGAGGCATAGGCTACTACTCTAGCGGTCCCTGCTTGCTGCTGGGTGAGCGTGGCTCCTATGCTCTTGTCTGATATTGCTAGCTGGATAAAGAAGGGCTGGGTAACATCTGGATGGGCTAGGGCCGGGGCTGCGGCCAGACTGCGCTTTAGCTCGGCTAAGGCTGTCTGTTGCTCCGGTCCCCACTCCCAGGGAGTGTTCTTCTTGAGGAGAGCATAAAGGGGGCGAGCTTTGTCTGCAAAGGACTCGATGAAGTCTCGGGAAAAGTTGAAAGTTCCTAGAAGGGCTCTGAGGGAGGGGACATCGGTGGGTGCAGGCAGCTTGGAAATGACCTCCATTCGCTGGGCGTCCGGGGTGCGACCCTCGGGTCCCAGGGTCAGACCCAGGTACTTGACGCTGGTCTGAACCAATTGGGCCTTTTCCCTGCTTGCCTTGAACCCAGTCTCGCGGAGGAGTTCCAGGACTTCCCTGGTGATTTGGCGGGCTAATTCTTCCGTGGGGGCGTGGACTAAAATGTCATCCACGTAGCTCAGTACGTGGGGCCTCGAGGAGGGTTGGAGGCGTTCCCACATCTGAACTACATGGGCATGACAAATACTGGGGCTGGAGTGGAATCCCTGGGGGGTCCGCTTGAATGCGTATTGCTGGCCGCGGAAAGTGAACGCGAACTTGTACCAGCAAGACTCATGCAACCGGATGGAGTGGAAAGCATTGGCCAGGTCTATGACCGAGTAGAACCGGGACCCAGCGGCAATGGCCGTTAGGATCTCATTATACTTGGCCACAACCGGGGCAACTGGAGGGGTGGTGGCATTCAGGGCACGGAAGTCGACCGTCATTCTCCAGGTCACTCCATCTGCTTTCAGAACTGGCCACAATGGGGCGTTGCAGATGGACTGCATCGGGAGTATGACGTCCCACTCAAGGAGTCCTTCTATGGTCTTAGCTATCCCTGCCTCAGCTTCTGCTGGGTACTTGTACTGTCTTTGGGGAGGGGGGTCCTTTCCTTCAATCAGGACGCAGGCGCCCCTCACTATCCCACACTCGGCCTTGTCTGTCACCCACACTTCGGGAAAGTCCTGAACCCAGGGGTCTCCGGTGACGGAGGCGAGAGGAAGGGGGGCCTTGAGGGCTGCGCATCGATGGACTGCATTAACAAAGTCGGGGCCTCCCGGGATGCGCCACAGGAGCCCGTTCGCTAGGTCAATGGTCAGTCCCTCGTCACGGAAAAATGGCATGCCCAAAAGTCCATCGTCTTCTCCCCGGTTTGCGCACGCCGAAATCCGGGTGGCCAGGTTCCCAACGGAAAGGGGGATGTCCTGCCAGACCGGGGATTCCTGCATGCCGCCTCCAAAACCGGCGAGCTGCATTGTAGTGGGGGTCTGGGTGCCCTTTGTGACTAAGGTGGGCCGGAGTATATTAAGTGAAGCTCCGGTATCTATGAGGAGGGTGGCAGGCTTCTTCTTTTCCCCGGGAGTCCCGATCCCTGCCTTCACTGTCGGTCTCCCCCATGTATCCGGCTTTAGTTTGGCAACTATGCCCACGGAGGGAAACTGGGACTCGGGGCAACCCTATTCTGATCCTGCACCCTGATCGGTGGAAGCGGCGCTTCCTCTAAAGGGGTTGTTGGGGCTCGGGCGTTCCCGAACCGCAGCTATTGGGGGACTCGAGAAGGGAGGGTCCGGCGGCAAAGGGGGCGCCGACGGAGGCACTGGGGGCTGCTGCTGGTCTTCCCATTCCATGATCGCCTTCATTAGAACGGACGTGGGCTTTCCGTCGAAGAGCTCCATGTTCGCTCCAATGTTTTTGAGGCGCATCCATAGTTCCCAACGGAGGGAGTCCCTGGACTGGGGCGTGCTGCCGCGGTCCCGGTAGCCCTCGTGGTCGCCCTGCGATGCTCCCCAAGCATTAGACTGGTCTGGAGGCGGGTAGACCTGATGGTGGTACGGGTGCGATGCTCGTGAGTGAGAAGGGGCTATGGGTGCATCCTGTAGTCGGGGCTCGTGGGGTCCCTGCTGGGAGGAGGAACTGTAACTCGGGGTAGGCGCAAAGGAAACTCCCGGACGGTAGTCCCTCGGTCCTCTTCCCCGGTTAAAGCTACTGCTCCTTCCCCTCAGGATTCCTCCCCTTGCCTCCGGATACGGGCTGCGTCCCTGTGGTCGGTACTGAGAGTGAGGGCCATGATTGGCATAGGTAACCGCGCTAATCGGCTCGCTTTCCTTCCTACGAGAGGCTGGGGACTTCACATGGCGGATGGTGCCGGTCTCTCGCAACAGGCCAGCAATGCTCCTGATGCGGGATTCCAGCTCTCCCCATGTAATGCTCCCGGGCTCTACTCCTGCTAGGGCTAGGCGAGTGGTGCTGTTGAGTCCATCTATGACTGCTCTCCTGAACTCTAAGTCGTCGAAGTCCGGCATGTCACTTAAGTCTAAATCTACCTCGTCTGCTAGTTCGGCTAGGAGCTGTTTCCTGGCTAAATATGCCTCTGGATCCTCTCCGGGTTTTTGAGATTCTGCAATATATAGGGCCTTTAAACTCTTGGTGGGCCACAGGAAGGCGCACAACTCTTTCATGGCACCATACTGACTGCGAGTGGCTAGTCTCCGGTTGGAAATATATGCGTTAAGAGAGGTGACTATTTCGGGGCTGGCACAATGGCGAGCCAGCTGAGCTACATCGGAGCCACTGGCAGAGGGCTGGGACATGGTCACGTGTGCAAACCATTGTATAGCTGAATCTCGGTTCAGGGGTCCCATGCGGTCCGCTATGGCTTGGAGCTCATCGGGCCTCCAATTGCGGGTTTCCTTAACTATTCGGTCTGTCTTCCTGCCATCATCGTCTGTGGTGACAATTTCTTTGGTAGCTATCGGATGGAGGGGCTGTGGAGCTTCCTCGGGCTGGGATGAAGGAGGTGACCAACTGTCGGTACTACCTTCGGGGAGGGCCAAGAGGGCTGCGGGATGCACGGCGGAAATTACGGCCTGCTGCATCCCCAGGTGCTGTTTTAGGGCCTCTAGCTCCCTCTTACAAGCGGAGTGGTCTGCAGAAGCTACCTTGGAGTGATTGTGCTCTGCCATGAACTGGGCAGCATGGGTTAACTTTGCAATTTTCTCCTGACCTTCAATTACTGCGTGCTCAGCCATATCGGCACGAGCGGTGGCCGCTTCAGCCTTGTGCTGGGCGTCCTGGAGGGCGGTAGTTAATCCTTGCTTTTCTAATATGAAATTGACGCGTTCGGCGCGCCACTCGACTGCTTTCTCTTCATGGTCTCTCTCCTGTTCGACTAGTTTGGCCCTGAGACTCTGGATTTCTAGGTGCAGGGCGTCCTGTTCTCGCTTTGCTTTTTCCTCTAGCTCCTTCCTTTCTTTGTCCTGGGCTATTCTGAGCCTCTCTATCTCCTGCTCACTATCTTCCTGCGCTATATGTAATTTATTTATCAGGGACACGCTGTCCTGTAAGGCAGTAAAAAGTGCCCAAGCTCCGTATCTGTCTTTTTTGCTCGACTTGGGTTTCTCTTTCTCACAAAAATCTTGGAAGGCACTTCTGACTATCTGGAGCGGGTCAGGTCCCTTGAAGGAACCGGCTTCCCAAGGGCAATCTCCCTTCTTAACTAGCCACTTCTCCAGGCGGGGCACGGTGGGGTTTGCCCGGTACATTTTACTTTTTAGTTTAAGGCTGATCTCGGGGGAGGTTAAAGAGTGGATCAGCGACACCAGGGGTGGGGCGATTAAAGCTGCTCAAGGGTTTTAACAACTTCTTCCTCTCTATGTCCCTTTTGGGAGGTTTATCCTTCCCTCAGGTCCTCAAGGGTTTTTACCAGGGGGTTTTAAGGTTCTACTTTTAGGTTCACAAGGGGATTTTTAAGGGTCCTACACTCGGTTCTTCTCCACCGGGGGAGAAGGGAAAATTCCTATTCCCGTTTCAAGCTTGCCTACAAGCCACGGGACCAGGAAAAGTTTACTGGCTCAGAGGGTGCTCTCAAGCTCTCTAAGCCCAAGAACCAAAAACGCTCAGTGCTTCCAAGCCTCTGCCTAGAAGCTAAAGCTCAGGGGTCTCCCAAGCCTCTACTCGGAAAACCAAAGCTCAGGGGTCTCCCAAGCCTATGCGCTCAGAAAACCAAAAAGGGTTCCCAAGCCTCTGCCCGGAAACTGCAATTAAGGGGTCTCCCAAGCCTCTGCTCAGGCAACCAGAAATGCTCCCAAGCCTATACTCAGGAACTGAAGTGCTTCCAAGCCTCTGCTCAGAAGCCAACAATGCTCTCAAGCTCTCTAAGCCCAAGAACTGTACTCAAAGTGTCCCCAGGCCTCGTGCTCGGAGACAAACGGTTAAACTGTCTCCAAGCCTCGACCAAAAGACTGAAAGCGCTCAAGGACTGCCTCTGCAAGTCCCCAAGCAAAATTGCTCAGGAGTAAAGCTTACTGTACTCCCAAGCGAGGTGCGCTCAAGAGTTCTAACAACTCCCAAGCAAAAGTGTGCCCAAGAGTCCCACTGACTCCCAAGCGAGGTGCGCCCACGAGTCTGACGTAAAACTCGCAAGCGGAAAGGCGCCCAAGAGTCTAACTTAAAACTCTTAAGCACGGTGCGGCCGGCTGCCGCGGGGCTTCAGGAACCTGGCTTCAGATTCCCAAAGCTAACTAATTAAACGGACTAACAATCCCTTCACGTTTCCTCCGGAGCGGGGATTGAAGCCTAAGTGCTGGCAGGAGCGGGGTTTGGACGGGCTTAGGAGAGACGGGGGAAGGCGGAAAAGAATTTTATATGTGCTGCTTCAGGATATATATATCTATAGAGCCTACTTCTGGGATCCCACCCACATAGACGCGTTTAGGCGGCCCGGAAGGTGGCCAGGAACTTCACCAGTTCAGAGGTCCTCACCCACAGTACACCGGTTATAACGGCTGGAGGGCCTCGCGGTGCACCACAAAAGGCAAGTAGTCCAAAGCTGGCTGAAGGAGGAAATGGGGAAAAGCCAACCCACAAGATAGAAATGCTCGCTAGAGCCACACACATTCACACTTTTAATTCCCTGAGCTAAATTGCGCTCTTTACACTGAGGTCTGGAAAATTTTCCTCTAAGTCAGTTCGCTGAAGACACGCGTGTCGACTCACGTGTATTCACACGAACCGGGTTATGCCCGCATTCTCCACCAGTAAACTGTTACCAGAACTGCTCTTTTATTATAATGGGGAATTAGCTGTAGCAGTCTGTAACTATTAATATTAAGCGAGGATCATAACCTATGTATACGGAGGTCCTGATCCCAGACACTCTAGTGAAAAAGAGGCAGACAACGAGTCAGGTTCAAACACGTGTATTGAGTGTAGCGTAAGCCTAGCTTGCACAATCATACAAAGAGCATACAAGGTCTAAGAAACATAGAGTATGAAATACAGAGACGTTCGCATTAGCTGGTTCCCAACGATGATAGGGGGAATACTCACTTATCCTGAAGCGAAGCAGAGACACAACAGCGAGGTGGCCCAATGCCAGCACTGGGACCACAGACGGACAGCAAGGAAGTCTGGATAGGGATGGCCTGAGCCACGGGCAGCAAGGGGGGGGGGGTCTGGATAGGAATGGCCTAAGCACCGAGTGGTCTGAGAGACCAGCTTAAATACCCCAAAACGTACCCTGGGGCTGGTGCTGTACTTGGTGGTTCTCACGGATTAAAACAAAGGGTCTAATGGGCTACTGAATGGCTTGGATGGGCCACTTTGGTAATCAGATTGTGATAAGTGACACCTCAGGAAGAGGGGACAAAAGAGGGAGGGGGAAATCCAAGTGGGCTGAAAGGATGTTCCAGCGGACAGGGCTTATCCTGATGTCATCAGCTTTGGAATGCGGAGGTTTCTTTGAGATGCATTCTTTAAGTGCTTGGGATGGTCGGCACTTAGTTCCTTCTCCGGGGCGGCTCCTAAGATATGCAGAGCGGGGCGAGGGGCTCTCGCTGCGGACGTGGTGTGCCCGCTTCGCCGAAATGGCTTCTCAAAGCAGTCTTCTTCCCAGGGTCTTCTGGCTGCCTGAGAACATGGATGCCGGCTGGGCATAGCTGGGGCTGGATAGCAGGCTGCCCGGTAGCGAGGGCAAGCTCGGCGACCGGCCCGCGGGAGGCTCCAGGCGGGAACTGACCAGGGAGCGCCTAGCCAGGCTCGCTGGAGGTTTCCCCGGCAGGCGCCCGGCTGCTAGCAGCGGCTTGGGCCCATATGAGGCAGGCTTCCATGGAGGCAGCGGGAACAACACTTTAAAACACAGTCCAAAGCAGGGAACAGGCACGGTCCGTGGCAGATGGCAAAGCAGGCACGGGGCACACTTGTAACACACACTGGGAATTCCAGATACAGGCCAGGGCAGGGCTTGCCCAGGAAGAGAGTCCTTTGTGCAGTTAACCAAACATGGAGTCAGTAAACTACACAGTCTATAACAGCAGCAAGGTAATTGACACGCAGGCAGGAAACTGACACGTGTATCAGGACACACGCGTGCAAAGCAGTCTTTGGTGTAGCAGTAAAACAGTAATGCAGGAAACTCTAACACAGTTCATGGCAGGCTTTAAAGCAGGGGAGGGGGCCTACTTGGCAACACTGTTCCTTTTAAAAAAATTTCCCCGCATTCGGAATTGTGCTATATCGCTGTTTCGATACTGCCTGCCTGCAAATAATCAACACACCATTTCTGACCATTATGTTCCCGCTCAAAACTGAGGTTGTACATTCCTGAACATAAAAGCATTTGCACAATAGTGCTGTTTACTCTTCCCCCACCCCCACCCCAAAAAAGGATCAGGGCTTGCATTATTCACACAAGGTGGGGACAAGGTGCAATGAATTTCCAGGGCTGTCTCTGTTACCAGTGTCAGGATTATTCAATCAATCAGTGTCGGGATTATTCCTTTCCAGTGTGACATTGCAAGAGCACAACAAGAACCTAATAATATTTTTTTAAAAAAATGGTAGAAACTTTTGAGTGGACTGGGAAAAGGCTAGAAGGATTGGTATTCAGAGAGAAGAGAAAGTGAGATAGGAGTGAATACGTGTGTTATCTTAAGAAGTGCTTGTAAGCATTCTTATGCATTCATAAAAACACGTGAAAACCTCATTTCCAAGCAGAAAAAACTGGCAAATGTGCATTTTCGGATAAAGCACGACAATAACAGGAAAATGATGGGACGTGCAGATCCTTAATTCTTTACCTGAAGGCCACAGCACCGCTCAGTATTACATTTGCAAGCAATTTACCCCTAAGGCTTGAAATGAGGAGCCTTCATGCCTCAAAGTCATCCTTGGGGAAGTGTCTTGTGACACTTCTTAAGAATTCTTAAGACACTGTCTTAAGAATTAAGACAATTAAGTGTCTTAATTCTTTACCTGGATGAAGGCCACAGCACCTCTCAGTATTTCATTTGCAAGCAATTTACCCCTAAGGCTTGAAATGAGGGGCCTTCATGCCTCAAAGTCATCCTTGGGGAAGTGTCTTGTGAAAAGCACAAATGTCTCCTGTGCACTCTGATAGAAATGTCTGGCCTGTTCTTACTTAGTTCCACCAGCCCTGCCTCCAGCCACTTCATTGCTTCTCACTGCACTGTTGATTCAGTTGACTCTGAGGCCAGCCTCAAGGGTCCAGTTTTCCCCAAGGAGCCCATCTAAGCCTCTGGTCAAGAAGGCCAAATTTAAAGTAAGCCCTTGGGGAAAGGCTTCCTCCGTCTCCTCCTCAGCCAAGTCAAAATCCTCCGATAAGATAAGATGAAAGCCTGGGACCTTCGGTTCCACAAAAATATCCCTCAGGTCCAACGCTGATTCCAAAGACACATTCTTGCCACCGTTCTCCTCTTTCCATTTTGAAAGGTGAAATAACAGAGTGGGAAGAGAGACTATTGTCCATTATCTTCATCCTCCAAAAGGAGAGCCACAGTGTGGATGGATACTAGGGGACTACAGATACAAGCATCTCCAACCCCAGTGCACGCTTTGCTAGCTATCACCATCGCCATTGCTGGAGGAACCATGACTTGCTTCATGCTTCCCCCTCCCATTGGACTATGGATGCTCTCCTCGTCCTTCCCCCCATTACTATCACCATTATTTGGATTATGAACACCCTCTTTCCTGTCTTCCTCATTTCCAGACAGGGCCTCCAAGTCACCATCTATCCTGCACACAGAGTAAACCTGATGATGCCCTGGGTACAGGCCTTGGGAAAGAGATTGCTCAGTAGTGGAGCATACCTTTGACATATACAAGACCCTACATTTAGTCCCTTCCTGTTCCAGTGCAAGTGCAACTCCTGGGCCCATTTTGCCATTACAGTGGACAATGGGGGACAAGATGATCAGAGATATGACTCGGTATATGGCAGCTTCATACTTCTATAGGCTTTGTTATTTCTTTGGCAGCCCTCTGGGATGGGTGCAATTCCTCTCTGGAAAGCCCACTAGTACACAGAAGTTTGTCGTTGTTGGGATGTGAAACTCCAGAAGTGGGGGACATGGTTCTTTTATAGCAATGGTCTTCAACCCAAAGGCCAGGACCCTCCAGCTTGTTCACAACCCCCTAGAGAGCTACTATTTCTTTGCTGTCGTTTGGAAGGCTTTGTAGCTTAAACAGCAAGGGTGCCACGCTTTCTGCCTCTCTGTATGCATGTTGACTACATGACATTTTATCCATTACACCACCCTGCTTCTGTAGTTGGGAGTAGACATGGGCACGAACGGGGGGGGGAATCCAAACAGGCTGTTCATTGTTCGTTCCTGATGACGAATATGAACAAATGAACGGAACCGAACATGTCCCGTTAACGAATGTGCTTGGTGTTCATCAGTGCCAGAGCACTTAGAGAGCCCATATTCACAGAGAATGTGCAGCAGGCTCTTCTCCAGCCATCACCCAAGTTTGGTCAAGATTGCAATATGGATCTCGGAGATATACATTCCCAAATTCAACACCCCCCGGAAACTCCCATTCAACACAAATGGAGCCACCCTCCTCGGTTCACTTTGGTGGTCCTGAAGGTAGGCCGCCTCCCCTCTCAGGGGTGGGGGGGTCTGGCCGCTCATCAGCGGCACCCCCATGTGCCCGCCCGCCAGGCCTCCAGGTTGGAGGTGGACACTTATCTGCTGACGCAGCAAGGTGGTTGAGGATTGCGGCCGCCGGACCTGGCAGGATTGGGGAGACGGTGGCAGGCTGCCTCCCCTCTTAGGGGCAGGGGGTCTGGCTGATGGCTGGCAGTGCCCTCCATGTGCCCGCCTACCACTTATCTACTTACACAGCAAGGTGGGTGAGGACTGCTGCTGCCAGGCCTGGCAGGCTCGGAGAGGCGGTGGCGGGCTGCCTCCCCTCTCAGGGGCAGGGGGTCTGACTGTTCATCAGTGACACCCTCATGTGCCTGCCCACCAGGCCTCCAGGTCGGAGGCGGACACTTATCTGCTAATGCAGCAAGGTGGGTCCCAGAGAGGGGGAGGAAGAAATAGGGCAGCAGCAGTAGCTGCCATCACCCACCTTCCTGCCTTTGCAGAAAGGACGGAAGTTGTGGGACACATTCCGACCCGGCTCAAAGGATTCCAGTCAGTCCTGTTGACAGGGGAGCCACCATGCTGTGCAACCGTGCTGTATCTCTGTATGATACAATCAGCTGTGCAATTGCAGCCAAGCTGTCCCTCATGAGAGTCGTGACCAAGGAGGGAGCAGTAACATGATAGTCCCTCGTGAAGCGGCAGCTGACATGACCCACTGTCCTGCCTTCGCAGAAAGGAGGGGATGGGCAGGACAGGAGATGTTGTTCGTAAGGGTCTGAGTGGTTCCACAGAGGGAGAGGTAGAAAGAGGGGCCAGCAGCCCCGAGAAATGAGGAAGGCCAGAGCAGTTCCACACCTCTCCGAGGCACCTCCCCTGTGCAGGCAGTACAGGCACTACTCATAACAGTTTGGGCGGCACCGCCAGACACCAACTGCCTTCCTGCCTTCGCAGAAAGGAGGGGATGGACGGGACAGGAGAGGTTGCTTGGATGGGTCAGAGTGGTTCCAGAGAGGGAGAGGAAGAAAAGGGGGAGCAGCAGCAGCAGCTGACATTGACCACCTTCCTGCCTTTGTGGAAAGGACAGGAGTCGAGGGACCCAATCAGGGGCTGTTGCAGGGGGGCTCAGAGGGCACAGCGTTTGCAATGGATAGGGGCACCGTGCAGCTCAACTACATGTGCAACAGCTCCTGAGCTGTTGCACAAGTGCCCAAAGGAGGCTGCTGCCAGCATCACCCATTTTCCCGCCTTCCCAGAAAGGAGGTGTCATGATGATCTGGCTGTGCCAGGAAGGCCTAGCAAGGCCTCAGAAGCCTGTTAGCAGTGGGAGTGGGCCTGGCTAAACCTGACCCAAACGTGCCAGCCCTCATTTGAGACACCCGCAGGACTCGACGGGCAAGGGTGCATGGCAACAACATGGAGAACCAAGGGGCAAGATGCTTTAGTAGCCTGCAGAAGCCTGTGCACTCCACGATGGATATGGGCAAGCCATGTAGGGCAATCATCTCTGTCAAGATGTGAAGGCCACCTCCTGAGCCCTCAACCTCACCATTCTAAGCAGCGTTGTCCCAGACCCCGAGAGGACAACCTCCGCAAGCGTCGCCTGCCTGAGCGCTCCACTCCCACCAGCATCACCCTCAGGGCAAGGATTCTTGCTTGGGGTGGATTCCGGTGACCCTCCCACTGATTCCGCCTCAGAAGAGCTGGTCGCCCCCTTTCTCCCCCCAACGGATGTTTTGCTGGGCGAGGATGGAGACCACAGGATCTGGTGGTGTGTCTTCAGGTGCTGAGTCAGGGCCGTTGATGACAGGTGCTTCAGGTTTTTGCCCCTGCGCACCAGGACATCACAGGCACAGCACCGCACCACATGGGGGTCATTAGGAAGGGCCCGAAAGTGCCTCCATACGGAGGCATTGAAACGTGGACCACTAACTGTCCCAGGAGGACGAATGGTTACAGGCTGCGCTGCAGAGCTGGCCACAGACGACGGAGTGAGGGGTGGACTGCAGGCGGGGACACCACCGAGAGTTTGGGATGGTGACAGGAGGGATCTTTCATAAAACACAAACCATTCCTCCAGGGATCAGTCACCCACCTCCTCCTCAAAATGTTGAGAGAGATCCTCTCCCCCCAGCGGAAAGACCTCTTTGGCCTCCTCCACAGGCCCCACAGGTGAATCTGGGGGAGCGGGAGTACTCTCTGCTGCCCCCAAGCCACACCCAGTACTGCTTTCCACAAGTAAACCAGGAGGACTGCCTTTGCACTTCACCTCACGACCACCCATCGTAGCCACCAAACTAGAATTAAGGAGGACAGAAAAGGAGAGAACACTGTGAGCCCTCAGCCAAGGTGCCCACTGAGCTTGGCCGCAGGGCCTGGCAGCAGCCCCGGAACCAGAGGGAGGGGTTAGAGCCCTAGCCTAGCACTCCCAGATACCTGACAAGGTCAGGCACTAATAATAATGTGAGCCCTCAGCCGAGGTGCCCACTGAGCTTGGCACCAGGGCCTGGCACCAGCCCTGGAACCAGAGGGAATAGCTCCTTATCCCACCCACCACACACAGAAAAAAGCCCAGCTCCAATGCACTCTCCCTTTCTCTCTCCCAAAAGGCTATCAACAGCTCTGTCCCATTCCAGTGCTTTCTGAAACTGAAAGCCAGAACTGGGAGCACAGTGCCCTTTTATAAGCAGAAGTATCATGGAGAAACTCAGGAGATCTGTGGTTGGCAGTCGGAACTGCCTAACAGGGTTTGCAGGGATGACATTGGAGTTCCCATGGCCACAGAACACCCCCCTCCTCTGTCCCTCCCCCTTGGTGTCTGCTCCCATGTTACCAATTGTAACTGATTTTGCAGCTCCACGCTTGGAAGGAAGGCCTGCCCATCAAGCTAAGTTGGGCTTTGATTGGGGTGTTCGGGGCAACAGACAGAGTGCAGACAGAGTTCAGACGGTCCCTCCTTCCGTTGCCAAGGCAATTGATTGAAGGCGCCTGAGTGTCTAGCTTCCCGAACGGCAGCCGAGCACAACAAACAAGGCTTGGGACGACCACCTGTTCGGCTGGAATGGCGCCTCATGACCGGCCCGTTTACGAGCAGCCGAGCGGCCTGTTCGTTGTTTTTTTCTGTTCATAATGCTGTTCGTGCCCATGTCTAGTTGGGAGTGAAAGCTCTAGAGAGGGTCAGTAAAGCATTGCCTGTGGCTCATTAACATGCTGTGGATACTGCTAAGTAAACATAATGCTCTGAAAGGTAGCTTGTGATTTTGCCCCATAGGATAAGGTGTTAAAAGCCTTAGTTCACAATCCCAGACATTTGAGATGGAGCAAAAGAGTAGAGAACACAATATGCTTTATGCGATGAGCCCTGAAATGAAACCATTGTGAAATGTGGGTGATTTGTGCTTTTGGGACAGTTGGCTCATCAAAATGGCCCTCATGGAATCACCTTGGAAGAGTGGGGACATCTGTTAGAAATATGGCCAAAGCATGGTTGTATGAACTGGCATCTGTACATGCATCTATGCATAATCACAGCTGTTTTCGTGATGGTGTTGGTGGTCCAGTGGCTCCTGGGTAGCCTGGGCATGGCAAGGAGTAGCAATGTTAAAACAATCTCTTGCCTCCCAAAGCTATTCTTCTACTTGCACAGACACATGATCAAGCATGTCAGTGAAGCCTGCCAGCACCTGGAAGGCTTTTTCCAGAGCTCACAAAGTATACTGGAGGAACCATAGATATGGCGATGTGCTTGCTGTCTGAACATTCTGCCAAAATCAGACACCTGGATTTGGGCACAGACATTTTTACATGGAACTCCCATCTGTGCTTTGTACCGACTCTAACCTTCACACAGCAATTTAACTGGCTTAATTGGGCTAATTTGATTCATGCTCCTGCTCTTTGGAATTAATTTTTGAATTCAGGGATGAAGCCAAAATAAAGAACTACAATTTCAACCCAAGTTTATGATGAAACTTGTTAATCTTAATGAAGCCAGAAAGTTCAAGGGAAAGACGCCACATTGCATCTAAGGAGGCCACAACCTTTCCCATTAGTGTTGATCAAAGTAAAGGTCAAACCTAATTAAATCTAGAGACTCCGATTTATAAAAAATAGCTGAAATAGAACCAAGGCCCATCTGCTTGTGAAAAGCCTATATTCATTTTCTATGAACCTGTACTTTCCTCTTAGCTCTCTTTATTTTTAGTTCTGTTTACCTTCTTTTTATTGTTGAAGAAGAAAGCTTGGAACTGACTGACACAGCCAGTCACAGCTGCTGGCGAAATGTCAGGAACTACAATGCCAAGACCACGGCTATACAGCCCGGAAAATCCACAACAACCATTGTTCTCCGGCCGTGAAAGCCTTCGACAATACATCGAACACCTCTATGGGGAGGAAACATTTCAACAGACCCGGAGATTGGAAACACTTCGGAACAAGAAAGCACATCTACTCTGTTCTTTAACCTTTCGCCTACGCTGCAGGGACACGAGAACCATTCCATCTTTTCTCACAACAAAAAGAACCTTCAAAACTCCACAGGCTAAACGCATTTATGACCGCCTAGAACAGGCTCTCTTACATGAGAGGATCTACACTACCCACAGAGAACTTGCTGCCACAGACAAGGAGCTATTCTCCTTGCTTATCAACACCAGCCATAAAATGAGAAGTCATGATTGGGACAAGATCAATAATCTCACCTACAGAAAGATGGGACGTGTTTACCAGCCATACTTCCAGACAGAAGCAGAAGTTTAAGCCTCCCTCCATTAGCATTCCACACCCTGGGAAACTCTTACGGGATGACTCAGCCCAACCCTACCTTCCTGAGTAGATATAAATTACCTGCCAACTTCTTTTCCACACTGTGACACTGAGAGATCTCTGACTTTTGGTGCTACACCTCTGAAGATGCCAGTCACAGCTGCTGATGAAACATCAGGATTCAGGAACTGCAACGCCAAGACCACGGCTATACAGCCCAGAAAATCCACAACAACCATAGCTTCAAGGCAACTGGCTTGATTGATGTGATATTGTTTCCTATCCTTGACTTTACAAGTCATACTTCTCTAGGGAGAAAATGAAAGAAAACCAAAGCCTTTGGATAGAGTTTTCCTTTGCGATCAGGGAGCTGTGCCAGATTGGTCCACAATGCCTAAGAATAGTGCTATACTAGTTTGGACTTTGGACTGCTGCTGAGGGGTTGCTTATTTAAAGTCCCCCACATTTAAAAAAGGAGAAAATGAGCAGATATAAGGAGGTCGTTTGGCTTTTAGCCTAACCTACTAGATTTCTAAATGAAGGAAGGATTCCCTTTAAATATAGGAGAGCAGGGTAAAAACAATTTCTTTCAGCCTGAAAGCATTTCATTCTCAGAAGAATTGTACCTTGTGATATCTCTGTATTCAGCCCTCAGACACACTATTTATTTATTTACTTAATTTATGCCCCACCCTTTCTCTAGCAGCTTACATGGTTCCGCTCTCCTCCATTTTATCCTCACAAGAACTTTGTGAGATAGGCTGGACTGAGGGTGTGTGATTGGCCCAAAGCTACCTAACGAGCTTCTTTGGCAGAGCAGGAATTTAAACCCGGATTTCCCAGATCCTGCTCTGACACTGTAACCACTCTGCAACACTGGCATGACATTTTTATTGAAACACATTCCATGCACATTAAGATATCCAAGCAGGGGGAAAGTAGTTCACAATACTTGACCAAAATAGACAATAATAATGAGATCTGTCCCCTAATGAAGGTCAATGCAGTAACATTTCTCTACTAACATATTGTTAAACTTTTCTGCTCTACAAGGTTAAAAAAAAATTCTAGCTATCCATAGATAAGTTCCTGATTTCTCTTCCCTCTCCAAATGAAATTAAATGAATGAGTTTTACCATTGACAATGTATTCCATCCATCCTATTTACCAAGCTTCGATGGATAAAACATATATTTTCCATTTAGATGTCGTTTCAATCCTCGACGTTAATGCTAATTACTAATACTTTATTTTCCTATCTTTGAGAATCCTTGATATATTCTGAAAGAGCAATTCATGCATTTAATGGGAACTTTTGTATGACTTACTCTTGTTATTTAAATTTCTTCCTTCCAAATGCAAGAATGCTTTAGGGCAAGCCTGCCAAAGATACTAATCTTCAAGTTGAGTTTTTCCACAACTCCCGCAATTGTCATTTTCTTAGCTAAACTGGTGTCCTCGACCATCTGTATATCATTTAATCCGCCCTCCCTTAATTAGTATTTATTTCTTAGGTAAATAGATACTCCCACATACTCATCATAAGTTACAATTCAGATCCTTTCCCCACTGTGATCGAAATGTCTGTTCAATGGAAGACTCAGTTGCTAACCAAATGTAATACTGAAAAAGCAATCTATATTTTTATTATTTTACAAAAGTCTTTTTTATTATCTTGTCAACTCCCTATCCACCTGTCTTTTCCTAACAAACTCTAATATAAATCTCTGATTTTAAAATATTTAAATAAAGGAGATCAAAGCCTCCCATTGCTATACATAATTCATCATAATTCAGAAATAGACTTTCCCTCAAGAATTATATTAATTTCTTCCACCCATACAGCCTCAGGATAGCCAGAGCTTGCACTATATGGGTGTATATTCATCTCCCCATCATTAACTATTTTAGTAAAACTTTCCTTGGTACCTCAGACTATTGTCAGTTCTAGGGACGGCAGTCCATGGCAGATAGACCCCCAAACCCCCTAAATAAAATAAAATGGAGTGTGGCAAGCACTCCATTTTATTTTATTTAGTGATCCATTAAGTTCATGGGTACATCCATAGGTAGGAAAGTTGGCAGGAATGAGTATACAAGCAAAGGCACTATTGATATAGGGAGTAATATTCCTCCCTCCCTTGGAGCAGTTTGCATTTAAGTGGAAACCCTAAGAAGTTGTATGAGAACACAATAGCTTAGTCTGGATAGAAATGGCAGAAGATTATGAAGAAAGCAAAGTCTTTCTCCCCTGGGAAATGGTTACATTTTTGGTTCCAGCTGCAAGGCCAGCGCTGCATATTTTCAGAGATAACAGGCTGGTTACTTTCTCTGTGAAATCAGCATTAGTACTTTCATTTTCAAGCAAACCAAGAATGGCATGACATGTGGCTACTTTACAAAGCACAACTAAGTGAGCATGGCATAAAATCATACAGTAGATCAATACAGTAAACAGATCAGATCAATATATCAGTTCAAAGAATACATCAATGGCATGGGTGTGTGCACACATGACAACTATTCTCCATTATTTATATTTAATACACATACTATCCCAAAGATCCAAAATCTTATCTGATATATTCATAGATAATAGATGGGCGGGAAGGGAAGGCAACATGGTATAACCCAATCTCACCAGATATAGGAAGCTAAGCAGGGTTGGTACTTGGATGAGACTCTACCAAAGAAGACTCTGCAGAGGAAGGCAATAGTAAGCCACGTCTGCTTCCCACTTGCCTCAAAAGCCCAGCAGGGGTTGCCATAAGTCAGTTGTAACTTGATGGTACTTTACACATAAAGTAATATACAATGTATTATGATATACAACATCTTATCAGGATTTCATTTCAGCTTAAGCATTTAACGCCAGCAATCAGACATTGTTTCAGAGAATCCATGATGTCACCAGACCTTTGGATAAAAAGCAGGGTATCATCAGCATAAGGAGGGAAGGTGGCTTGGTACAGCACAATCTCATCAGATCTAGGAAGTTAAGCAAGGTTGGTGCTTGGATGGGAGACCACCAGGGAAGATTCTGCAGAGGAAGACAATGGCAAACCACCTCTGCTTTTTACCTGCCTTGACAGCCCCTTGCTGAGGTTGCCATAACTTGATGGCACTTACAAACATAATAGAGGGAACAAAAAGCTGTTTAAGACATCCATTAGACTTCTGCATCATTAGTTTTTGCAGTCATGATAAAATTATCTGTTTCTATCAATATTCCTCTTAATGGCTTGGATCCCATGGCCAGTCTCCTGATGAGGGAAGAGATGTCTGTGGAACAGGGCTGCCTTGCTTTCCTCCTCCCAGTGCAGTCTGAAATTATCCCATAAATGCTGTGCCTGGAGGACCGGGGTGGGGGGCACTTGGATCAGCATGGGGGTGGAATTGCATGTCTGCTACAGGAAGTGAGTATCAAAACATCTGTGGGATCCAAGCCTGTGCTTTTATTCCTCGAGCAAAACTGCTTAATTGGAGTTTATTGTGCCAGTCTTCTCAATTCCCAAATATGTATTTCCACAGAATGGAGTAAACCATTTTTACACAGGGTTTTTTGTTGTTGTTTCATAGTGTATTCTGACACCCTGTGTTTCAGATTATTGCATTTGTAATTTATAACCCAGTGCTTTACTGTACTAATAAATCTTCTCCAGTCGTTCCTCTAGAGAATCTGCTTGTTCGGTTAAGGAGATGGCTTTCTCGTCAGCCTACACCAGCTGAAATTCCTCAGCCCTCGGGCAGACTGTGAAGCATCTAAGTGTCATTCATCGCAGTAGGGCACCCCTACTGCGCAGTAGGGCGCAGTAGGGCACCCCACTTTTTCCATATTGTGGGCACAGTCAGGAAATTTTGCCCCGGCTGTGTTCTAATAGGCATTTGTTTTCCTTTGACAATAAAGCAGCAAAATTGCACCTGCTAGTAACAGCGTCTACCTACCATCAAATCAGGTTTACAAACAATCCGATTAAGCTTGCCAGGTCTCCTACTGGCAAGCTCTGTGGCCCACCACTGCTCTGAGAGGCGGCAGGAGAAAAATATTTTTTTTTAAAAAGCAACCTTGCTGACAAAGGAATTGCCAGAAATTTTAAGGTTTTACCAGCGTTTCTGGTGATTCCTAGAGATACCCTTTGTAACTTCCAGGTTTTACTCAGAAGTGATGTAGTGACGTCATCAGTGACATCATCAATGTCACATCCACATGTTCCTGCCCCCAGCCCTCCCACCAGTTGCCAGGTTTGGCCTGGCAACCTTAAATCTGATCCAGACAATACGATCAATAGATTGGTTCACACATTTGTGATCCCCACGGCAGCATTACAAAGACGAGTCAGGGGTCTCAAAGGCCTCCCTCAGCATTTGTATCACTTTTCATGATAACTGTACCTTTTGTGCAGAAACATGAGTAGTGTCAGGCTATGGATGGCAGGATATGGCAGACAGATCCCTGTTCCATTGCAACAAGGAGTCCAGGCTCTTGTTTAAATAGTTTTATTCAGAAATCAAATCATTTCCATATATTTGTCCATAGGATTACTCAGAAGCAAGGTAAGCAGTAAGCAGTAAGAGCAAAATTGACAGGAATAGTAACATGGGAAAAATTTCTTCTCTTAACCTACCCGTTTGCTCCTTCCCCCTCCCAACAGTAAACACGACTTTCTCACGTATTTATACTTATCAAGTTGAGACACTAAGAAAGCTAGAGATCAAAGTTGAGACATAGCAGTGCACGGGAGTGAGCAGTCTACAAGGTCATGAGCACTGAAAGTTTCTGCAGTTCGTTAGATAAGCACCTGCAAGCAGCCTGTGAAAGAAACAGTTACGGCATTGGAAATAGGACATCAAGTTACAGTATGAAACATTGGTTCAGTATTAGCATTGGCATGGATGGGGCTCAGACATGATAAGTAGGCCCCCACATGTGCTGATTTATATTCTAGGCATTTATGTGCTTTTATGTGCTGTGTTTTCATTGGCTGGGTTTTTAACGGTTTGTTAAGTTCCATGATTTTATGCTTTTTGTAATTTTATCTGGTTTTATTTTGTAAGCTGCTTCAAGCAGGTCTCTGAAGAGGTGTGATTTTGGTGCTGTTGAGCATCAGATCCTCCAATTGGTGCCCCCCCCATTGAAAAGAACAGGCACAAAATCCATGAGAATGAAAGAAAAGTAACAAATTGCTTGTATTGCAGCTGCTGAGATATATTTTGAAGAATAACATATTGTAGGACTACTAGCTTTTCTAGTACACCTTTAATGAAAAGAACAAAAAACCTGACTAGCATTTTAAAAAACCATCAGAGAACAGGTGATTGCAGAGTCAATGAATGTGGCATGGAGTAGAGCTTTAGCAGTGTGTGGAAGTGCAGGTGTGTGAGGCTCCTCCCTCACCAATACCCCTGTCTGGCTATGAGTTGACCAGTCAGATGCAAAGGCAGGTGTCTTCAGGCCTCAGATGGGCAGGGAAAGGCATTGCCCCACCTGGTTCCTCCTCCTGCCCCAGGAAGAGCATCACACTCCAACTGTCCCTTCATTTGCTTTTTTTCCCTTCTTGGCCCTCAAAGGAACCAGCTTTTAAGAGATTCCTCCTCCCCCCTCCCTGGCTGTCCTCCCAGTTCCCCACCCACTCTCCCTGATTAACCCTTCTCTCGGCGTAGCCAGAGGGAGGGTGGGATAGCCCTGGAACAGTTCCCTAGCCATGCCTTCCCCATCCCCAGCCAAGGGTGGGGCATTTGCTCAGCCCTCTGCCTGGCTCGTCCGTGCTGCTGCTGAAGCTTCCTCAGCAGCTCCCTCAGCAGTCTGTAGTCTGAGCCAGCCCTGGTTGCTGAAATACTCCTGTGGGCCTGGCTGGGGCTAGAGCTGCCAGGTCCCCCGATGGGGGTGGGGGATCACCTGCTCCCACCTTCCACTCACCTGGACAGCAAGAGGGAAAGACAGGGGAACAGGCCTCCCAGATGCACTCCTGTGGTGGTGTGATGACTTCACTCCCAGGAGTGACATCATTGTGCTACCCCGGAAGCACAGGAGCTCTTCTAGGCCCCGCACAATTACATCACTTCCTGGAAATGAAATCATCACGCTCCTATTAAGTTCTGGGACTTGGCCCATAGTGATTTCAACCAGACAGTGATTTCAGTTCGTAAGAACATCTTTATTGCAAAATACAACTACTTGCGCTCCCAAAGGAGCCAGATATATGCACCCCAAAATACACCCCCTTTCAGTAACCCACAAATAAGCACGCATGCAACTAGAATCCTTCATTTACATGCACTGAATACAACACATGGTATTTACTAAGGCAGCAATTGGCCCGCATCCCGGAGGAGCGATTGGCTGCTGCTTATTTACTACCCAATGGGAATTCAGACCTGAGGAGCCTTGCTTTACCTGAATCTAGGCCAATACATAACAAACACCACACACTCACTTTGCAGTGGGCCAATTTGGTCCCCAATGTCCCCTTGTGTCACATGGCCCCTCTGAGGTAATAAGCAGCCATACTACCTTCTGGCTTTGTATATCTGTGATGCTACGCACAACAGAAGGCACGTCAGCAGCTCCCTCTTCCAGTCAGTCCCCTCTTCACGTTAGTGATTGTTTGCAACTGGATTTTCCTGTTTCACACAGGGAAGTCCAGTTGCAAACAATCACTAACGTGCATCAAAAGTGCATTATTCAATATGTGGAAGCAACCTCTGTCTGGTTGTCATGCTTCTTGCTTTTGCAGACAGGTCACTGAGAGCAGGTCTTGTGAAGATGATTTCTGCTGTTGTGCTGCATGATATGGGAGGAGGCAGTCCAAGTAATATAGGAATAACAGGCAAATAGGAAGAAAATAGGAAACCAGAAAGAACAGGAAAATCAATATTAGTGGGGGGTAATGCAGCAAGGTATATATAGGCGTGGTAAGGTAGTAGGTCTCTTAGAACTTCAAACAAGATTATCTGGTGCTTGGTGGCTGGATGTGTAGAGGCACATGTGGAAGATTGTTGTGAACTCGCGGAGTTAGGTGTGGTATGCCACAGTTCCTCCATTTTGTGCCAGAGAGCTTTGCAGGCCAGGTCTGAACATTCTGCTTTGACAATAAAAGTTTTTTTCTCTCTCTTAAAAACATTTTTCATCTTACTATCTGTCTTATCTGATCACAATGTTCTGTCATTGTACTGGGGAGTGAGAGTGACAGTGGTCTTTTAGGACATTAGCCATGTCCTGCTTATCAGTTGGCTTTGAATACCAAGCCATACAGCTTCTCTGTAAGTCTCAGAGAAACTTTCCACTGAAGAACTTCAGAGCGGGCTGAACTTTGGAAACAGAGCTGTGCAACTGACCAGAGGCAGGGCCCACCTATTTTTGTTTTTTGGAGTTCCCGACAAGAATATAGAGGCATAAGCATGTTCTGTACTTGTTCATTTCTGTAAATTCTGACCATGTTTGTCCAACAATTGTGTGTTTATTGTCATCAAATCTGAAACAATCATTGTCCCTTGGCCACACGGGATGTCATTGGTATGTTGATGACATCCAGCTCCATGTTTCCTTAAAACTCCAAGAACCAGTCACTTTTGGGCCAACGCCTGCATTTTGTGGTTAAGTAGAGTTAAGTCTGTGTTACCAGAGAGGTTATTTTGTGCATGCATGCTTTTGCACAGCTGCAGTACCTCCTGCATCATTTAACTCCTTGACCTGACAATTGATTTTGCCTACTGTTCAGTCTGCAGAAGTAGCCTGCAAGGCATAAAGAACTGAGACAGAGGGCTTTTACACAAAAGGGATTTTTCATAGTTTCTGGCCTCATATTACTTAAAACATTTCACCTGATTTCTGCATGCATTTTTATGCCTTCAGTTTTCATCTCTCCCCTTTTTCCTATTTCTTTTAAGACCGCTTTCACCCCAATCTTTTAAAAGAATCCCATTTTGAGTTATCTTTTTCCTCATGCGTAATGTTTTTACTTTTGCCCACATCCACCCACCTCCAACCCACTTTTTGATTACTGATTTTTCCTTTTCCTCTGCCCTCTGCTCTTCCCTCTCCCTTCTCATGTTCTGCAGCTTTCTATCATTTCCTGTTCCATGTGAGGACCAAATGGTGATTCTTGAACAGGTGTGTATTTTTCAATTTTTTCTGTCTCCTCCCCTCATTTACCATCCTGCTCAGATACCATATAACTTTCAGAATGAAAAGGTACATGAAATTTCCAGGCGGTTTGCAGCTTTTATGATTCATTTATTTGATTTTCTCCTTTTGTGCTTCCCTTTTTTCAGCTTTTTATTTTTAATTTCTCTCTCTTCAATCCCCCTTTCCTTCCCCCCTACTCAGTCTTGCCAGTTGCGTGTTTTGAGTATGGTTTGTACTGAAGGCAATAGAAATTCATTTTCTGCCTTTTTATTTTATGCAGAGTGGATTTCTTGGGGGGCGGAATTAGTAAATTCCCACGGGAATAACAACAACAACAACAACAACAACATTCCATTTATATACTGCCCTTCAGGACAACTTAACTCCCACTCAGATTGATTTACAAGGTGTGTTATTATTATTCCCACAACAATCACCCTGTGAGGTGGGTGGGGCTGAGAGAGCTCTAAAAGAGCTGTGACTGACCCAAGGTCACCCCACTGGCTTCAAGTGGAGGAGTGGGGAATCAAACCCAGCTCTCCAGATTAGAGTCCTGCCACTCCTAACCATTAAACCAAATTGGTGGGGCAGGGAGAGAAGATGGCGGCAATGGAAGGTAGAAAGAGTACTTATTGATCAGCTTGCTCCTTCCACATGTGCACAAAGACACACTCGTACAGAGCATTCCCCATGGTTGCCCCTGCTGTGCTTCATGGTGGCTGCACTGAACTGGCTTGCTCCTGGCACACTACCCAATGAATTCATAAAGAGCTGGGCTTCACGGCTTCTGGTTCCAACAAACCATGATTGACTGGTCCTTCCTCCCCACCCCCATTCAGAACTTGGTGAGAAGCTTGGCTTGGAGCTGCCTGAGAATTGCCAAAGCTTCACTTCCCTCCCCACCAATTTCAGAGGAGGGGAGTGCTGCAGGGAGTAAAAGGTGGCTTGGTTGGATTTTTTTTTTTGAAAAATTAAGCCCTTACATTGCTATAAACATGCACAAAATAATTTAAAAGGAGAGGGTGCTGTGACACCACTGGTGACTCCACTAATGACTGAGCCCTCTCTTGAAAATCCTGATTATTTCAAGCACGTGCAGAAGAAAACAAACCAACTCCAAAAGTGTAAAAATGCAGAGATAGGGGAAAGGTGCAGAAGAACTGTACCCAAATCAATTCCAATTCTTGTGGATCAACTACTAAGAAAAACAGGAAGAAGTCAAATGTGTGGAAAAGCCTGTAATGCCATGGCTCCTGAGCAGCCACCAAGTGTAAGACAGCTGCTTGTTAGAGATGGCTACAGTACGAAGGAATCTGAGACTTCACCCATGGCCAGTCATGGGTACCATGCATGGTAAGCTCACCTACACAAATACTTACCATGAATACTGTGGTCTTCCTATGTTCCAAGAGGATTTGTGTGCAGGCAGAATTACACGGTGGGTCCCTCTGGTTCAGGACTGATAACAGTATGAAGTCTGTTCCAGTTCCATGCCTGGATCTTTTAGTGATCATTTAGTGATCTTTTAAACCCTTTATACAACGATACCTATTGTGTTCATTGTTGCCAAGTAGGCCCCCTCCCCTGCTTTGAAGCCTGCTATGAACTGTGTTAAAGTTTCCTGCATTACTGTTTCACTGCTGCACAAAGACTGCTTTGCACGTGAGTGTTCTGATACACGTGTCAGTTTCCTGCCTGCGTGTCAATTACCCCGCTGCTGTAATAGACTGTGTAGTTTACTGGCTCCATGTTTGGTTAACTGCACAAAGGACTCTCTTTCTGGGCAGTCCTGCCCTGACCTGTATCTGGACTTCCTAGTGTGCGTTTGGACTTTATTACAAGTGTGCCCCATGCCTGCATTGCCATCTGCCACGGACCGTGCCTGTTCCCTGCTCTGGACTGTGTTTTGTGTGCTGTTCCCCCTGCCTCCATGGAAGCCTGCCTCATATGGGCCCAAGCCGCTGCTAGCAGCCGGGCACCTGCCGGGGAAACCTCCAGCGAGCCTGGCTAGGCGCTCCCTGGTCAGTTCCCGCCTGGAGCCTCCCATGGGTCGGTCCCCGAGCTTGCCCTCGCTACCGGGCAGCCTGCTATCCAGCCCCAGCTATGCCCAGCCGGCATCCATGTTCTTAGGCAGCCAGAAGACCCTGGGAAGAAGACTGCTTTGAGAAGCCATTTCGGCGAAGCGGGCACACCACGTCCGCAGCGAGAGCCCCTCGCCCCGCTCTGCATATCTTAGGAGCCGCCCCGGAGAAGGAACTAAGTGCCGACCATCCCAAGCACTTAAAGAATGCATCTCAAAGAAACCTCCGCATTCCAAAGCTGATGACATCAGGACAAGCCCTGTCCGCTGGAACATCCTTTCAGCCCACTTGGATTTCCCCCTCCCTCTTTTGTCCCCTCTTCCTGAGGTGTCACTTATCACAATCTGATTACCAAAGTGGCCCATCCAAGCCATTCAGTAGCCCATTAGACCCTTTGTTTTAATCTGTGAGAACCACCAAGTACAGCACCAGCCCCAGGGTACGTTTGGGGGTATTTAAGCTGGTCTCCCAGACCACTCGGTGCCTCGGCCATTCCCATCCAGAACCCCTCGCTGTCTGTGGCCTCGGCCATTCCCTATCCAGACCTCCTTGCTGTCCGTCTGTGGTTCCAGTGCTGGCATTGGGCCACCCTCGCTGTTGTGTCTCTGCTTCGCTCCAGGATTGTGAGTATTTCCCTTACCATCGTTGGGAACCCGCTAATGCGAACGTCTCTGTATTTCCCACTCTATATTTCTTATACCTTGTATGTTCTTTGTATGATTGTGCAAGCTAGGCTTACGCTACACTCAATACACGTGTTTGGACCTTACTCCTTGTCTGCCTCTTTTTCACTAGAGTGTCTGGGATCGGGACCTCCGTAAACATAGGTTATGATCCTCGCTTAATATTAATAGTTACAGACTGCTATAGCTAATTCCCCATTATAATAAAGAGCAGTTCTGGTAACATCATCATATTGGAAATACTGCAGAAGGGTATTTGGGAAAATCAATTTGTACTTTAATAAAAGGCCTTTAAGAATGTAATTGTTTTGTCTTTTCTTTAATAAAAAATCATCTTGGAGAGGAAATGCTGACCCAGTGTTTCAACATCTCAACTACTAGGAATCCCTTGCACCATTTAAAGGTAAGTGAGTTGCTTGCATCTATTAGCCTTTCTCTTAATAGCCTTACTATTAATTAAATCATGTTGGAAGGTGCGAAGCTGTCAAGGAGGCTTTGACTTCTGAATAAAACATTAGCTAAGGAGCAAATATTATGGCTCTAGTTAAACAGGGATGATTCAGAGCCCCTTTTGAATGGCCAGAGTGCTGAGAGGGAAGCACTCTTGCCACCAATTATGGGCTCTTTGATTACATGTCATTCTGTGTGTAGCTTGCCCCCCCCCCAACACCACTGCTATGTCACTAACATAGAATTCAATAAAACAGTAGCACACCAGGCTCTGCTTGTAAAGGAAACTTGTAGTAAGACAGGGTGATTCTGTGAGTAAAGATCTCATCAAGAAGGAAAAGGGAAAACACTTGTGACAGCGGATCCCGTCTAATAGGATCCTATGAAAATCCTTCAAACAGCCTGTGTATTCACCATCAGTGCCACCGTTGTCTGCCCGAGAGCCTGGAGAGCGGCTTCCAGTCTGAGTAGAGAGTACTGACCATGGTGGATGATGGCCTGATATAGTATAACGCACCTTCATGTGTCTATTGTGTGTGTATCTAAGGGTGTGCATAACAAAAAACAAGCTGGAAATACACAAAGAACTCACTGGTTCAGCTCATTAAAGCAGCTTTTGGAATGCTGAACCAAATCCAGGAAACTAACAGTGAAATCCTAAGCAGAGTTGCTCCAGTCTAAGTCATTTGATTTCAGTGGGCTTAGGCTGGAGTAACACTCCTTAGGATTTCATTGTAAATTTTAATGAGTTTGTGTGTTTCATTTCTGTTTGTACCTTCCTCGCAGGGCAGCAGTTTGCTTTCCTGAACAGCACCAGTAAGATCCCAAGAAGAGAGACACATTATCTTATTAATTAAGTCTGTGGGCAGGAAGGGGTAATAAGACCACAGAATCACAGAATCACAGAGTTGGAAGGGGCCATACAGACCATCTAGTCCAACCCCCTGCCCAGTGCAGGATGTGCCTAAAGCGTCCCTGACAAGTATTCCTCCAGCCTCTTCTTGAAAACTGCCAGTGAAGGGGAGCTCACCACCTGTCAGGGTATGGATAACAAAAAAACAAGCTGGAAATGGCAGATAGACCCCTGTAGCATTACAGAAAGAATCCAGGCTCTTGGTTAAAAGGTTTTATTCAGGAATCAGATCATTTCCACAGATATGTCCATAGGATTACTCAGAAGCAAGGTAAGCAACTAAGCAGTAAAAACAGGTTGACAAGAGTGGCAACGTGGGAAAACCATTCCTCTTAAAGAACACAATTACTCCTTTCCCCCCCTCCCTTGTGTAAAACATAACTTTTGGTGCGAACCCGTCCTGAGAACTTCTCACATATTTTAACTATCAAGTCTAGACAGTGAGAAAGCAGATTAAAGTTGAAACACAGTAATTCATGGGAGCGAGCAGTGTACAAGGTCAGAAGCACTGAGAGCTCCCAAAGCCGTTAGATGACACCTGCAGCTTCAGTAAGCCTGCAAAAGCAAAGCAGTTATGGCATTGGCAATATGACATCAAAGTACAGCATTTAACACGGGTTCAGAATAAAAGGTCAGCATCAAATAATGGCATGGATGGGGCACAGACGTGACACCACCTCCCTAGGCAGCTGATTCCACTTTTGGACTACTCTGACCGTGAAAAAGTTTTTCCTAATATCCAGCCGGTACCTTTCTGCATGTAATTTAAGCCCATTGCTTCGAGTCCTACCCTCTGCTGCCAACTGGAACAGCTCCTTGCCCTCCTCCAAATGCCAGCCTTTCAAATATTTAAAGAGAGCAATCATGTCCACCCTCAATCTCCTCTTCTCCAAACTAAACATTCCCAAGGCCCTTGTAGGCCCTCGTAGGGCTCAGTCTCCAGACCTCTGATCATCCTCGCTGCTCTCTTCTGCAGCCTCTCTATTTTGGCCACATCCTTTTTGAAGTGAGGCCTCCAGAACTGCACACAATACTCCAGGTGTGGCCTGACCAAGGCAGTATATATAGAGAGGGGCTATGGCCTCCTGCGATTTTGATGCAATGGCCCTTTTGATACAACCCAAGACTGAGTTTGCCCTTTTTTGCCACTGCATCACACTGACTGCTCATATTTAGTTTACAGTCCACTCTCACCCCAAGATCTCTTTCGCATACTCTACTACCCAGAAGTGTATTCCCCATCCTGTATTTGTGCTTCACATTTTTGTGGCCCAGATGTAATACTGTGCACTTGTCTTTGTTGAATTGCATCCTGTTCACAACTGACCACTTCTGCAGAGTATTCAAGTCTTGTTGAATTTTAACGCTATCTTCTTGAGTGTTTGCCACTCCTCCCAATTTGGCATCATCAGCAAATTTAATGAGTAGCCCATTCGCCCCTTCATCTAGATCATTCATAATTATTTTTAAAAGTACCGGGCCCAAAACTAAGCCCTGCAGCACCCCACTAGAAACCTCCCTCCAATCTGATGAAACGTCATTGACCACCACTCTTTGGGTGCAGTCCTCCAACCAGTTCCCTATCCACTGAACTGTCCTATAGTCCAATCTGCAGTCTTCCAGTTTACCCATTAGAATGTCATGGGGAACCTTATCAAAAGCTTTACTGCAATCCAGGTAAATCATGTTGACAGAGTTCCCACAACCCAGTAAGCTGGTCACTCAATCAAAGAAGGAAACCAGGTTGGTCTGACAAGATCTGTTGGGGACAAAACCATGTTGACTTCCTTGGATCACTAAGCGGTCCTTCAGATGTTTACAGATCGATCCCTTTAAAATCTGCTCCAATACCTTCTCAGCAACAGAAGTCAGACTGACCAGCCTGTAGTTTCCCAGGTCATCCTTCTTCCCTTTCTTAAAGATTGGGATAACATTCGCTCTTCTCCAATCTTGTGGCACATCCCCAGTCCTCCAGGAGGCCTTGAAGATGATGGCCAGGGGTTCTGCAAGTTCTCTAGAAAGTTCTTTGAGCACTCTTGGGTGTACACCAGCCCAGGGGATTTATATTCATCCAGTGTAGCCAGGTGCCTCTCCACAACCTTTTTTGTCAATGTCAACTAGCCACCCAGGTGTCCTGTCATGTCTACTACCATCTCTAGATGGGCTCAAGTTCTTCAGGGAGAAAACAGAGGCAAAAAGGTCATTAAGCCTGTCTGCTTTTTCTCTGTCCTCCATCAGAGTTTCTCCTCCTACTCCCAACAGCAGTCCAATTTCCTCTTTTACCTTGTGTTTGCTTCTCACATATCTGTAGAAGTTTTTCTTATTGTAGTGACTCGAGCCCCCTTTGCCAGACCCAGCTCATACTGAGTGTTATGTATTGGCCCTAGTTTGAATAAATGACAGGCTTTCCTGACTGAGTTTTCATTGGTAGTTACAGTTGGCAAGCAGCCAATGGCCCGCTATCAATAAAGGCCAATCACATTCTTGTAAATATGTTATAATGTATATAGTTCATGCAAATGATGGTATCCTAGGGTGCTTGTTACTGTTGGTTGTTGGTTCAATCAGGGGCGGGGTTTGAGGGGTTCTGTTCTACTGTGTGTCTGTCTGTTCTGGTTGGCAATAAAGCACGTTGTTGAGCTAAATCACTCTGGCTGAAATTACTCTAAGCTCCAGGCTAAGTACACAATACTGAGCTTTGGCTTCTTTGATGGCTGACATACAGTACCTAGTAACCCTCATATATTGCTCTTTAGAGGTCTGTCCTTCTCTCCATTTCCTGAACATTTCCTTTTTCTCCCTTAGCTTATTCTGGAGCTCTCTGTTCATCCTCATCGGTTTCTTGGAGCCCTTACCTTGTTTCCGTCTTGCTGGGATAGTGAGGGCTTGAGCTTGCAAAAGCTCGTGTTTGAGAAGGGCCCACCCTTCACTTGCTCCTTTCCCTTCCAGCACACTCCCCCACGGAATGACTCTCATCAAGCCTCTGAGTTCATCGAAGTTGGCCCTACGAAAATCTAACCTACGAGTTTGGCTACGAACTTCCTTGGCTCCCCACAGCAACTGGAATTCAAGAAGGACATGGTCATTTCCCCCTAAGGTCCCCACCACCTTCATCTCATCTGCCAATTCTTCTCTGTTGGTTAATATCAAGTCTAGTATGGCCGAACCCCTTGTAGCTTCCTCCACCTTTTGAAAATGGAAGTTATCGGCCAGGCAGGTCAGGAAATTGTGTGATTCATGACGCTTTGCTGAGCCTGTCTCCCAGCACACATCGGGGAAGTTGAAGTCACCCATAATTACAAGGTTCTGATGTCTGGATACTCTACCAATCTGTTCAAAGAGGGCAGCATCCATTTCTTCTCGCTGGTCAGGTGGTCTGTAGCAGACTCCAACAACAATACCCTTTCCACCTATATTTCCACCTATATACTTTCCACTGGGTTGTCAACCACATTCTCCAGAACTTGCTGACAATCAAGCCCTCTCCTCACATACAATGCCACTCCGCCTCCTCTTCTACCCTTCTGGATTTTCTTGAACAACTCGTACCCATCCACTACCACATTCCAGTCATGGGAATCATCCCACCAAGTCTCAGTAATTTCTACTATATCGTAGTCCTCTGTTTGCAAGAGAAGCTCAAGCTCTTCCTTCTTATTACTCATACTTCGGGCATTGGTATATAGGCACTTGTAGCCTTGTACCTTTGTTTGATCTGCCCTGCCCAGGTGGGCCCCTGCTGTTATCACTTCTTCATTGAAATCCCCATGTTGATCATCCTCTTCCCCTTGCGGCACCAGTTTAAAGCTCTCCTGATGAAGCTCTCCAGGTTCTTTCCAAACATTTTCTTCCCTGACCTTGAGAGGTGAAGCCCATCATGTGCTAGAAGGCCTTCTCTAAGAAAACCTATCCCATGGTCCCAGAACCCAAATCTCTCCTGCTGGCACCACCACCTCTGCCAACGATTCACCTCGAGTATGGTCTGCTCCCTTTGCATTCCTCTTCCTTTGACAGGAAGGATAGAAGAGAATACCACCTGTGCCCCCACTGTCTTCAACTGCCTTCCAAGAGCTTCATAGTCCTCTTTAATTCTTGCAATGGTATTCACGGCCTTGTCATTCATTCCCACATGAACCAGCACAAACAGGTACTGATCAGTCGGTCTGATCAGTTTCGGCAGTCGATCTGTAATATCCTGAATTCTGGCTCCCAGCAAGCAACACATCTCTCGGAGTAGGGGATCTGGCCTGGACACATGACGTTCCATACCCCTGAGCAGAGAGTCCCCAATGACCACCACCTTCTGTTTTCTTCCACTTCCATGTGGCCCCATGCCCTCTTCACTCCCTCCTTCAGGTTTTTGTGGTTCTCCTTCCATTCTCATCTCCGTCACCATATCAAGCACCTCAAAACGATTCTTGAGCTCCAGTGGACCAGAGCATTGCCTTAGTCCACATCTTCCGATTTGTACTGCAGAACTGAGAGGAGGTTCAGAAGGGAGATCGACTTCCTTCTTCTCTTGTCCTTATTTCTTCATGCTTGTGCAGAGCCCCCAGGCTCTTCTCAATAAAATCCTCCCCTTCCTTGATTTCCTGAAGGGTGGTGATCTTCTCCAAGCTCTGAATCTTCTCCAAAAGCCTGACCAGCTTACACTTCTGGGAGGAAAACCAACGTGGCACACTCCATGCAGGTGACTGGAAAGGGGCCTTCTGTCAATATCATCGCCTTCCAAGTATATTCCAAGAGTACACTTCTAGCTGCAGGTCCCTTTCCTTCTCCTTCTCCAATGCGTGTGAGTGCATCCCTCTCTACTCCTCTGTAGCTACCTAGGAAATGGCATTCTCTCTCTTCTTGCCCATCAAGTCTTCACAGGGGGGGGGCATCCTTTCCCCTCCTATCAGCTTTGGAAACATTTGGAAGGGAGACATCATAGCCTGCAATTTGAAAGACACTTCCATGGGAGAAAGCACTGTTGAATAATGGGACTTACATCTGACCAGACCTGTTTAGGAGTGCTTTCATAGTCTTTCAGAGGAATTAACTCTGTTAGCCTGTAGTTGCAAAGTAAAGAGTAAAGTAGCACCTTTAAGACTAACCAATTTTATTGTACCGTAAGCTTTTGAGAACCACAGCTCTCTTTGTCAGATGCATGCATAGTCTTTCAGGGCTCTCTCTGTTTCTGAGTCAAATGGCAAATATGTACCTACTCTGCCCTTTCAAAAACAATCCTGCCTGCCCCCACAACAAAAGGAAAACTTATGGGGAAAACATAGGTCCGTTTTGGGGGTGGGATTCAGTCAATCATCCTGCCTGCCTGTACTTGGGCAATGGAGAAGATTGGTAGTGAGAATGCCTATTTTTCAATGGTATGCTGAGCATCAGAGGGAAGGATTTGGACTTGCCCCTCATTGTGAGAACAAAACTACAAAGCACAAGAAAACAGCAGCAACAAGCAACAGCAAGGTGTAAAGTAATAAGATATTGGCAGGCACTATCAAAAAAGAAAAAAGTGAACATGAAGCGGGTTTGAGTCTAACGTTGCTGCACTGCAGCTGTTTGGGAAGACCCCGCTGCTGCTGCCCTGCCTGCAGATACTCTCTACAGGTCCATTGCTGTTGTTGTTGTGTGTGTTATGTGTGCTTGAGGAATAACTCAGTGGATTAATGGACTAGTACAGGGACTAATGGTTGATGCTGTTTTTGGTTAGGCCCCAAACAGCTGCCCCCGAGCATTGTTCCCACCCAAAAAGAACAGCATGCAATTATGCACGTGCAGCCAATGAGTGCCCAACAAACCAAAACTCATGAAAATCAGTTCTGAGCTGGCACTGACCAAACCAGAATAAACAAGTAATGAAACAGAAATATTCTGGAGCCTCCCTGGAGCTGAAACTGAAATGAAAACTTTTCCATTTGTGTAATATCATTTTTATCCCTCCAAGGAGCCCAGGGCAGCACATCTATTTCTTCCTGCCTTCATTTTATCCTCAAAACAACCCCATGAGGTGAGATAGTCTGCAAATGACGAGTCCAGCATCAATATGCAGAGTCATTCACCATGACTTGATTCCAGAACTCTCTAGTCCTTTGATTCTGACAGCCGCACCACGGTGGCTCTGCAGCGTGTTTCCAATCTGTTCTATATTAAGCAGGAGATGAGATGAGGGAAAGGCAGAAGAGAAGTAAGCAAGAACAGAATCCTTTGACCTGTGTGGTGTGGTGGTTATAGTGTCAGGCTTGGGACACCTGGGGTCAAAGTCCCACACAGCTATGAAGTTCAGTGGTTGATCCTGGGCCAATCATGTGCACTTGGTTACTTCACCAGGGCCATTTTAACCCTAGGCTTTCAGGTATTTTGGCCTCCTCCGGCACTTCAGTCTTTCACCCCACTACAGCTGACAGCCTGACCCTGGTACGGTAGGTACTAGACTACAGTACATAGCCCTATATCCATTTTGAGGGTCTCCTGAAGAATTCTATTCACAATTTTTAAAATATTTTTATTGCATGAGTAGCACTCTTCAGGAAAGCACATTTTGGGGGTATTATATTTTGAAGTGAGCAAAATGTTTATTATTTATTAAAAATATAATTTATAGATAATTGTTTTAATATAAGAGACAATTTGTTTCACTTCAATAAGGAAGCAGTTAATTATCTTATTAACAGAGGTAATATAAGAGAATCAATTAATTGTAATTTATGTGGGGATGTGCCTCAGCAAAAAAAAATGATGGGCCCCTAGGCTTCGGCCTAGTCAGCCTTATGAATAATACGCCCCTGTACTTTCACGTGTGAGGGGGATAATAATGTATGCTGTTCTGATCTTCTTGGAGGACATAGAAGTAAATACAGAGGTCAGGGAATATCCCTCGAACTCTCTCAACTTAGGGGTGCAGAGAGATTTCCTTGATTGCAGTTCACTTCTTCGGGCAGAAGTGGGAGATGACCTACCAGCTGAAATATTGATTAGCATTCTTCTGGTTACCAAGGCCTATTTATGGGCTTGAGTCCTGACTGTCTTGAGGAAAATGTCATTCGTACATTTGACTCACTGACATCTTCTCATTTCAGTTAGTTACCTCTCTTGCTATGATTCATTCCCAGGCATCATGTAGCCTAAATAAATCAGACTTTTTAATGTCAGTTCGCCTCATCTGTAATGTTGTGATATCATGAGGTGCCAGATTTCCTGTATTTAAACTGGCCATCCCTTATTCAAGCACATTGCAGAGCTTTGTGCGCAGGACATAAGAAGTGCTTCTTATATCATAGTTTCAAAATTGTTCCATGTTTTTTAAACTTTGATCAGAAACCCTTAGATTAACCAGTGTTTGAATGTAACTGTTTGTAACAGCTTTGTGATTTAGTCAATGGCTGTGACGTTTAATATAAGGGGACCACATTTCTGCTTCCGTTCTCTGCCTTCCAAGTAGTGGTGTGTAGACATTTATTATTGTTAATTTTATCCTGCCCTTCCTTCATTTTATCCTCACAGCAACCCTGTGTGTTAGGTTAGATGGACAGAGAAAGTGACTGACGCAATGTCTCCCAGCAAGCTTTGGGACAGGTCTCACAGATCCTCATCTGACTCTTTAGCCACTACGTCATGCTGGTTCTTACATTCACAGAAAGAGAAAAGCATTTTTGGTATAATTTGAAACTTGCTTTGCACTAGGTGCAAAGATGGCTGTAACAAAATCCTGTATTCCATCTCCTGGCTTTCCGTAAATGATGCAAAACCGAACTATTCAAAAAGGCTTTTTACTCAAATGGGAGGGCAGCATTGTAGGGATGGGGTCTCAGATGCTTCACTAACGAGTTGGGGATCATAGACTCCATCACTATTTTTGCCTTATATATTATCTGCTGCTTTAAATATGTATTCCTATGTACAAACAGCGCTCCATGTTGTCTAATGTTAGTCCTAGAATTGATTATGTTTTGCTTCAGTATTTTCCACTACGTCTTGGATCCTTGCTGATGCTATGTCTTTAAACGTGTATATGTTTACCTTATGGTATTGTACTGAAATGTACTTACTTGATACTGATTGTATTAACCTCATACTGTGTAATACGCCTTGAGTCTCAGTGAGAAAGGCGGACTATAAATGACGTAATTAAAAAAATAAAATAAAGCTGCAGGTTTAGGACATCTACATCATATCCCCATTTCTCTCTTCTCCTTTATTATCACCCTGCTTGAGAAAGAGTTCTGGGGAACTTGAAAATATACACACTGTTTTATGGTATTTTGATTGATTGGTAAAACATGACTTGTTTTGGCCCTCCAGCCCTCAGACCAGCATTTTTTTTTGTTGGTCTCCTGTTGAGTGGAGAATGCAGCCCCTCCTTCTGACTGTCTGCCAACCTACCTAACAGGTATGCCATCACCCACACCATGAGTTGTACTAGATCAGGTTTTGGCATGTAGTTCACCGTTAAAAGTTGCTGCCTCTTGCACTGATTTTTATAGTTTTAGTCAGGGGTTTTTTTTCTGGGAAAAGAGGTGGTGGAACTCTCAAGAGGGAAATGAGGAAGAAACACACAGGATTCTTTGAAATAATATTATTTTCAAGCACTATTTCTGAGTACTTTCAAGAGGTGCTGGAACTCCTTTCCACCATGTTCCCCTTGAAAAAAGCCCTGGTTTTAGCGTTTTAATGTAACTAATATATTTAATGGCTTTTCATGTGATTCTTGATTGCTGTTACCTGCTCTGAGCCCGCTTGCAGGGAGAGTGGATTATAAATTTAATGAAATAAATGAATAAATAAATAAATTGCCAGCAACAAACTTGTGAAAAAGTTCAGCTGGAAAGATCACATAATTCACACATTTTATACTGCTGGGCTAAGAATACCCAAGATGCTAAACAGGATGGATAGCAATATTCCAGTAACAAAGGTCAGCCCGACAACCCTAAAATGTGTCCCAGGTCAATCTCTCATCCTTTGGTGGAGATTGTGGAGATACTCTTTAAATATCTTGCTAGTACAAGGTGTTCAGATTTCAGCTCTTTCCCTTGAATCTCTAGAAGACATGATACATCCATTCCTTATTCAGAAACCTGACTCAAGGATGAAGGCATCACCAGTCTTCTTCACACATATGTTGAGTCTTTTGAAGTGAATGCAAAGGCGCCCATGTGGGTCCCATTTCACATGCTCCTCTATGCAATGTTCACTCTGAATGATGGAGACTGGGGTGGAACTATCTGCCCAGGCAATTCCAAAGACTGAATGACATTTAAATTTTCAGAAGAGGAGGCAGCAATGCCAGCTGATCCCTCCTTCCCCTTGCAACCCCCACTTTGCCTCCAGTGCTGGTTTTGAGGGACCCACTGACCTCCCCTGGAACAAAATGGGGGGGGCAGTGGAATGCATTAGGTGAGGAAAGCTGAAAATTCACACTTGGCGGAAGTCTGTGGATGGTCAGCTATACCCAGGGGCATAGACTTTCCCAGGGTGGGGGCTGGGGCTGGGCCAGAGGTCCTTAAAAGAACCGGGGCCTGGTGACATCATAGATAGCCTCTGCTATCTATGGAGGTGAAGCCATGGGGAATTTAGGGAGGGGCTCCGTACAAATTTAGAGGGTCCCAGGCACCCCTGGACACCCCCTGACAATGCCCCTTGGCTGGGCTAACCCTAGGAAAAGGTGGGAGTTGGCCAGTGGTTCTAGTGGTATCTCAGTGATCTCCTACTGTATACTGTTTTTGAAATTCACTTTTAAGATAGTCACTTTAAGATCTACAAATATACATACCATATGTATAGGACAAACTACGGGTCACAAATTTGACACTAAGAAAGGCAACACAGAAAAGCCTATAAGGGAACATTTTAAAAGTTTTTCTTGACATTCATTTTCAGGAGACTTGTTTGTGTCTTACTCATGACAGTGACTTAGTACTGAAATTTACTGAGAGCCAAATGTTTCATAGAATCATAGAGTTGGAAGGGGCCATACAGACCATCTAGTCCAACCCCCTGCCCAGTGCAGGATCAGCCTAAAGCATCTCTGACAAGTATTCATCCAGCCTCTTCTTGAAAACTGCCAGTGAGGGGGAGCTCACCACCTCCCTAGGCAGCTGATTCCACTTTTGAACTACTCTGACCATGAAAAAGTTTTTCCTAATATCCAGTCGGTACCTTTGTGCATGTAGTTTTAGCCCATTGCTTCGCGTCCTACCCTCTGCTGCCAACTGGAACAGCTCCCTGCCCTCCTCCAAATGACAGCCTTTCAAATATTTAAAGAGAACAATCATGTCCCCCCTCAACCTCCTCTTCTCCAAACTAAACATTCCCAAGGCCCTCAGCCTTTCCTCGTAGGGCTCAGTCTCCAGACCCCTGATCATCCTCGTCGCTCTCCTCTGCACCCTCTCGATTTTGTCCACATCCTTTTTGAAGTGAGGCCTCCAGAACTGGACACAATACTCCAGGTGTGGCCTGACCAAGGCAGTATAGAGAGGGGCTATGACCTCCTGCGATTTCGATGCTATGGCCCCTTTGATACAACCCAGGATTGAATTAGCCTTTTTTGCCACCACATCACACTGACTGCTCATATTCAGTTTACTGTCCACTCCTACCCCAAGATCCTTTTCACATCTACTACTGCCCAGAAGTGTATCCCCCATCCAGTATTTGTGCTTCTCATTTTTGTGGCCCAGATGTAATACTGTGCACTTGTCTTTGTTGAATTACATCCTGTTCACAGCTGCCCACTTCTCCAGAGTATTCAGGTCTTGTTGAATTTTAATTCTATCTTCTTGGGTGTTTGCTACCCCTCCCAATTTGGTATCATCAGCACATTTAACGAGCAGCCCTTCCACTCCTTCATCCAGATCACTGATAAAAATATTGAAAAGTACCGGGCCCAAAACCGAGCCCTGCGGCACCCCACTGGACACCTCCCTCCAATCTGATGAAACGCCGTTGACCACCACTCTTTGAGTGCGGTCCTCCAACCAGTTCCCTATCCACCGAACTGTCCTATAGTCTATTCCACAGTCTTCCAGTTTGCCCATCAGAATGTCATGGGGGACCTTATCAAAAGCTGTACTGAAATCCAGATAAATCATGTCAACAGAGTTCCCCCGATCCAGTAAGCTGGTCACTCGATCAAAGAAGGAAACCAAGTTGGTCTGGCAGGATCTGTTAGGAACAAAACCATGCTGACTTCCCCGGATCACTAAGCCGTCCTTCAGATGCTTACAGATTGATCCCTTTAAAATTTGTTCTAATATCTTCCCAGCAACAGAAGTCAGACTGACTGGCCTGTAGTTTCCCGGGTCATCCTTCCTCCCTTTCTTAAAGATTGGGATAACATTCGCTCTTCTCCAATCTTGTGGCACATCCCCAGTCCTCCAGGAGGCCTTGAAGATGATGGACAGGGGTTCTGCAAGTTCTCTGGAAAGTTCTTTCAGCACTCTTGGGTGCACCCCATCCGGCCCAGGGGATTTGTATTCATCCAGTGCAGCCAGATGCCTCTCCACTACCTCTCTGTCAATGTCAATTAGCCACTCAGGTGTCCTGCCACATTTTCTACTATCTCTAGATGTGCCTGAGTTCTTCAGGGAGAAAACAGAGGCAAAAAAGTCATGAAGCCTGTCTGCTTTTTCTCTGTCCTGCATCAGAGTTTCTCCATCTACTCCCAACAGCGGTCCAATTGCCTCTTTTACCTTGCGTTTGCTTCTCACATATCTGTAGAAGTTTTTCTTATTGTAGTGAGCCCTCCTGGCCAGACCCAGCTCGTACTGAGCTTTGGCCTCTCTGATGGCTGATCTGCAGTACCTAGTAACCCTCATATATTGCTCTTTAGAGGTCTGTCCTTCTCTCCATTTCCTGAACATTTCCTTTTTCTCCCTTAACTTATTCTGGAGCTCTCTGTGCATCCACATCGGTTTCTTGGAGCCCTTACCATGTTTCCATCTTGCTGGGATAGTGAAGGCTTGAGCTTGCAAAAGCTCGTGTTTGAGAATGGCCCACCCTTCACTCGCTCCTTTTCCTTCCAGCACACTCCCCCATGGAATGACTCTCATCAAGCCTCTGAGTTCATCGAAGTTGGCCCTACGAAAATCTAACCTACGAGTTTGGCTACGAACTTCCTTGGCTCCCCACAGCAACTGGAATTCAAGAAGGACATGGTCACTTCCCCCTAAGGTCCCCACCACCTTCATCTCATCTGCCAATTCTTCTCTGTTGGTTAATATCAAGTCTAGTATGGCCGAACCCCTTGTAGCTTCCTCCACCTTTTGAAAATGGAAGTTATCGGCCAGGCAGGTCAGGAAATTGCGTGATTCATGACGCTTTGCTGAGCCTGTCTCCCAGCACACATCGGGGAAGTTGAAGTCACCCATAATTACAAGGTTCTGATGTCTGGATACTCTGCCAATCTGTTCAAAGAGGGCAGCATCCGTTTCTTCTCGCTGGTCAGGTGGTCTGTAGCAGACTCCAACAACAATACCCTTTGTCCTTCCTCCCCTTATTTCTACCCATATACTTTCCACCGGGCTGTCCGCCCCATTCTCCATAACTTCTTGACAATCAAGCCCTCTCCTCACATACAACACCACTCCACCTCCTCTTCTACTCTTCCGGTTTTTCTTGAACAACTCATACCCATCCACTAGCACATTCCAGTCATGGGAATCATCCCACCAAGTCTCAGTAATTCCTACTATGTCATAGCCCTCTGTTTGCAATAGAAGCTCAAGCTCTTCTTTCTTATTGCCCATACTTTGAGCATTGGTATATAAACACTTGTAGCCTTGTACCTTTGTTTGATCTTTCCTACCCAGGTGGGTCCCCACTGTGTTCACTTCATTATAGAAGTCACCATGTCGATCGTCCCCTACCCCTTGCGGCATCAGTTTAAAGCTCTCCTGATGAAGTTCTCCAGGTTCATTCCAAACGTTTTCTTCCCTGCCCTTGCGAGGTGAAGCCCATCATGTGCTAGAAGGCCTTCTCTAAGAAAACCTATCCCATGGTCCCAGGACCCAAAGCGCTCCTGCCGGCGCCACCATCTCAGCCAGCGATTCACCTCAAGTATGGTCTGCTCCTGGCGTGCTCCTCTTCCTGTAACTGGAAGGATAGAAGAGAATACCACCTGAGCCCCCAATGTCTTCAACTGCCTTCCAAGGGCTTCGTAATCCTCTTTAATTCTTGCAACAGTATTCGAAGCTGTGTCGTTCGTTCCCACATGAATCAGCACAAACGGGTACTTATCAGCAGGCTTGATGAGTTTTGGCAGCCGGTCGGTAATATCCTGAATTCTGGCTCCCAGCAAGCAACACATCTCTCAGAATAGGGGATCTGGCCCAGAGACATGGCGTTCCACACCCCTGAGCAAGGAGTCCCCGACGAGTACCACCTTCCATTTTTTTCCACTTCCATGAGGCCCCATGTCTTCTGCACTCCTTCTTCCAGATCTTTGTGGTTCTCCTTCCACTGTCACCTCTGTCACCATCTCTAGCACTTCAAAGTGATTCTTGAGCTTAAGTGGACCAGAGCATCTTCTTCGTTGACGCCTTCGGGTTTGTACTGTAGATCTGAGAGGAGGCTCAGAAGGGAGATTGACTCTTTCTCCTCCTCCTCGACTTTCCTCTTCATGGCTGTGCGGAGCCCCCAGGCTGTTGTCAATAAAATTTCTCCCTCCTTGATCTCCTGAAGGGTGGTGATCCTTTCCTCCAGGCTCTGAACCTTTTCTTCCAAAACTCTGACCAGCTTACACTTCTGGCAAGTGAACTCTGTCTTCTCCTCTGGGAGGAAAACAAACATGGCATACTCCATGCAGGTGACTGCAAAGGGGGCTTCAGTAGACATGATTGCCTTCCAAATGTACCTAGAGTACTAGCAGAACCAGTATACCAGCAGAGTTTCGGGTCCCCCAGGCAGATCCCCAGGCTAAGAGCCACAGGGCAAGAGCCCTTTAGCTCTCTCCCTCTGGCAAGGAGGAGCCTTTTGTTTCAAAAGGCGCCTTCCTGCCTAGCCCAGCAGGGCCCCAGGACACTAGGGGGCGGGGCTTGTAACCACAAGCCACAGCAACCAGCTGCAAACAACAGCAATTCACTCAGCCCCCAACAGCCTCACACAGAACTTAACCAGAACCACTCTCTAGCAAGCTACCCAGAACCACTCACCCTCAGCTTCTCACACAGTAGCTAGGAAAGGCAAACGGCAGAAAGACAACAAACCCTTACCTTCTAGCTTCAGCTCTCCACCATGTGCTCTTGCCTCAGCTCAGGTGCTTCTGCTCTGCCTCTGGCGAGGAGGAGCCTTTTGTTTCAAAAGGTGCCTTCCTGCCTAGCCCAGCAGGGCCCCAGGACACTAGGGGGCGGGGCTTGTAACCACAAACAACAGCAACCAGCTGCAAACAACAGCAATTCACTCAGCCCCCAACAGCCTCACACAGAACTTAACCAGAACCACTCTCTAGCAAGCTACCCAGAACCACTCACCCTCGGCTTCTCACACAGTAGCTAGGAAAGGCAAACGGCAGAAAGACAACAAACCCTTACCTTCTAGCTTCAGCTCTCCACCATGTGCTCTTGCCTCAGCTCAGGTGCTTCTGCTCTGCTCAGGTGCTTCTGCTTGTTTGAGCCTTGTTTGTCTCATGCTTGACCATAGAAAGGTCTTTATTGTACAAAAGCATGAGAATGACCTTTCTGAGGTGCAGGAGGAAACAGGTATAATAAGGTCTGTTCTGATAAGTTTAGCTAATTCTGGTAGTAGCTGATGCATTTTCCTTGTCTGAATATTCTGGCGTGTACGCATTGGATGTCCTGTTTTTGGTCCTTGGGAAATATGTGTGAATGTCTGCTGGGACAGACTTACCTGGATTGTGCAGAAAGGGTGTAATCCTTGGAGCTTCTAACTTTTACTATTACTTTTTGTAATAGCATTTCAAATTTGCCAAAGAGTTTTATAGCTTTTAATCCAAACAACCACCAGGCAAAGTAAACCACAGCGCAAAAATACTATTATATGTTTGAAACCCGTTCATGTTAGTTGTAGCTGTCTAGGTGGTGAACAATTGTAAATACACACCTACTTGATCAACTCTTTAGAATATAGACATTTTAAAAAGAATGCTTAACAGGCTTGCTTGGGCCATTAATCAACTTTAAAAAGGAACTGGTTCAGCATTCACTTCAGCAAACATAGGAAATCACAGGTTTGAAGAAGACACAAAATATATATCTACCAAAAGAACCCTCAAATTCTACAGCAATACATTTGCAGTAGTTTTGAACGTGCTATCAACTCCCCGCGCCCCTCCAATTTCTTCTCTAAGCATTAGGTAGTTGGTTGCTCACTTGAAACTGTACCACACTTTTTTAGGTAACAGCAAAATGAAGAGCCTAATTTCTTAGGCAAATAAATTTCTTAGGCAAATAAGTTGTGAACTTTCGCTATTGGTTCAATATTCGGGATCAGGAGCAGAGCAAGTAGTAAAGGCCAGCACCCACTTCCACCTGTCAGGATCAGGCATGGAGCAGGAGGCAATGCCTGTTCCTCCCTTCACCCAGTTGGGATCAGGCTCGGAGCAGGCAGCAATACCTTCCCCCTTCACCCAGCCATAGTCAGGTGCAGAATAGGAGGCAATGCCCCCCCCCTTTACCCAGCGTGGAGCAGGCATGGAGCAGGTAGCAAAGCCCACCAGCCCTTCACATGGCCAAGGTCAGGCAGATCAGGCATGGAGCAGATTTATTTGCCTAAGAAATTAGGCGTCAATAATTATATAACAAAAAATATTTCCAAAAAGGAACAAAGGAGCTGGACAAAATAATTGGCTCCTCACAATACACTGGAGCCGACACAATGATTCCTATTGTAATTGCTAAAGAAGTCCACACTGGAGCTTTAAAATACACTGTGACTCCTGGTCATGAATATGAAGAGTCCATATGATGATGGTGATATGTTGCCAAAGACGTGAATAGCCAGTAATTTTCCCAACGGGATTCCGGGTATCCTCCTGTTTCAAAGTTTCTTGATCATGGAAATTAACTGCAAAAAATCACATACATGATATGGCAATCTCTATATTCTCATAAACTATTGCATTCTTGCCCCCAAAGATACTCACTCCTTTACAGCTTGACAAAAGTTCCCAACCGCATTCCCTGCTTGGTCAACAGCTGTTAACAAGTATCCTAATTACAGAGTATTTAAGGATCCTGTCCTATGACGTCTTAAAGCTCCCCAACTCCTCAGTCACAATAACCATATAGTCCTTATCCCATTAGCATGTGCAAACAATTCAAACAAAGCCTGAGTAATCAATACATGAATTGAGCCCTAATGGCCCTAAACAATTCAACTCAAAGGTCCCAAAGGCTTCTCTTCTCCTGAGTTCTTTATTTAGATCCTTAGATCTGTCTGTCTTAAGTACCTCCAGGACCAAATATCTAAATTCCCTTTCATTCCTGTGATGCTCAATGAAATGTGGCGTGAGGGGTGCTACCCTCTGATAATTTCTAATACGAGAAATGTGTTCTTGAATGCGTATTTTGACAGGTCTACTGGTGCTGCCAACGTAAATACGTGGGCAAGTGCATTCAATGATGTAGACCACCCCACTAGTGCTGCATGTGGAAAAATGTCTGAGGGAAATTTCCCTGCCTGAGAAGGTGACCTTGAAAATAGACCTTATAGCTGCCAACTTGCATACATTGCATCTTCCACACTGGTGATGTCCTACTGGTCTCTGAGTATCAGCTTCAATATTGACAAAGCGAGAATGAACCAACCTGTCTCTAAGGTTTGCCGTGCGGCGAAAACCTATGGTTGGTAACTGTACACACCCCGGTATATGGCTCACAATGTGCCAACGTTTCTTTATGATATTGCTCGCTTTGTCAATATTGCTCGCTTTGCCATATCATGTACGTGATTTTTTGCAGTTAATTCCCATGATCAAGAAACTTTGAAACAGGAGGATACCCAGAATCCTGTTGGGAAAATTACTGGCTATTCACGTCTTTGGCAACATATCACCATCATCATATGTCCAGAGGAGTTAGCCGTGTTAGTCTGTAGTAGCAAAATCAAAAAGAGTCCAGTAGCACCTTTAAGACTAACCAATTTTATTATAGCATAAGCTTTCGAGAATCAACTCCTCTGGATCTATGACCATGGAAAGCACCGCATTCAGCCGAATGGAGAGGAAATCCATCAACCTCATGAAGAAACTGGCACAGATATAAACAGACATCATCTTTCTTTCTAAATGCAAAAGACTGGACATTCTACCCAAGGGACTTCATGTGAGGAATCCATTGAAATCCACTTACCACACAGACTACAGTGAGAAACTATGCAACACCTTATCCAGGAAACTCTTAATTCACCTCATTGGACTGATGTACAGCAAGCAACAATGGATCAAGCAAGAGGTCTCTGAACTAGACTCTTCCATGAAGTGCACCCCCTCTGCACAGACCGGTAACTGGGAGATGTTTGCCACAACCAGAGAAACTATTTATTGTAATCTATTCACTGAATTACAGAACAAGAAGGAGAAGAAATTCTCAAAACTCCTGCCTGCAACAGAGAGCAAAAACACTTGGGATCCAAGCAACATCATCAATCTTTCCAGTTACAAGCCGAGCCCAGCAGAGGAATCAGTCCTCTCACGTGGACTATCCTTTTGCCCAGCCAGACCCACACAAACCATACAACTTTGTGGGGACCTGGAGGCCTATTTTAGACGCCTAAGACTGAAAGAATTCTTCAACTACTCTGCTGGACAAAATGACGAACAAAGCACTGAACAGACACCATCACAGCAGCCTCAGCAGCCCCCACCCCCCCAACCCAGCAATACACAACCATCGTTACAAAACTCCAGGAAAAAGAATTCCACATGGACACCCCCTGAGGGCCGTAACTCCTCATTGGACATTTACATTGAATGCTTCCGTAGACGTGCTCATTGGACTTTTACATTGAATGCTTCCGTAGACGTGCTCAGGCTGAGATAATTGACAAACAACAACACCTAAAGCAGAACCTCAGCCGTGGAGAAAGAGAGGCCATAAACAGCCTCCAAAATAATTCTGACATCGTAATCAAGGAAGCTGACAAAGGCGGAGCAGTTGTCATCATGGATAAACAAAATTATATACAGGAAGCAGAAAGACAACTCTCCAACACAACATTCTATAAAATACTACCTTCTGACCCCACTGAACAATACAAAAGGGAACTCAATAAAATATTAAAAACACTCCCCATGGACATACAAGAATGCATCCATACGGACACACCCCAGGAACCACGACCAGGAAGATTCTACCTACTACCCAAAATCCACAAAGCGGGTAACCCAGGACGCCCAATTGTTGCAGGAAAATGCACCATCACAGTAGGAGTCTCGGGATACATGGACTCTATCCTCAGGCCCTATGCCACCAGCACACCCAGCTATTTACGGGACACCACTGACTTCCTCAGGAAAATACAATCCATTGACAACCTACCAGATGACACCATCCTAGCAACCATGGATGTGGAGGCCTTGTACACCAATATCCCACATGCAGATGGATTGCAAGCCATACGGAATATTATCCCGGACAAAACCACAGCAAACCTCGCCACTGAACTTTGTCACTTCGTACTCACTCACAATTACTTCGAATTTGGTGACAACTTATATCTACAGGTTAATGGCACAGCCATGGGCACACGCATGGCACCACAATATGCTAACATATTCATGGCGGACTTAGAGCAACGCTTCCTCAGCTCCCATCCACTGGAACCACTACTATACTTAAGATTCCTGGATGACATCTTCATCATTTGGACCCATGGGAAGGAAGCCCTTGAGAGATTTCATCAGGACTTCAATAACTTTCACCCTACTATCAACCTAAGCCTGGACCACTCTACACAACAGGTACACTTCCTGGACACCACTGTACAACTACATAATGGACGAATAAATACCACCTTATACCGGAAACCAACAGACCGATACTCATATCTACATGCCTCCAGCTTCCACCCTAAACATACCACTCGGTCTATTGTCTACAGCCAAGCCTTACGTTACAACCGTATCTGCTCCAATACTCTCGACCGAGACTCACACTTAAGAGATTTACAACAAGCATTTTTGGGACTACAGTACCCACCAAATGAAGTGAAGAAACAAATCAACAGGGCCAGACTAGTACCCAGAAACAGCCTGCTCCAGGACAAACCTAAAGGAACTAACAACAGAACACCACTGGTTGTCACCTATAGCTCCCAGCTCAAACCCATCCAACGTATCATCAGTGAGCTACAACCCATCCTGGAAAATGATACCTCTCTCTCAGAAGCCCTGGGTGGAAGACCTTTCCTTGCCTACAGACAGCCCCCCAATCTTAAACGACTTCTCACTTACAATCATGAATCGGCCAGCAGAGTCACCAGCACAGGGACCAGGCCCTGCAACAGACCCAGATGCCAGCTCTGCCCCTATATCTACCCGGGGAATACAATTACAGGACCCAATGGCATCAACTACACTGTCTCTGGCTCTTACAGCTGCTCATCCTCCAATCTGATATATGCCCTCATGTGCCAACAATGTCCTTCTGCTCTGTACATTGGACAAACCAGCCAACCTCTACGCAAAAGAATAAATGGACACAAATCTGACATTAGAAATGGAAACGTCCAAAAACCAGTGGGAGAACACTTCAATCTACCAGGACATTCCACCAAAGACTTAAAGGTCGCTGTGGTTCAACAGAAACCTTTCAAAAACAAAATCCAACGGGAGGCTGCTGAATTGGAATTCATATGCAAATTTGACTCGGTCAAGCGGGGACTGAATAGAGACTATGAATGGTTATCACATTACCACAGGTAACAGATTCTCTTTACAGAGGCGTGATCTGGGGGAGCCCAGTGACGCCTGGTGTGGGCTTTCGGGGACCACAGTTCTCTTTGTCAGATGCAACTGGCAGGGAGAGCTGTGGTTACCGAAGGCTTATACTACATAGGAATTGGACACCTTCACTGCTACAAACTGACTGCACACCAAAAGGAGATGTTTACATTTCCAAGCAAAGGAATGTTTTGATTGCCTCTATGCTAATTGCATTCTGCCTTCTTGTGATTTATGACCCCTCCCTTTTCTCTCTCTTTCCCCCTCCTCTTCTGTATCTGCCCAGTTTTGATCAGGCATCTGATGAAGAGAACTTGATTCTCGAAAGCTTATGCTATAATAAAATTGGTTAGTCTTAAAGGTGCTACTGGACTCTTTTTGATTTTGCATCATCATATGGACTCTTTTCATATTCATGACCAGGAGTCACAGTGTATTTTAAAGCTCCGGTCTGGACTTCTTTAGCAATTACAATAGGAATCATTGTGTTGGCTCCAGTGTATTGTGAGGAGCCAATTATTTTGTCCAGCTCCTTTGTTCCTTTTTGGAAATATTTTTTGTTATATAATTATTGACGCCTAATTTCTTAGGCAGATAAATGGTGTATAAGTTGTGAACTTTCGCTATTGGTTCAATATATGGGGACGTTGGTCTGTTTATTCTTGTCATACCCGTATCAGCCCTTTGCTGGTTGCTGCTCCTGATCCCAGCTGGGTAAAGGGGGTGTGGGCATTGGCACCTGTTCTGCTCCTGATTCCGGCAGGTTGAAGGGGGGGCAGGGATTGCTGCATGCTTGGCTCCTGACTCTGGCAGGGTGAAGACAGGGTGGGCATTGCTTCCTGCTCAGTGGCTTATACCGGTAGGTTGAAGAGGGTGGGCATTGCCACCTGCTCTGCTCCTTATCCCGGCTAGGTGAAGGGAAGAAGGGCATTGCCTCCTGCTCTGTGCCTGATTCCAGCCAGGTGAAGGCACAAGATGCGCATTGCCACCTGCTCCACTCCTGATCCCAAATGGGTGATGGCAGGGGGTGGGCATTGCCTCCTGCTCCACCACTAATACCAGCTGGGTTAAGGCAGGGGAGG